>NC_133328.1:96728549-97046049 GCF_042186555.1 Aquarana catesbeiana
TCAGCAAGTACTGTTTCTGGGTTACATGATAAATTCGGTGGAGCAAAAGATTTTTCTCCCAGAAGAGAAAAAGATCAAGGTTCAAAGGGTAATGACGACACTACAAACAAATCAACTGATTTCAGTCCGAAAGGTTATGTTGACTCTGGGGACATTAACCTCTTCTATGCCAGCCATCCAATGGGCAAGGCTGCATTTCAGGGCTTTCCAGAGGTTCCTTCTAAGAGCATGGAACCACAGGACAGAGTTTAGATATGAAAATAAAGATCCCCACCAGAGTCAAACGTTCACTTTGGTGGTGGAAAAGTCATGTGGTACTACAAAGAGGTGTTGTTTGGTCTTTTCCGACTGGAAAAGTGGTTACAACAGTTAGCAGGGATGGGGGGCCCACATGGGTCAGGCCTTAGCACAGGGAACATGGTCCCAGTTCGAGGCCCAAAAATCCTCAAATTGGAGAGAGCTAAAAGCGGTGGCCCTAGCATTAGCTTTCTTCTCTCAACCTCATAGGTTACCATGTCCAGGTTTTGTCGGACAATGCCACTACCATAGCCTACCTGAACAAACTGAGGTACAAGAAGCAGAGCTCTTCACTTACTGTCAGATTCTGGAGTGGGCAGAAAACCACTTGCTAGCTCTATCCGCAGTCCATCTCAAAGGCACATTAAATGAAGTAGCGGATTATCTGAGCTGACAAAGTTCAGGAATCGGAGTGGAGTCTGAACAGGGAGGTGTTTGCATTAATCACCAGTTCTTGGGGCCTTCCGCAGGTAGACCTGTTTGCTTCAAGACAAAACACGCAGCTCCCGAATTTTTTCTCCCTTCAGAGAGACAACTGCTCTAAGGGGATAGATGCTCTGGCACATCCGTGGGATTTTCGCCTAGGATATGCTTTTCCTCCATTCCGGTTAATCCCACTAGTGTTGAGAAAAATACTCGGTATCAATTTTGATAACCCCACATTGGCCAAAGAGCTTGGTTTGCCATGATTCTTCAGTTGGCAATCAAACCATGTTGGCATCTTCCGCTCAGTCAGGATCTGTTGATTCAGGGTCCAGTGCATCATCCAGATGTAGGCAGGTTAAAGCTCACTGCCTGCTATCTGAGGAGCAATTAATGAGAAGCAAAGGCTTTTCAGAACATTTAACTACTACATTGCTTTCCAGTAGGAAAAAGGTAACCAGGGATATTTACGACAAAGTATGGAAAGTCTGTTTGTTTCTGTCATTCAGAACATAGGGATGTTAAAGACCTAGTTTCAGTGCTGGAGTTTTTGCAGAAAGGTGCAGACAAGGATCTTGCGGTCAGCACTCTTAAAGTGCAGGTGGCCGCTTTGGGAGTTTATCTGGAGAGATCCTTATCTTCAGAGACTCTGATCATGAGATTTTTTTTCAAAGCACTTTCCA
Source organism: Aquarana catesbeiana (assembly GCF_042186555.1). Classification (NCBI taxonomy): domain Eukaryota; kingdom Metazoa; phylum Chordata; class Amphibia; order Anura; family Ranidae; genus Aquarana; species Aquarana catesbeiana. The sequence goes on from NC_133328.1 coordinate 96,729,953, forward strand.
GGTCTAGACCGGTCCCGGTGAGGCATTTCCCAAATTGGGATCTCTCAGTGGTTCTGCAAGCCCTGGCAAAAGAACCATTTGAGCCTTTACAGGTCATATCCCTAAAGAATTTAACTTTGAAAACTAATTTTCTGGTCGTAATTTCTTCAGCAAGAAGGATTAGTGAACTGCACGCCCTATTAGTAAAAGAGCCTTTTTTGTCAGTTTTTCCTGATAGGATTGTCCTAAAAGTAGATCCAGGGCTGTTGCCAAGTGGCAAGCTTTAGTAACAGGTCTCAGGAGATTACTCTCCCAACCTTTTGTACTAACCCTACGGGTAAAAAGGAAGAGCAGTTTCACAGCTTGGACGTAAGGTGTATCCTATTACATTATTTGGAAGTAATAGGGTTTAGAGCTTCAGATTCATTATTATTTTTTTCTGGAAACAAAAAAGGCCACCAAGCATCAAAAGGATCATTGGCTAGATGGCTTAAGACCGCTATTTCTGTAGCCTATTCTCAAATGGGTTTATCTTCCCCGCTGGGAATTAGGGCTCATTCAACGAGGGCCCAGGCCACTACATGGACAGAAAGAGCTGGTGCCACCCCAGATCAGATTTGTAAGGTGGCTACGTGGTCAAGCTACTTAATGTTTGTCTGTCATTAGACTGGATCTCCTGTCAGCAGGAGATCAGGCTTTTGCAAGAAAGGTTCTGCAGGCTGTGGTCCCCCCCCCCCCCCCCCAGGGGGGGTTAGTCTCTATTATCCTCTAAAGTGCTGTCCTGAAAGACGTTAAGGGAAAATTCAAGTTAGACTTACCGGTAACTTGTTTTCCAAGAGTCTTTCAGGACAGCTGCATCCCGCCCTATTATGTAGATAAATGGATAGATACTGTGACTAATCATATCTCGATTTATGTGTTCCCGTTTGGGGCCGGAGGTTCACTACTACTACTACTAATACTACTGACAATGTGTGGAAAGGAGCCTCCTTTTAAAGTTTGGTGGAAGAGGTGTTTCCTGTTTGCAAGGGGAGGAGTCACTCTCTTGTGCTGTCCTGAAAGACTCTTGGGAACACAAGTTACCAGTAAGTCTAACTTGAATTTTTTGCTAGATAATTACTTGGAAACCCCAAACGTTGTGTTTTTTTTTTTTTTTTAGCAGAGGCCCTAGATAATAAAATGGTCTTTGCAATATTTTATGTCCCACTGTATTTGCGCAGTGGTCTTGTAAAGGCAATTTATTGGGGGAATACACTTCAATGAATTTAAACTGTAAAGTTGGCCTCTCGGGTGTTTTTTTTTGTTTTTGTTTTTTTTTTTGTGTGTGTGAAAGATGTTACGCTGAAAATTTGATCTTTATTCTCAACAAAAAAAAAATCCTTCCCATTTTTAACCAGAATCAGTATGCAGGGTAGGTTGGCAATCCCCATCTGTGGACCCGATAAAATCTTGTAGTGGCCCACAGGCCGTAGCTTGGACTCCTGGTTTAGTGTAGATTAAAGCCTGTCTGTTTCCCACTAGTGCATTCGCTAAAAACATCTGCATCCAAAAAAAAGCAAAGCACGTGAGTGCATGTAATTGGCAGGTGATTGAAAGTAGAGATGAGATTTTAACCCTCCTTGGAACCTGTCTTTACAATGGATGACATGAAAATACATTTGCATAAAAGGGCAATGCATTGTGCATAAAAATGCATGCTTAAAGCGGTTGTATAGTCTAAATGTTAACTTTTACCTACAGGTAAGCCTATAATAAGGCTTACCTGTAGGTAAAAAAAATCTCCTAAACCTGTACGGTTTAGGAGATATTCCCCTTGCAATGAGCCGCTGACTGCAGCGGTGCATGCGCACAGGGGATTCTTGGCTGCAAGCCTGGCAGAAGCTGGACCTTGCCGGAAAGAAATCTCCAGCGCGCATGCGTAGGAGTGACGACATCGTGGCTGGAGCCGCGATACCGGTAGACATGCCGAGGCAGCATGTCAGCAACCTTGGCGTGGACCAGGTAAGATACCGATGCCTCGTTCTAAGGTAAGTATTTCATAATGAGCTAGTATGCGGTGCATACTAGCTCATTATGCCTTTTACCTTACAGGTGTATACAAAAAGTCAGCAGGTTTACTACCGCTTTAAATACAAACACATTGTGGGTGCACATCCTCCTTGTAGATTTGTCTGCTGTTGTCTGGGACTGTGCTGTTCCCTCTAGTTATTCAGTAGGCAGTTTTCATGGCCTTGTTGGTATTGCAGACTTCACTAGTGTATTGGCCTGTAAATTCTTGATTACCCAGGCCAGTAGGAAATCATGTTATAGTACTCTGGTGTAAAAACAATAACAGTTGTGGGAATAGCTCATGAAACCTCAGGAAGCATTAGTTCAATGTAAAATTTAACATAAAAGGCAGCTGACATTTCAGGTCACAATGCTGATTGCAGTCTGGAAACATCACTGACACTGTAGTGAGCGGGCTGGTCACAGGCATTTTCTACATTTGTAAATATTACAATGCTGACTTTTCCAATGTCAATAGTTCATCCTGGATATTTCTAAAGTTAGAATCCAGTAGATGACAAAAGCACACTTGTGTAACTTTCTGCTTTGGTTCCCTTCGGTAAAAAACATGCATCGGAGACCACTGCTGAGATGTTCACATATTAATAGGATTTCTTGTGTGTGTGGGGTGTTTGGGTGTTTTCTTATCAAAAAAAAAAAATGAAAAAATAATAAAAGCTGGTCTAACTTTACAGTCTTCATATTTAAAAAAAAAAAAAAAAAAAAAAGTTTAAGACTGCTGTGACAATCTCCATTTTATTATCTTATTCTCTGGGGTGTCTTGAAGTATATAATGTTTGGGGGTTCCAAGTAATTTTCTAGCAAAAAAACCTGTAAAGTTAGACCAACTTATTTTTTCATCTTCTTTTTTTTTTTTTTTTCTTTATATTGTGAAAGATGTTACACCGAGTAAATTGATATCCAACATGTCACTCTTCAAAATTGCACCCACTTGTGGAATGCCAAACTTTAACACTTAATCTCCATAGGCGACGTTTAAAAATGTCTACAAGTTACCAGTTTTAATCTAGTTTCCTGATTAGATTTCCCCTCTTACTGCTAATGCCAACCCAAAATTTGGGGTTTTCTTTAAGGCTCCATTCACACCTATGCTATTTCGATTGAAGTGGAATCGGATTCCAGAATTGTGGCAAAACGTGTAACACATTTGCAATGCTATTAATGGCACCCCAAACATGGTGTGACACAATCATGGCAAAAAAAGCAAACACTTTGGCTTTCTGCCAAGATTTAGTACATGGGCTTCCTTGGAGCAGAGAGGCCCATTCAAAAACAAAGTTAGACATGATGCTCTCAGGTGTGAAAGGGGCCTTACTTTTGCTGACGATAATGAGCAGGACAAATTGAGAATCTCCCTAACGAGGACAGACCTCATTAATAACTCAAGTGTTCTAATCCCTCTCCACTCATTCTAAAACAAAAAAATACGTTTTTCCTTTTGGTTAGTTTAACATTTTGTCTAAGCGCTATGCTGCTTAGCCAATTTTCAGCTGTCAGAAAAGCTCTTCATAAAATTACCCAAGGTCTTTAACAAATGTCTAAACTTGTTAAGCAGCAATGACAGTATGCTTGATTGCAGCTGTCAACACACCAATGAAATATCTCTTCCTAAGGGTACACACAGGTGCTTGAAGATCTCATGTTGTGATGTGGTTGCAGAACAGTACAAGGAGCAGTCATTTGTTTATCTCCTCAGTAATAATTGCTGAATGCTTGTAAAACGGCAGGCATAGTGCTTTGGGCTTTCTTACTTTTTAGTTTTGGAAAGAGGTATGTAAATGCTGACCTAATACTGCTAAGGATCCATAGGTTGCTTTTAAGGAAACAGACATTTTAACCACCAGGCCTTTTTTGGCATTTTTGTTTTTAAATCAGTATTTTTTTTTGTTATAAAAAGTGTTTTTGCACAAATACCGTGATGCATAAAGAGCAACAATTGCCATTATTTTGTTCCCTGGGGTCTGCGCTAAAAAAAAACCATGTCACGCTTTAAAACGGCACATTCTCGTGGAGGGGCGACAAACTACGGTACTTAAATCTCCCTAGGTAAAAAGCTAAACATTTTTATAGGTTGCCTGTTTAGTGTTAGGAGTTCTAGTGCTAGAATTATTGCTCTAACGTTCATGGCGATACCTCATGTGTTTACATGACTTGCGTATGCTTCTGAGCATGGAGGGATGGGGGCACTTAAGAAAATAACTTTTTAAAAATCGCTTTTATTCCTATTTCAAGGAATGTAAACCTCCCTTGTAATAGAAATAAGCATGACCGGTCCTCCTTTTTATAGAGATCTGAGGTCAAAAAGACCTCTAATCTCTCCTTTACTTAAAAGTAAAAGATCCCCAAATTTTTTTTTTTTTTTTTTTATCATTTGCTTAAAAGGGTTGCGTCCGCCCTAGACCGGATGTAACATCTTGATGTCGCTCCAGTCTTCCAAGGCCATAGAGGCGATCAGACTCTGCTGTGACCCAGCTTGTTGCACTGTCAGATTGTTTCTCGGGCGTGCTGGTGAAAACAACCTGTCCTCTTTCCACTTCTGAAAGTGAGCCGCTCAGACCACTTTCATGAGAGCCAGCTGCCGGCTGATAGATACCAGGGTTATGGCTTTAGCCATAAACCTGGTAAAAAAACACAAGCAGGCTGCAGCATATAGGTATTATGGTCGACAAGAGTTTAAAATAAAACTTGGAAGATGGACTTAATTGCCACTATTAACTTGTTGAAATGGTGTGCACCAGGGATGCCATTCTTGTCAATCTTTCTAGTGTTTTGAGTTGCTGACCAGGAAATGGTGTAGATGTTCAGGGAGCATACATAAATGAACCCGGTTGTTGCTATAACTTGCAGAGGGCAACTTCACTTGGTGAGATAAGGAGCATCCTCCTCCTATGGCAACAATCAAGAGTGCCTGATACTGTGGTGCTCTTGAGTTATGAGGCTAGTGAACTGGTTCTCAACATTTCAGGGACTGTCGATTGGTCGGTCAGACACCCAGGATGAAGAGGTTACTGGAAAGGGAGCAGACTGAATTCAGAGCAGTTGGGTCTAGCATCAACTTGTTCTATTACACTTTGAAAGTGACAGAAGCTGAATTGTTGCCATGCACAACTGCTCTGGACTTTGTAACTGAAAAACAGCTGCAATTCCTTGAACACTATTTGGTCTTGCTTTTGTGTCCAAAAAAAAAAAAAATTGGTTTGAAGAAAACCTACTTGCTCGCCTGGATGCAGCGTCGCTCTAATGCTGCATCTGTACCCTGCCGCCTCTTGGATCAAGAACTGAGCGATCAAAGACTACTTATCGCTCAGTTCTGTCTTGAGTGAGTAGACAGTGGTGACTTAGTCACCGGCTCTCTGCGCTCTGGCCCTTGAGCACTTACTAGAGCTCCAGACTGTTGTGCAGATTGGAACCGATGGCTCAGGCTTTCAGTGGCATGCTGAGCCAGCTGCAGGTCAGGCATCTAGGTGGATCTTGATATTAAAGCTTTGGCCCTACTTTTTAATGTGGGTTCACGTTAAATGCACTTGATGTAACATGGTTGGGATCATTCATGTAGCCTCTAGCTTTAGTATGGTGTAGTCTTGACTGCACACTTAGGGCAGTGGATCCATTTAAGATCTCCCTATATTTATTTAGTAAAACCTCCCACACCTTGTGACATGGAAGTCGGAGGGTGTTGGCAGTCCATGAATGTTCTCAGACAGCAGTAAGGGGTTCCCAGGTAGTCTCTTGCCAGGAAGTGCAGTCTAAGGCCCCTTTCGCATGGAGCTGTCCATTTTTACTACTCCACTTGCTCAGCGGGGATCGCTCTGTTGATCCCCGCTGAGCCGTCAGATGACAAGTCCATCTCTGCGATCTGTACAGGGACGGACCTGTCAGAGTCCGCTCTCCCCCATGGGGGAATCGGATGATTACGGACTGCCTATCTGTTCTCATCCTATCTGCCAGACGGATGGAAAATAGGACATCTGGATTTTGCGGGACGGATCAGATGTCGGCGGACATGTCACCGCTGACATCTGACGCTCCATAGAGCTGTATGGAGCGACCGTTCAGATCTGCCTGGAAACTGACAGGCGGATCTGATGCAAAAGGGGCTTAAGGCTAAAAGGGTACTGCCTTATTCAAAGTTTAGTCTCTATACGTTTTTATAAGACAGCAGTTCAATTTTGGAGACTTTTTTTTTTTTTTTTTTTTTTTTTTTTTTAAAAGCTAGTTATCAGACTACCATGCTGACAGTCTTGCTTGAGGTTGAAAAACTGATCTGGACCAAGTATGCAGATGACTAATGACTTTCTGACCCATGTACTTGTTCAGAATATTGAAGTATATGTGAACCCTAGTTTTTCACGAACTGCCCGTTTTCAGAGTTAAAGATGTGTTGGATTTATTTTTTTTCTTTAACCACTTAACGACCGGCCACTGTATATGTCATTTTTTTTTTTAAAGATGGATATCTTGGTAACGGCAGCAGCTGCTGCCACAACCGAGGTATCCATATTTAGGGCTGGCGTTTCTGTACACGATAATGGTGGTCTCTGCAGCGGGTTCGCCGCAAGATCACCGTTGGCGGCGGGGGAGGTGCCACCCCGCCGCTTACCGGAGCCGTCGGTAGCGGCGGAGGAGATCGGGACCTGTCAGTGCTTCGGTATAGTGACGAGTGAGGCCAAGATGGCGCCCACCCGTGTCTATACCATAGGACGGCCGGAGCGATGTCATTACGTCGGCTCCGCCCACTTCTCTTAAAGGCACTTTTTTTTTTTTTTTTTTTTTTTTTTGCTTCTTAGTCTAAATATGAGATTTGAGGACTTTTTGACCCCAGATCTCATATTTAAGAGGACCTGTCATGCTTTTTTCTATTACAAGGGATGTTTACATTCCTTGTAATAGGTATAAAAGTGATCCAAATTTTTTTTTTTTTTTTTTTTAATTTTACTTTATTTTTTCACTGTTTAAAAAAATGTTGTTGTTTTTTTTTTTTTTTTTTTAAAGCGCCCTGTCCCGACGAGCTCGCGCGCAGAAGCGAACGCATACATGAATAGCGCCCGCATATGAAAACGGTGGTCAAACCACACGTGAGGTCTCACCGTGACCGGTAGAGCGAGAGCAATAATTCTAGCCCTAGACCTCCTCTGTAACGCAAAACATGCAACCTGTAGAATTTTTTAAACGTCGCCTATGGAGATTTTTAAGGGTAAAAGTTTGACGCTATTCCACGAGCGGGCACAATTTTGAAGCGTGACATGTTGGGTATCAATTTACTTGGCGTAACATATTTCACAATATAAAAAAATTGGGCTAACTTTACTGTTTTTATTTTTTATTTTTTCCAAAAAAAGTGCGCTTATAAGACCGCAGCGCAAATACGGTGCAAAAAAGTGTTGCAATGACCACCATTTTATTCTCTAGGGTGTTAGAACCCCAAACATATATATTAAGTAATTTTCTAGCAAAAAAAACTGTTTTAAACATGTAAACACCTAAAATCCAAAACGAGGCTGGTCCTTAAGTGGTTAAGATTTATTCAATTTAAACAACGTACAAGCAACCTGCCCAGGAACATTTACCATGTCATTGTCAACTACAGACAACAGTGCAGCACAGCTATACGTTATGAGGAGGTTATAAAAGTACAGAAATTGTAGGAAATTAACCAAACGAGCATAATTTCTGGTTCTTGGGTGGTTTCATAATTTGACATGGGCTTCTGATTAAAGTGAACCTGGGTCAGCATAAGTCTTCACCCAGCAGTAAAAAAAACTCTCCATATACAAGTTTTAATTGTGGAACACCGCTGGATTGGCTTTGAACCACTTAAGCCCTGGAAGGTTCCTCCCTCCCCAAATGACAAGCCACTTTTTGCGATGAGGCACTGCGTTACTTTTACTGACATTTGCGCTGATGTGTTATGCCGTACCCTGCTAAAACCAATAAATTATAAAAATCAAATTTCTTTGTCAATCTAGGTGTATATGGGGGTGTCTACAAACTATGGGTGAGTTATTCTTTATTTTTATTCACCACCCCCCCATGGACACTTTTTGGGATCCAGTGACACTAATAGTGACCCATGCTTAAAAAAAAATGAACTCTCTGTACTAATGACACTGGCAGGGAATTGGTTATCGGGCAATCAAAGGGTTAAGTGTGCTCCTAGGGAGTGCTTTCTAACTGTGGGGGATGGTTTAACTGGAGGAAGACAGATCAGTGTTTCTCCATCTCCCTCTGTTTACATTCGCCAGACCTGCTGAATGGCTCCTGCTGTGTCCAATCACAGCAGGTTGCTGGCGGCGCGAGCACCCAAGACCCTGTGCACGAAATTGCTTACAGGTATGTGATTTTGCTCAGGAGGGCCGCCCTGCTGCAGTATTTGCGTGGGGTGGTCCTTAAGTGGTTAATGGAGCCATTCACACAGGTGTGTAAAACATGCACTGCATTCAGATCCATAAGTGCAGAATCCAAAAATCTGCAGCGAAGAACCTACACTTGTATATGCAATAAACCACTAGCCCTGCGGCAGGTTGGCACGGTTGCGCAAATCACCGTAGCTGTACGTCGCTCCTTTAAGATGTCACAGCAGTCCCCCGCCACATGTTACAGATGCGCGTGCCCCCCGGCACCCGAGATGTAGGAACACAGATCGGTCTCCTCCCCTAGTCAGTCCCATCCCCCCTACAGTTAGATCACACCCAGGAAACAGTTAACCCCTTGATTGCCCCTAGTGTTAACCCCCTTCCATGCCAGTGACATTTATACTGTAATCGGTGGCTATTTTTAGCTCTGATCGCTTTATAAATGTCAATGGTCCCAAAGTAGTGTCAAGTGTCCGATCTGTCCGCAATGATAAAAATTGCAGATTGATATCTATCCTTTTTGATCACCTAAAAAAAAAAAAAAAAAAAACCACCAAAATAAAGCTTTGTGGGGGAGAAGGACAGACCTTTTGGGTACAACGTTGCACGACTGCGCAGTTGTCAGTTATAGTGACGCAGTGCCGTATCGCAAAAAGACCTGGTCAAGAAAGGGGCAAATCCTTCCAGGGCTGAAGTGGTTAAGCGTATAAATTTTAAGACTAAACAAAGGGGTAAAATCTTTCTGTACGCTTGCATGCTTAACTGCTTCAATACTGGGCATTTTCAGCTTTGAGCGAAAAGGCAGAGGCTCTTTACCATGTGATCAGCCGTGTCCAGTCACGGCTGATTACGATGTAAATAGGAAGAGCCGTTGATCGGCTTTTCCTCACTCGCGTCTTGCAGACGCGAGGAGAGACAATCCGCGGCTCTCCTGATTGTTTATCAGCACAGCCCCCCTCTGATGCCAACGTCAGACCACCAGGGAAGCACATAATATGTGGATGGCCATCCACATGTGCCAACATATGCCCAATCAATGGGCACTGACTGGCAGCATTATGAAAACAAATTCGGTGATGCCCAGCAATGCCACTTATCAGTGCCTGCCACTGAAGAAGAAAACCTACTTATTTACAAAAGAATTTAACAGACTTTTTTTTTTTTTTTTTTTTTTTTTTTGCACAAAAAATAAGAATCCCAGAGGTGATCAAATACCACAAAAAGAGCTCCATTTGTGGGAACAAAATGATAAAAAATTTGTTTGGGTACAGTGTAGCATGACCGCACAATTAGCATTCAAATTGCGACAGCGCTGAAAGGTGAAAATTGGCTTGGGCGGGAAGGTGTATAAGTGCCTGGTATTGAAGTGGTTAATAAAGCTCTGTCTGATGTTTAAGTTTCATGACCTAGCATTATCTGACTGATCTAGTGGCATTAACACCACAGAGCCTCCTTTAACCTTTCGAGCAGTGTCAAATTCCGCATAGGCACAGTTCAGAGTATGGCACCTTTCCTTCTTGCATCGTCTTAATTCCTTAGCTTTACTTGTATACGCTTCTCCCCCCAATCACTTTAGTAGCAGTCCTCTCAGCAGTTTAATATTAATCTACACTAGTTGTGCATAGTTACAAATGGTGGTTGACAGCTTGTGATGTCTTATGGGTTACTCTCTGCACTATGATTTCATCTTTTTTTTTTTTTTTTTTATATAAATTTTTTTTTTTTTTTTTTTTCCCCTCAGGTAAATCTTCTTTAACAATTCAGTTTGTTGAAGGGCAGTTTGTGGATTCCTATGACCCGACTATAGAAAACAGTAAGTATTTTTAGAATGTTAAGGGAGAAGTATGGGTTTATAAATTTCTCACTTCTGTACTGCAGCATCAGTCCCATATCTGCTGTGAGCCCAGGAATTGAGTGATCACATGATCCCTTGTCAGTGGTCATAAAATCTGGCTCAGTGCAGGTAGTTTGGTATAGCTGCAGTCTTGATCGCGTTAGTAGCTCAGTGACTGACTTCACCTGTTGCCTGGAACTTGTCTTTAAAGTAGAACAGAGCAACATAGTTGCAGCCCATATTATGACTTTTTTGCCCCTTTTTAAAATGTTTCCTTTTTTAAAATTCTCAGTTCCTAGCACCATGTTGTAGGATGTCCTTCCATAATGTTTGATCGTTTTGCCCTTGCTATCAGTTGTAATCACAGCAGTCAATGTGCACAGTCTAGTATTTTCATTCTCCTATAATAAACATTAACCATTTTGGTGGTAGTAATAAATCACAGCTGTTTAAAGCAAACAGTCACCATGGGGTTGATTTACTAAAGGCAAATCCTCTTTGCACTGAAAGTACAGTAGCTGTAGCTTTGAGGGGAAGCTTTGCTGATTTTATCATCCAATCATGTGCAAGCTAAAATGCTGTGTTTTATTTTCCTTGCATGACCCCCTCAGATCTACAGCGACTGAACTTCAAAGTGTACTTTCAGGTGCACGTGTAGTGCAAAGTGGATTTGCCTTTAGTAAATGACCCCCATCACAAATTTTATGCTGTTTGAAGGAAAGTATCTTTGTTTTCATGGTTGTGATAGGAAAGCTAGTCATAAGTATTTTGTTTGTTTTTCTTAAGCATTTACAAAACTGATCTGTATAAATGGACAAGAGTATCACCTTCAGCTAGTCGATACTGCTGGACAAGTGAGTACTAGGTGTTCTTCATTAAATGTGACCTTGAAATGTAGATCTGTGGTTTCTGAACCGGTAGTACAACCACCTGCCTGTAGATGCTTATTTTCTGTAAACTGTTAGGCCCCTTTCACACATACAGACCGTTTTGCCTGTTATCCATCCGTGATGGATGAAGAAAACGGACAGTGCATTCCTATTGAAAAATAGATGACAACAGATCATACATTTGCATCTGCTTCTGTCAACTTTTTTTTTTTCTGCCAGTGTCTAAGGTGTTGGTCACCAGTAAAGATGTGCTGATTCTCTGGAGCAATCCTTGCTGGGGCTAGCTATTCAGCTGGATCCATTCAAAGTGTCTTTTAGGCCAAATTGAATGGTGCCTGGGCCTCGTGTCCGAAGAAACGAGGTTTGCTTGTAAAAGCTTCTCTTTTTAGAGAGCTGGACCCCGGGATCCAGTACTTTTGGTATTAAGGTCATAAAGTTTTACTGGTGGGGTGCTATTGCAGGTCCAGGATTGTGGGTTCCCTGAGGGTCCCCGGTTCCTGAAGGTTTGTTAATGGAACCCACCGTGAAGGGTGAAGATTGGGTCTGTTTTTACCACAGAAAACCCTGCGTGGGAACGGTAAGTGGAATTTTTACTATTTTTCTTGTGGAATGTCTCCTTTTAAAGTAAATGTTGCCATGCCTAAGTGTCACCACTGGGGGCTGTATGGAGAATGTACCTTCTCATGCTTTGCTCAGAGATCACACAGAAGCAGCAGACTTTTACTTTTTTTTTTTTTTTCTTTCATTCGCTGCCCCTACTCGACGGCAGCTTCCAGGTCTCCTCCACACTATCCCTCCCTCACAAGCCGATCCCGTTGGATCGGAGGCCCGTGCTTAAGCGGGAAAACTCTTCTTTCAAAAAAAGAGGGGGGGTGCTATACGACAGTGGGGGCAGGGCTTAGTGCTGCATTGGCGTCCTCCAGTGTGTAAAAAAAAAAAAAAAAAAAAAAAAAAAAAAAAAAAAAAAAAATTTTGTGCTGGCTGCAAAATTGTCGGAGACATGAGAGCAAAGAGGAGCATAAAAGAGGTTGGTAACATAGGCATTTCCTATTTTACACATTTTCTATTTGCATCAGGCTGAGCATTAATGGCAGCAGCAGTGGCTGGACTATTGCTTAAGCAGTGGTTGCGATTTCTTCTGGTAGTAACTCTGCTTTGTGCATCGGCCTAAGGTCAGAAGGAGGGGTTGAAACACCCCCCAAAAGAGCTAAAAGGGTCTCCCTCCAAGATCTGTAAAGCCTACTCTTCTCTACAAATAGCCACCCCCTCTCAGGGGAGGAAGCTGGTCAGAGTGAGTATCGGGACCATGAAATGTTTGCAACTGTTCGACACTGCAGCCCCTGTTTATTTTACTAAAAATCTTTTTTTCCTCAGCCATGATGGGTTTAAAAAAAAAAAAACTTTAGCAACTTTAATCGCATCCCAGTGTTAGTCAAAAGGCAACAGGTTCTCTTCCATTACCCAGGACCCTCAAACTGAGGAACTAGGGGCAGGAGAAGATTAAATTCCCTCAGGTGACTGGTGAGGCTGATTCCTCTTCTGAGCTGTCAAATGCAGGAGAATCAGCTGTTTCAGTCTTAAGATTGGTAGTGCAATTTCTTGCTGAATGGTCTGCTCCACATGTATGTAGCCTTAAAGCGGGGTTCCACTCAAATTTTTAACTTAATCTTACCCCCTTCAGTTAATTGCATAGATGTTCAAATGCCACATGAACTTTTTTTTATCGCTGTAATTACCTTTTATATTGTACTTTATTGTGGCACTTCCTGTCTCCCCTCCCATGGGAGTAGGCGTGTTTATTGCCTTTCCCCGGCGCCGCACTGTCCCCTGGGAGCTTAGTGTCAGGCTTCCCAAGATTCAGTGCGGGAACAATGATCATGCACGTGAACAAGCTGTGAATGAACAGCATTCACCACATCCAGGAAATCAATGCTTGTGGGCTTCACATGCCCACAAGCAAGATGGAAACAGCCAGCATCACATTTTTTAAGTTATTCTTCAGTACGAAAACAGACAGAGGCAGAAATATTACACCCAAACTGAGTATAATTTTGGGGTTAGCAAAGTGTCTCAATGACCTAAAAAAAAGTGTCGCTGGACTCCCACTTTAACTGGGTGTGAACTCCTAAAGTGTTCACACTTTATCCTATGGTGGAGGAAATTCACTAAGGAGGGTATATCAGCAATTAACGCTGCTATATCCTCTGTGAATAAGAGTTTGACTTGTCCAGCAGACAATGCTCAGGGATCCAACGGATAAAAAGTTAAAATTCCTATTAAAAAAAATAACACTTTTCTCTGATAGATGAGTGTCTCAGCCTGCGCTGACAGTAATTGCTTAATCATTGAGAGACAAGTTAAAACAGGTGTTCAAGGTTATCCTGCTCAGCAGGCCCAGGATCTGGCAGTTTTTTGTTTGCAATAGTTGCTATGAGAAATTCTATCCTTCAGGCCTTGTGCCCTTCACTAAGCACCATGCAGAAGCTCCTGGCTAGTCTTCCTTTTTTGCGGTGAAACAACTATTTGGGGATGTTTTGGATAATGCATCCAAAGAAATTCTAGTGGGGGGGAAACTACCCCTTTTGCCATTAAGAAAAGGAGTAAATGTATTTTCGTTTTAAAGCTCCTGCTGTGCCAGGGGCATTGGCCTCCAGGCAGTCACAATGGCTGCCGCCACCAGGTTCACAGGGCAATCCTCAGGGTCAACCCCAGGGAAAAAAGCAGTCTTGACAAGATACTGAAGCCTCCTTATGAGGTGCCCCCGCTCACTCAATAGGGGGAATTCTTTTGCAGCTCTCAAGGATCTGGCAGGAAGAGTGTCAAGACATGGGGGACTTCCTCAATAGCTCAAAGGTACAAACTAGTTCCAAGAGTTCCTGTCTCCTTGTTTTCAGATCAAAGGTTCCTAAGGATCCAGAGAAGTTTTTCTCTCAAGCATTGGACCAAAAAGTGATCATGGTGGCCCCCATGTAAGGGCAGAGGTTGGGGTTTGGTTAAATCCAAATAGAGATTCTGGATCTCAAAAAAAAATCTAAATTCAGTTCCTGAGTATAACCACAAAATCTTCATTTTTCAGTGCGTAGCTCTGCTTTCCGGGCTAGCTACTGCACCTTGAGTGTTTACAAAGGTTTTGGCCCCTCTTCTAGCCAGATTAAGGGCCCAAGGCAGGGGTGTCGCTAGGGGGTGGCTTTTGGGGCTATAGCCCCGCATCTGGGGCCAATAGCCCCGAGTCTCTGCAGGGGTCCCCAAGGGGAGGGGAGACTCTCTGGGGACCCTAATGTAAGAGGGGGGGCTCTCTGGGGGCACTGATGTAAGGGGGGGGGCCCTCTGGGTACCCTCACGAAAGGGGGAGGCTCTCTGAGGACCCTGATGTAAGGAGGAGGCTCTCTGGGGACATATACACACGCATATTACTGTATATACATGTGTATGCTTGCCCAAGCGTATTACTTTCTTTACTTTCTTTACTTTCTTTACTTTCTTTACTTTCTTTACTTTCTTTACTTTCTTTACTTTCTTTACTTTCTTTACTATGGGCTCTAGCCCCAGATCTTTTGTAGACCTAGCAACGTCCCTGGCCCAAGGTATAACTATTATGGTTTACCTGGACGATCTGTTCTTGATAGTCCAGTCGGTAGCCTGCTTAGACCAAAGTATGGTCAGCACATTCAACTACCTGGAATATCTAGGTCGGATTCTCAACCTAGGAGACATCTTTAAAACTATGAAGGTTAAAATACTTGGGTCTGATCATAGGTACACCCAGAAAAGGGTATTCTTGCCCCAGGCAAAGATCAGTGCCATAAAGGAACTGGTTTAGGTGGTCGAAGCAAGATAAATTCTTCTTCTATTCAACTTTGCATGAGGTTGTTGGGAAAGATGGTGGCCAGTCCTTATGCTCAGTTTCATTTGAGACTGCTGCAAAACTGTATCCTATCGGCTTGGAACAAAGGGGTTTAAGCTCTAGATTCCCAATGTATCTGACTCCAAAGCGTACGGCCACATCACCCTGAAAGCGCCCGACCTCGTCTGATCTTGGAGGCTAAGCAGGGTCGGGCCTGGTTAGTACCCGGATGGACCACCTGGAAATACCAGGTGCTGTAGGCTGGGTACGCCAGACTCAGTTTATGGTTAATATCCTAAAATCTGCACAGGGGAAAATCCTTCCTTCAGTTAACATGGAAGTGACCCAGAACAGAAATGGCCTAGCCCATTCTAGAATCTCGGAGCACTTGGTTCTGAGGGCCTGAACGTTCAGTTTACAGTATTGTCCTGCCAGGATTCAATCAGACTATGCCACAGCAATGGCCTATATTAATCACCAAGGGGGCACAAGAAGTTGTGCGGCCCAGAGAAAGGCGAATCATATCCTATCGGCAGTCTTCATTCTAGGAATAGAAAATTGGCAGGCAGACTACTTGAGTCGCCAGCAGTTGTTCCCGGGAGAATGGTTCCTTCGCCCCGATATCTTCCTGTCAAAGATGGGGATCCCAGACATAGATCTGTTTATGTCCAGGTTCAACAAAGAGCGACAACTTTGTCAAACAAAGGATCCGCTTGCATGCGGAACAGATGCCTTGCTGTTCCAGTGGAAATGGTTCTCACTGATTTATGCATTCCCTCCTATTCTGCCTGCGTCCACGACTTCTTCGCAGGAAGGGAAGTCAGTGATTCTTGTGGGGCCCAGGAAATCTTGGTATGCAGAGATCGTAAAGATGACAGTAGGGAACCCATGGACCCTACCATCACGGCCAGACCTTCTTTCGCAAGGTTCATCCTACTTTACAAACACTAATTTTAATGGTTTGGCAGTTGAAACCCACACCTGCTGTCAGGTTCAGTGGTTTCTATCTTGGTTAATGCAGCTGGCCTCCATAATTATATATTATGGAGTCTGGGAAGCATATATCTCCTGGTGTGAAACCAGGGGTTGCACCCCAGGAAATGGGTCAAAGGTAGGGCTTTCTGCAGATGGGGTGAGAAATAAAGCTGGCCTTAAGTGCTTTCTATGGACAGGTCTCGGCCTTATTGGTATTATTTCAACGACCAATTGTTTGCATTCTTTGGTTCGTAACTTTATTCAGGGGGTAACACGGCTTAAAGTGGAGTTCCACCCAAAAATTGAACTTTTTGGATCCCCCCCCCCCTCCGGTGTCACATTTGGCACCTTTCAGGGGGGAGGAGGGAGCAGATACCTGTCTAATACAGGTATTTACTCCCACTTCCTGGCATAGATCACGCGGCACTTGCGGTGATCTATGCCACTTCCAGCGCCTACCCAGTCCTCCCCTGCTGTAGTCTGGGAGACACACAAGTCCCAGAACACAGCAGGGACCTGAGAGGATGCGCAGCGCGACTCGCGCATGCACAGTAGGGAACCAGGAAGTGAAGCCGCACGGCCTCACTTCCTTATTCCCTTACTGAGGATGGCGGCGGCAGGAGTGGATCGGCTTCAGAATCGCAGGCTCCCTGGACAGGTAAGTGTCCATATATTGAAAGTCAGCAGCTGCAGTATTTGTAGCTGCTGGCTAATATATACATTTATATATAATTTTTTTTTTTTTTTTTTTTTTTTTTTTTTTTTTTTTTTTTTGACCTCCTTTTTAATCTCCCGGTTAGGTCACCCCCATCCCTTTGGTCTTTTTGACAATTTTTTTTTTTTTTTTTTTCTGGTAACCATACCAACCCAGAACCCTGTTCTATGAAAGTAAAATCACTACATTCTCTTAATGTGGTGAGAGCAGTCAGTCTATTTAAAGGCGACTGCTCAGATTCGGAAATGTTCGTATTGCCTGAAGGTCCTAAAAGAGGACAGGCAGCATGGAAATCTACTATTCTAAATGGATTTGACAAGTAATCGTTCTAGCTTATAGTTTTAAGCAGGTAGTTTCTACCCTCTCATCAAAATGCACTCCTCTAGGGCTGTTAGTGCTTTGTGGGCAGTGCAACACCAAGCCTACATGGCTCAAATCTGCAAGGCCGCAACTTGATCTTCAATCCATACATTTACCAGATTCTATCAGGTGGATGTAAAAAGACATGAGGATGTTGCCTTTTTAGGTGCAGTGTAATGCAGGCAGAAGTATAAGTCCTCTGATCTCATGGTGCCCTACTTTTGTTGTCTCCCTCCCCTCAGTTGACATTGCTCTGGGACATCCCACATGGTAATTACTATGGCTACTAGCGGCTTACCTGTAACTTCCTTTTCTTTTGCAGTACATCCCGGGACACAGAGGTCCTGCCCCTCTTTCTAGTATACACTTTTATTGCTTTGCTACAAAACTGAGATGCTCCCGGTATGGGAGGGAGTTGTATAGGGAGGCAACTTCCTGTTTAGGGTGTGCCAGTGTCCAGCACCTGAAGGTGGACTATAACCCACATAGTAATTACTATGGCTCTGTGTCCCGTGATATACTTCAAAAGAATTTTACAGGATATATAATTTGGAGGGAAGCTTCAGAATGGCAAAGATGTTTTTATTACAAATTATGCGAGCAGACTGCAGTTCCTCTTTTACTATTTCTGGACCAGCTCACGCCAATTAACGTCGGCACTTTTTTTTTTTATCTTTAAACGTCTTTATATTCATACAAAATACAACTCAATATACAATATTCTTACAGTAACATAATACTAATAGACAAGACACCACTCCTAGATGTACATAAGAACCTCGTATCCAAAGTGCTCTATTTCTTTGCCTTTTCTCCACTCCCCCTCCCCTCCCCTTTCCCTTCTTTCCCTTATAACATTATCTCTTCCCTTCCCTTACCCCTCCCCCTCCCCTCAATACCCCTTTTCTCCTCCCCCCTACCCACCCCATCCCGTTCACCTCATTCCAACACATATTAACTTTCCTATTCGTAAGGGCAATGTCTCTATATTTCACTATAGCGGGTATCCCACTTCCTCCAGCCAGGGTCTCCAAAGTATTTTAAATGCTTTTAGGTTCCTCCTTATATATACTGCCTTTTCCTTCCACATTGTTTCAATCACCATTTTAATCCATTCATCTTTCCGTGGGGGGGTACTTGCCTGCCATCTTTGAGCAATTAACTTTCTTGCCTGAAAGAGACATCTCTGAACTATTGTAGTTTTGCAGATTCCTATATCCATACTCTCTCCTACTCCTAAAATACATAATTTCGGGTCCATTTTAAGTTCTAAGGAGAGGACCTTATTGAGGGTTTCTACAATCTCTGACCAGTACCGGAATAATTTCGGACACTTCCATAGCATATGCAACAAGTCCCCCTCTTGACATCTAGGACATTTGGCATCCATTCTCCTCCCAAATTCGAATAAACTTTTAGGGGTGTAATACGTCCTATGGAGCAACATTAGATGCGACATCTTTTGGGCAGGGGAAACCGACACCCGATGTCCCCCCCACTAGTATCTCCCTCCACTGCCCGTCTGTAAACGCACCCAACTCTCTCTCCCATTTACCTCTACTTTTAAGTTTTCCCGGGGTCTCTATACTATTTTTACAGATATGTGGGTATAATTCAGCTATGGACCCACAGTGGCCCTCCTGGTCGCCCAGTTTCTGAAGCACGCAGGACTCATTCCAGGAGGGACCCTGGTCCCCAAACTGTGCCTTAAGGGCATGTTTAACTTGTATGTAGTTATATAATGAACTATCTGGTATATCGAATTCTTCTTTCAATACGGAAAAGGGTTTTAGCGAAGACTGATTATATAACTGAACTAGTTTCTTTATTCCCCTTTTTTCCCATATTTTAATTTTTCCTATTTCTTTTAGTTCTTGTAAGTTCTTATTATTCCACAGAGGAGTGCATTTGAGCCGACCATTCATTCCCAACAGTACTTTAACGGAACTCCAAACTTTTTTTTATTAATTTAACCGTAGGGGTTTTATGTATAAAGGAGTCCGCCTCCAATGTCTCTATCACGGTCCTGTGGGGGGCTCCCGTAATCGTCAAACTCTCATTGCTATTTTTCCCCAAGTGTTGCAGCTGAGCTGCCAGAAAATAACTACGTGGATGCGGTACTGCCATCCCCCCTTCCCGCGAGGGGAGTTGTAGGGTCTGCAATCTTATCCTGGGAGATCCCCCTTTCCATATAAGGTCTCTAAATATTGTTTCTATTTTGTCAAACCATTTCCTGCTTATCCATATTGGTGAGTTCTGCATTATATACAGTAATTGGGGGAGCCATAACATTTTAATTAAATTACACCTCCCCGCTGTTAACGGGAGGCCCTTCCATATTTCAATCTTGCTTTTAAATTTCTTTAACAATGGGGTTAAATTATTATCTAGGTAACTCTCTGGATCCTTGGTTATCTTAATACCTAGATATTTTGTTAACACTGTTATTTCTAACCTACTATTTGGAGGGGTATCTGCACTAGTGGGGTCTAATGGCAATAAAACTGATTTTCCCCAGTTTATAGACAATCCCGAGATTTTCCCGAACCCCGAGAATATATCCATTACTTGTCTCAGGGATCCCTCAGTGTCTCCCATGAATATGAGGACGTCGTCCGCATACAATGCGATCCACTCCTCACCATCCTCCCTCTGGAATCCCACTATTTTCCTGTCTTGCCTTACTGTTGTAGCTAATGGCTCCATGGCTAGGGCAAAAATCATGGGAGACAAAGGGCATCCCTGCCTTGATCCCCTCTCTAATTTGAACCTGGTCGAATAATCATTATTGACTTTTACTTTTGCAAATGGTTCATTGTACAATACTTTAACCCATTTGATAAACGAGGGACCGAAACCATATTCTTTTAATACTCTCCAAACATATTCCCATTCTAGACTGTCGAATGCTTTTACTACATCCAACGTCGGCACTTTGAACAGGGATATCGTTATGGCAGCAGCTAGCTACCATAACCCCGGTATCCTCCTTCAGTAATGGGAATAAAAGTGACACCAAAAAATGCCACTTTTATTCCTATTACAAGGAATGTAAACGTAATAGAAAAGCCTGGCAGGACCTCCTTTAAATATGAGATCGAAGGTCAAAAAGACATCAGATCTCATTCACACTAAGGTGCAATAATAAAAAAAAAACGCACCCCGTTCTGCCCAGCTTTGCGTGCAGAAGCGAACAGACATGTGAGCAGTGCGTGAAAACTGTTCAAACCACACATGTGAGGTATTGCCAAAATCGGTAGAGCGAGCGCATTAATTCTAGCCTTAGACCTCCTCCTGTAACAAAACATGCAACCTGTAGGTTTTTTTTTTTGTTTTGTTTGAAACCTCGCCTATGGAGATTTTTAAGGGTAAGTTTGTCGCCATTCCACAAGCAGATGCAATTTTGAAGCATGATATATTGGGTTTCAATTTACTCGGCATAACATTATCTTTCACAATATTAAAAACAAATTGGGCTAACTTTACTTTTTTTTTTTGGGGAAAAAAGTGCGCTTATAAGACCGCTGCACAAATACAGTATGACAAATTATTGCAACAACATTTTATTTTCTAGGGTGTTAGAGAATGCGGTCTGATTCTGGTGCGGACAAAGGGTCCTGCATAAGTTTGGGCCGAATATGATGTGAGTTCAGCCATATGGTTTGTATGGCTGAGTCCACATCGCATGTGATCTGCACAGCGGTGCGCTGTGTATCACATGCAATGTCTGGCATTGCACCGGTGTGCGCTGGCCCTCGGCTAAAGAAACACCAAAGCTGATGGGGGGGGGGGGGGGGGGGGGGGGGGGGAGAGGCTGCTCTAAGGTCCTCTGACATCGTAAAGACGGATGCAGGGACAGTCTTCGCACAGACCACCATTAATGAACAAAAAAGATTCCCCTAAAGGGGTTTTTAGCAGCAGTATAACCAGGTCCACGATGAAATGCGTATAAACATTCTTTTAGAAAAATTAAAATGTCATGTTACAATTAAAATGTATAGATACCAGCTATAGGATACATTACATATTACATGGTACAGTGATGCAAATACAATTATACACAGTATTCCATTGTTTAATGTTTTACTATGTAGAGAGCCTGACATGTTTCGACCTGTGCAATTATGGTCTTCAGAGGGATGATTTGCTCTAAAAAGATGCATTTGAAAATCTCAAATTTTTCATATTAAGTTATGCACCAAAACAATTATCCATGGTAGTGGTACATTTACCACTTGAGAATGGAATGGGTGATCTCGTAGCTGGCATATTTCTAAGAAAAAAAAAAACAGGTGAATGATCCGGGAGGCTTTGTGGTTCTGCCTGTTTCCCCCGAGGGAGAAGGGCTTACAAGGAGCCAAACTCTGGTCACCCTCAGAGGCAGAAGAAGCGACACCTGCATCAAAATTCCTATACCACAATAATATATTAGATAATTGATCTGCTATGATTGAATTCTGTACTTGGCTTAGACCGTACATAAGTATCTGCTAAACGCAGAAGCAACATAAATAGATTCGTATATCCCCTAATTCATATACAATCACTGCCTATATAACTATTCATCAATTCTCATTTTATTATTTTTGAAATGAGTCTATATAATAACGTTGACAGTGAGCATACACACCAATATTCATATATAATTTACTAGGCACATTTTAACCTAATTATATTACTTTTCCTTATCTAATATAAAATTGTTGCATGGGGATTTTGCCGCAGGTGTTGCTTCTTCTGCCTCTCAGGGTGTCCAGAGTTTGGCTCCTTGTAAGCCCTTCTGTTGCTGGGTCCTTCTCCCTTGGGGGAAACGGGCAGAACCACAGAGCCTTCCTGGATCACTCACTTTTTTTTTTTTTTTTGTTTCGGGGTGTGCAGCCTCCATATCTCTCCCATGTCTTTCCCATTTTTGCACCACTAAGGAGCATTCCTCCCACTGACCCTCTAATTGGTCTTGAAAGGGAATCCCCCTAGACCAAAACATTTTCAAGGATTCGAGAATGGCTGCCTTAGATCCTAGGACCAGACTGTACATGGTGTCTTAGCCGCTGCCAGAGTTTAACTCTAACCCCCACAGATCCCATGTAAATGAAACAAACGCTCATTGTTTAACTCCTCTGACCATGCTAGCTGTCATGCTGGGCTGAGTGGATTTAAGACCAGTTAGGTTGAGGCTAAAATTTTACTTAATGTTGAGCTTGCATGGGATACAGTACTCAATGTGTACATGTTTGCTATACACATAGGCCTATATGAAACTGCCTTGAGTGCAAGTTGTCCACTGCAGATATCTCCATGCAAACAAAGATTGTCAATGTCTGCCCTGTTCACAGAATTATTTTACCTGTGCTCACTACTATAAAATTTAGTTCCTATGGGAGCAGGAGGTTGTTGTTGTCGTGAGTCTGATGTGTGGATCTCATTCTTTTATAGGATGAATTTTCAATATTCCCTCAGACTTACTCCATAGATATTAATGGATATATACTTGTATATTCAGTCACCTCCATTAAAAGGTGAGTTTTGCATGTATTGGCTGTTGCTAAATATTTCAGTCTTGGTTAAAGAAAAAATGCTTTCTCAAATTTTTTAGTTTGAACTTTTCTCCTGTTTTTTTAGGTCATGTCTGTGTTCTTTATTTTGGTTGAGAAAACTGCCCTCCTGAACCTTCACCCCGCTGATGTATTTAAAGGTTTCAGTCATGTCTCACCTGTCCTTTTCCTCCAGACTGTACATATTAAAGCGGAGTTCTGCTTAAAAAAAAAAAAGGCAGCAGCTGCTGACTTTGAATAAAGGGACACTTACCTGTCCCAGGGTCCAGCGATGCAGTGGCACAAAGCCCTCCCCTCTGTGGCGCCGGCATTATAACTGGGCGCCCGGCATGTCCCAGATTGCTGAGAGGGAGGGGGGGAGAGGTAATCTCCCTTCCGGTGCGCTGGGAGGAAGTGGAAGCTGGGCCCCCCCCCCCCCCCCCAAAAAAAAAGACATACCAAATGTGGCAGGGGGTTACCTCCCTTAAAGCGGAAGTTCCATTTTTGGGTGGAGCTCCACTTTAAGTTCCTGAAGTCACTCTCGGTTTTATCCCTCAACTTTTTTTTTTTCCCTATCTTTGAACTTGTATCTCTTTCTGTAAGTGAGGTCTCCAGAACTGGACAGTATTCTAAATGAGATCTCACTAAAGATCTATACAGGGTAATCAGGACCTCCTTCCTTCTGTTGGTGAACCCTCTAGTGTTGCATCCTAGAATTCTATTTGCTTTTCACACTGCCTGGTCAATTTGCTCATTTTGCAATCATTTGAAATACCCCTACATATATTTCTTCTGTGGTGTCGACCAATACTGTGCCCCCATTATTTCCCTATGTGTATTTTACATTTTTACACCATATTTAAATTTTTTTTTTTCCCTGTGCAGTGAAAGGGATTATGTAAAACCTAGCAAAGCGTGCTTGTAACTGATATTTGTATAGTTAAACTTTGTACAAAATAACTGTACTGATGGAATAACCCCCCCCCCCCTCTCAAAATTAGTGCTGTAGGTGAAATGAAAAGTTGGTTGGGTGTTTACAAAAACACTTTTGCTCATAAATAACAGTAAAGGGGTAGAGAGGTTGCCTCACTCCACCCATCCTATCCATATGCTGCCACTCCACCCCTTCTGCTTTCACATGGTTCCTGATGGGGAGAACCTCCTCACTTTTTTTTTTTTTTTTTTTTTTTTTTTTTTTTGAGTAAAAATTGATTTTACTGTCCAATATGGTCATCTTTTAGCTTAATGACAACATCAGAAGTCCCTTGTGTTTTTCTATTGGAATTAGTGGGACGATCACAAGGGTAGTTCTATGACTTCTCACCAAAATTAGGTGCTGGAACCCGTTTTATAGAATAAAACCATGCAACTGACAACATTGGTTAAGACTTCATGATTCCCTTACATATGGGTAATGGGCACACTTTAAAAGAAACCTGCTTAAAAATAAAATGGAGGATGTCAATTGAATCCTTTTGATTCCCTCTCCTTTCAACTGCAGCTTTGTTATACTACATTCTTGGCTGGATAGTTTTTTTTTTTTTTTTTTTTGATCCAAGATAGAGCTGAGAGGAAAGGATGGTTGAGTTTGTGCTTTGCCAAAAAACTTTTTTGCAGTCTAATTGCTGTTTGCTTTTATTTTTTATAGTTTTGAAGTGATTAAAGTAATCCACGAGAAGTTGTTGGACATGGTTGGGAAAGTCCAGTAAGTGCAGTTTCTGGTTAACCTGCATTTGGCAAACCTCCTGTAGATTACTGATTGACCTGATTGTCTTTTGCAGGGTACCCATAATGTTGGTTGGAAATAAGAAAGATTTGCACATGGAAAGGTATGTTACAGCTTGTCTGCAAATTAACTTCAATCCTAGTGTAGTTCTTGGGGTAAAGCATATCGAAATATACCTTCTGTCCACCAGCCCATACTAGTGCAGCAGGCAAACTACTATGGAGTGTAATGCTTCCTTGCAATTTCTTGTAGTCAAATTGGTGTGGGATCATATATAAGCCCCCCCCCCCCCAAACACCATGATCTTTTCTGTGCTGAAATTGCCCCTTTCTTTAATTGAATTTTAGTTGGGTTCTGCTTTTACATGTGGAACTAGACTAGGAACTTCTGCACACCTTTTTAGCCTGCTTGGGAGCGTTCACTCCTACAGAGGTTGCCACCCATCAAGACATTTTGATATTTGCATAACTCAAAAGAAGGCAGAGCTAACTTCCATGTATACTTATTTAGAAATATGGCTGTCTGAACATTTGTAATTGCTTGATACATGTACTGTCTTTATTTACACTGAAAAGGAGCAAAATTCACTTTGATATTGTATCTCTCATTGTGGGATCAGACGCAGTGCAAATGATTTTGGTTATGTTCAACACGGCTTTTTGTATTGCTGACTAGCCAGTGCCTTTCCTTCTCTCCAGCAAGGGAGTGAAGAAGCACTTTCCATGCTCCTATACAATCTTGCTCCTAGCTTACACAAGGCTAAAGGCGTGTGCACCCCCCCCCCCCCTTAACTTGCAGGAGTGGCTAATTGCCAAGCACCACTCCTGTCATGTGGGTTGAAAGGCAATGTCACATGGTCTCTATGGAAGTAGTGTATCTTTTTCTTTGCGCTAGGTGGTAAAGGGGTTATAAGTGGTTGTAGGGGCCAAAGATGGTATAAACGTCAAAATTATTGCTTTGCCTTACAAGTCAAAGCTCTAAAACCTTTACCTTTTTTTTTTGAATACTTGGATTATGACTATAGATCTTTCGGAAGTGTAGAACAAAAATTCTTTGCCTTTAAAATTGATTGTCTACCAGAGCCATTTGAAACTTTATAAATTAACATGCCTCTTAGGCCTGAAGATTAGTTAAACCCCTTTTTTTTTTTTTTTTTTTTTTTTTTTCCTGAAAGCTGAGGCCTCAGCATAAAAACAATTTTAAAACTTAATGTTGCATATTGTACGTTCATCAAACATGTTTTCAGTAAAGTTTGTCTGTCAAACATAACTTCTGACTTGTTTTTGCAGGGTGATCAGTTATGAAGAAGGAAAAGCCTTAGCAGAATCATGGAATGCTGCTTTCTTGGAATCTTCTGCTAAAGAGAATCAGGTTAGTTTCAGTATAAGATTGGCTAAAATCTGACCTTTTTTAAAACTGAACTTGTACAAGTCCTTTTCCGCTGATAACTTGCACCTTCCCAAAAATGAAGAGCATAGGGGTACATGTCTTTAATCCTGTACTTGTGGGCTGAAATGCATGTTGTGTATATGGTGGACATGCCCTAAAGCTCACGGATTAGGGTTCTGAGTTTATACACGATTATATATACTGTTCTGCGCTAAAACCTACCTGCCAGAAAGTTGTCAATGGGAAGGTTTACCTTCCAACATGCAATGACCCAAAGCACACAGCAAAAATGACCATGGTGGCTGAAGGAGAAGGTGAATGTCCTTGCATGGCCTAGTCAGAGCCCAGACTTGAACCGAACCCTATTGAAAATATGGGTAATGACAAACTGCTCAAGTGTAGTTAAATTTGATGGTGACCATTTGGACTGCAAAGTTAGTAGATATATGCCAACAGATTAAAGGCTATAATTAAAGCAAAATATGGTTCAGTAAAAGACACAAGGGGTGATCCTTTTTTCCAACTCTGTATCTTCTTGTGTCCCTCAACCCCCCCCCCCCACACACACACACACACACACACACACACACACACACACACACACACACACACACACACACACACACACACACACACACACACACACACACACACACACACTGTTTCCTACTTTCTGAGAGATATAATATTTGTGTGCCTTAGGGCAGTGGCAGCCAATCTTTCCAGCGACCAGGAGGTGGACTGGATATTCAGTGTATCCTTAGCCCCCCTTTACACAACACCACCCTTAGTGTCAAGTGTCCCCCTTTTTTAAAACCACCCCGCAGTGTCCTCTGTTCCCTTTCACATCACTGTGCCCCTCTACAGTTCATTCCCCTTTAATGTAACAGACTGTAATGATTGCAGTGTAAATACAATATGACTTGGAACAGCAAAATCCCTTTCATTAGTGCCAACCTACATGCACTTATGGTGCTGCCATTTTAAACAAAATAAAATTAATAGGATTGCTAACATGCGCAATTTAAATAAAATTGCAATAGTGCAAAAACCTAGTCCCATATAAGTGCAGTCCCAAAGGTTGTTGGGGGTTCTTGAGTTACAGAAAAATCCCCTGTAGTGACTGTTTCACCCCATGCACACACACCAGATGGCGATGACCCTCCTTCCTGTACAGCAAGGGAAGTCTAGAAGGCATATAGGTCCCTAGGGAGTCACGTCTTGGTGGTCTTTGATGGTTGGTCCTTGGTCCCGATCTTCCTCCTGTGGGTTCAGAAAGCGGGCAGTATGATGGGGAAAAAACTTAACAGAGAGGGCGCTTCATGGTGTGTAAAAGATCAAAATGATTATTAAAACAATTTTAAAGCACCACTGCACTTACAAAAAATGGCCCATCCTATCAATCCAACAAGATGGATGCTGCCTGTGTTTGAGCATGCATTCCACTCAAGCCAGAAGTGATGCTGAGGAACAGTCGCTTAACTAATTTTGTCATCTAACTGCAGCATCAGTTTCCTTTTTATATCTGCGTCCCTTGCAATACCGGCCCCCTGTCAATGCTTCCTGCAGTCCCCTCACTGCCCTATCACTGTGTTCCATTTCAGTTTCTACCTTCCCCGTATAGACCTACCTGTGGCAGGGTAGAGACGGTTTTCAGCCGTGTCACTCCCCCTAGCATCCCCCCCGCCACGAATACTGCATGTCAGATACTTTGTAATATTATTTGGCAAACTGCTACACTGCAGGACATGTGGATTATTGCTGTTATATTATAAGATGAAACAATCAGCGCCACATGTAAAAAACATTGTGATGTTTAAATAAAATAACCTAATAATAAACATGCACAACTGCTAAACATTCCAAGTGGTACACCACACTATATTTATAATTTTACGCATAGCGCTACATTTATTTACTATCCATTTTGAAATTAAAGTGCAAATCTCTAAAATAAATCCTACATATAAATGAATACTTCATAAAATGAAGAAATAAAGCATGAAAGACTCTTCTTGTGATCAGTGTATCCACACAATTCCACCACAGTGATTGTTGGTCCTCAAAAGGAGTGCTCACCTCCTAGAGGTCGGCCGATATATCGGCCGATATTTGGCTTGGCATCGGCCGATTGTGCTGATAAAAGAAGCCGATTATAACTTCAGCAGGACTTGCAAATGACTTCTGTAATAGAAGTCAATTGCAAGTTGTCTGAAGGTTTCTTCTCTCCTCCTCTGGGCAGCCTGCCAAATCTGATAAGATACATTTGTATCTCTTCGGGTTCTTTTATCAATAGACTGAACTCCATGTGTAGAAGTTCTCAGTTTAACCATTTAAAGACTAAATCTTTTTTGACATTTGTTGCTTACAAGTAAAAATTCTGTATTTTCTGCTAGAAAATCACTTGGAACCCCCAAACATTATATATTTTTTTTTTTTTAGCAGAGACCCTAGGGAATAAAATAGTGGTTGTTGCAATATTTTGTCACACGGTATTTGCGCAGCGGTCTTTCAAACGCAATTTTTAAAAATAAAATACACTAATTAAAAAAAAAAAAGCAGTAAAGTTAGCCCATTTTTTTTCGTCCAAAAGTTTTGGTTACCTGTTTTTGTGTATTTAATATTTAAGATATAGTTGTTTTTTTTTTTTTTTTTTTTTTTTTATCTAAATTATACATACAAGTGAACTGATTTGAGGTTTGTTTTGTTCAATAAATGTTTAAATATAAAAAATTTTCTGTATTACTTAAGGTTGCTTTCACACTGGAGCGGGCATGCGTTGACGGTAAAACGCTGTTAGTTTTAGCGGCGCTTTACCGTCATTTTAGCGGCGCTATTCGGCTGCTAGCGGGGCGCTTATAACCCAGCTAGCGGCCGAGGAAGGTGTTAAATGCGCCCCTGAAGTGCTGCTGCCGAGACGTTTTGCAGCCTCTTCGGCAGCGGTGCGCATTCATTTCAATGGGCAGGAGTGGTGGAGCAGCGGTATACACCACTCCAAAGACATCCTGCCAGCGCATCGCCTCACTCGGGATATCACACTGAGACTGTAGGGAAGCCGTTTTACAGGCGCTATTTTTAGCCCAAAAGCGCCTGAAAAACGCCCCAGTGTGAAAGGGGTCTAACTGTTAGATTTTATGAGATGAAGGGGGGAAAAAAAAAAAAAAATCGGCATCACATATCGGCCACTGTGACTTCTAAATATCGGCATCGGCCAGAGAAAAACCCATATCGGTCGACCTCTACTCACCTCCCAGATGAGTCAAAACTCGTATGTGGATCTCCCCACAAGCTCTTTGCTCTCACTTCCTCTTCCCAGTCAATGGTGGGTAATCCAGATGGCTCTTTTCTTAATGGTGACTCAGCATTAATACCTAAAGAAACGGATCATCTCCCAGCTTGGCTCAAGATTCCATGAGTTCAGGACATGTAAATAATTATAGAGACCGTAGTGTTCTCCAGATACAAATTTATTCAAAGCCCCCAAATGGACAAGTTGCATTTACAAGATAAAAACTTTTAAAATCCCAAAAAAACCTTGAGTAGCACCGCTGTGTCCACATACACAGTGCCTGGCTGAATGTGACTATCAGCGCCTTCTAGACGCATATCGGCCAATCACAGGCCTTCCTCAGAACTACTACTGAGGAAGTCCTGTGATTATTTACATGTCCTAAACTCGTGTAATCTTGAGCCAAGCTGGGAGATGATCTGTTTCTTTGGATATTAATGAGCTCAGTTACCATTTAAGAAAAGCCATCTGGATTACCCACCATTGACTGGGAAGAGGAAGTGAGAACAAGGAGCTTGTGGGGAGATCCGCATATGAGTTTTGACTCATCTGGGAGGTGAGTGCGCATTTTTACTGGTGGTGGTGTGCACTCCTTTTGAGGACGAACAATCACTGTGGCGGAATTATGTGGATAGACTGATCACAAGAAGAGTCTTTCGTGTGTGGTCCCCCCCCCCCCCCCCCCCCCAATTTTATGGACTATTCATGTATATGTAGGATTTATTTATTTTAGAGATTTGCACTTTATATTTTTAATTTTACACATGGCGCTACATTTATTTACTATACATATTGCTGTTATATGTATGTTCTTCAATAGTCATTTGATTAAAAAAATAAATTAAATAATAAACCAAGTTGGACAAGTCTTACTGTTGTCAATGGGCTTGCTTGCTAAACCTGGAGAGTGCAAAATGTGGTGCAGCTGTGCATGGTAGCCAATCTACTTCTAACTTCAGCTTGTTCAGTTTAAGCTTTGAGAAAAAAAAACTGAAAGCTAATTGGTTTCTATCTAGAGCTGCACCAGATTTTGCACTCTCCAGTTTTTGTAAACGTCTAGAAATGTCAAACTTGCTGTGGATTTTTGTGAAGACTGACTTTTTTTTTTTTTTTTTATCCAGACTGCTGTTGATGTTTTTAAAAGAATAATTTTAGAAGCCGAAAAGATTGATGGTGGATGTTCACAAGGGAAGTCTTCCTGCTCCGTAATGTAATTCCACTACACAAGCTGCGGACACTGGGAATATATTCTACTTGAATAAGCAAACTGCCTGTTCTACTTCAAAACTAGGCTTTTCATGTAACTTTTTTCCTCTCCCAGGAGGTGTGGTATTGCTAGCAGCACCATGTGTCCTCTTCTGGGATCGGAAGGGTTACACTGATTTTCAGGATAGGGATGGTCACAGCCGCCTTTTTGTTTTTTCCATGCAGATTATTCAGGAATCTGACTTCTTCAGCTCTTCAATCACACTTTCAATTTGTATATCCATATTTCTTAATATTATGGCCAATACTTTTTTACAGGCATTAATTTCAGTGTAGTTTGTTTATAATATTGTAATCACTCAAATGATACATATTGTTACATTATTCTTTACTTAACCCAGCTTGAACGTCAGTGTTTCTTTCTTTGTTCAGTGTAAACTTGTAAATAAAACCAGCTGCAGACCTTAAAGCTCTTTGTGCTTATTAACCACTTGCCTACTGTGTATACCCTTCCTGACCAGGCCGATGGTTTTTTTTTTTTTTTTTTTTTTTTTTATTTTGGCCAAGTTATACTGCTTCATAGCTTTGGTAAAAATCCCAAATCTGTATTTTTGGCACCATGGCCTTTAGACTAACCTTTACAAAGACCAATCATTAAAAATTGATCACACCTGATGTACTGACGGCCTATCATTTCTTGAGAAACTAGCTGGGACAGTGCAAATTACTACTTTTTGGAAAGTAGACATTCCAAGGTATTTGAGGCATGCCGAGTTATATTTTTTTTTTCCCACAAAATTGTCATATTAACGGGTTATTTCTCACATGGCATATGCATACTTGCAACTACACTCAAACACATTCTGCTTCTCTGGAGTATGGTGATGCTGCATGTGAGACTTTTTAACAGCCTAGCCACATACAGAGGCCCAACATGCAGGGAGCACTGTTGGATAGTCAGGTGTTCTAGGGACATAAATTACACATCTAATTTCCTATTACACATTTGAAGGCCTTGGAGCACCAGGGCAATGAAAAGCCCACCAACATATATTGTATGAGTGTTTTGAACATGTGGTGTATGTGGGGATTCCCCCCACTCCCCTGTGCTGAGGATCCACTGATGGGGTGGCACTATTCACTTATGGGCACTGTAGTGGCACTCTGGATCATGCTAGCGCCTGCTGCAGAGTCTCTCTCTCTCTCTCTCTCTCTCTCTCTCTCTCTCTCTCTCTCTCTCTCTCTCTCTCTCTCTCTCTCTCGTACTCTCTCTCGTACTCTCTCTCGTACTCTCTCTCGTACTCTCTCTCGTACTCTCTCTCGTACTCTCTCTCGTACTCTCTCTCGTACTCTCTCTCGTACTCTCTCGTATTAGAGAGAAGAAACACTGCAGCAGTGTGAGCAGAACCAGGCATGTGTGTGGGTTTCACAAGTGATTGCTCTCATTGGACGGAGCGATCACATGGTAAAGCGCCACTGATTGGCCTTTTACCCTGATCTGTGATGCACTGGGTCCCTTGGCCCCAGCTATCATGGACACTTCTTGATGCAAGGGACACAGTCGTATGACGACGTCCCAGAACTAGCCAGCAGCACTGTAGCTGTCATTCGGCTATAGTGCTGTCGACAAGTGGTTAAAAAGGAGCTCAGTTTCAAGCAACCCCCCCATTCACTGACCATGGTCATTTCAGTTAAGTTTAATTGTTTTTACTTTTTAACATTAAGAATTTGGCACTAAGCACTGCCAGGACACGTGTATGGCAATTGGTAAAATGACTGAGCCAGCAGTTACATGTGGGGGGGATATCCATTTGCCTCATTGGCTACTGTAAGGCACAATGCATGAAAGCTCCTTCATGTCACGCTGGTGATGAGGTACAGCATGAAGGATGTCACACATAGAAAATTTGAGCTGTGCTGAACTGCCACTAAACAGTATGTGTATTGAGGGGGCAGAGTTATGCTTTTTCCACATCCCCCTCACTGGCTATGGGCAGGTGAGGCAAATTAAACATGTCCGCGCTGCGCCTGGTAGGAGAGGAGGTACAGTGTTGGAAAAGAAGGGTGTGTGTTTTTTTTTTTTGTTTTTTTTTTTTTACCCCTGTCAAGCCAATTTTCAGCGTGTCATGCAACACTGTACCCAGTTTTTTGTTTTGTTTTTTTTGTTAGCTTTCTTTTTGGTGGTATTTAATCACCACGGGAGCTCCCCACATTGTGAACACGTTTTCAGACCCCCTTCGCTTTTTTCAATTTCATGTTGCAGCCTTATACTTTAAGTGTTTTTGTTGCGTTTCATCTAGCCCCAGTATCCCATAATTTTACTAAAGCCATGAGATCAAAGGAACTGCCTGCAGAGCTCGGGATTATTGCAAGGCACAGATCTGGGGAAGGCTACAAAAACATTTCTGCTGCACTGAAGGCTTCCAAGAGCAGCGTGGCCACCATAATTCTCAAATGGGAGAAGTTTAGCACAACCAGAACTCTGACAAAAGCTGTGCACAATCTAGGGAGAAGAGCCCTAGTAAGAGAGATGGTCACTCTGTGCTCCAGACATCTTTTGTGGCGATGGGACAAAGTTCCAGAAGGACAACCATCACTACAGCCCTCCACCACTGATCTGGGCTTTATGGCAGTGTGACTAGACAGAAGCCTTTCCTCAGTGCGAAACACACAAAAGCCTGCTTGGCATTTGCAAGAAAGCTCCCCCCATCTCTTGCATAATGGTCGCTGGGGCACTACAGTGTAACCATATGACTGGTGTGATCATGACTGGCAACAGTAAGCTGTTCTTGGCCCTGGACCATGTGATTACCCTGACTAATCAGAGTTCACAATAGTACACAGTGGCTATGGATGACAAGCCGTGTTTACAACTGATGTGATCACTGTCCTCACAGTGATCTCATGGTAAAGGGGCCACGCATGGTGACCCAGTACGATGGCCACTACAGTACACGGCGGGGTTATATTGCGCTGAAGGGCCAGTATGGTGTGCGAATGGGAGGATGTCATATGATGTCCACCCAGGATAAAGGAGGGCCCATATTACAATAGGCTTGGTGGGAAGTGGTTAAAAATATGAAACACCCCCCCCCCCCCCAAATTATGCTGTAGGTTTTCAAACAGGGGCTTACAGTAAGTGGTTTCAATTTTTTTTTTTTTTTTTTTTTTTTATATACATGAAATCTGTGTTTTTATAAAAAGAGCTTGATTGTGTGGAAGATGAGGATTGGCAAGGCAGCCAATCAGTACACGTGATTGCAAGAAGAATGCTAAGAGAAAGCAAAGTGACAGCTCATTGGTCTCCTGCTACTCTTTCACTGTCCAATAACAGGTGGGTCTGGGATAGGAGAGCTCTTGCTACATCTGTCCCTGCCTAATCAATGCTTTTATTAGCACAACCGATAAAATTACAGCAAGAGAATCCTGAATGTTTTGGCAAACTGCCTTAGTCATAGCATAGTTTAAAATGAGGTCTGATCCAACCTTATAGGAGCACGTGATCTAAAAATACAGATCAGGTGTATCCAATGAGTAAAACTAAAAGCAGACCTATAAGCACAAACATTGGTGGATGTGGGAATAACCTTCAGTAAGTCATAAGAAAAGCAGCATTCTCCTTAATATACGAATGGTAACCAGCACCCTGTTGGGACGTGTTTAGTCACATAACAAATTTACCTGTATATCTCCTAGTAGGAGGGCTCCCACCCTGAAAACAATGTTGTCTCACCTACAGTCGTGCTTAAAAGTTTGCATACCCTGGCAGAAGGTCATTCTTCGCCAGTCCTTCGTTCTTTCGAGGTATGTCATGAGTGTTTCTTACATCTAGTTTTTGTGTCGTGCTCCCTTTTTTTTTTTTTTTTCTCTTCAGTCCATACTTTTTGGAAGCGAAGAAAGATGATATTTTGTGTTCTGTGGAACGTTGAAGAGACCTTGGGTAGGAAAGCCAGGTCTGGTGAGAGAATGATCTTGTCCAAATGTATAAGGCAGTATGGTTCTATCATAGGCAGGGCTTGGATTTTGCTCACTCTTCTGGCCGACACTAGGGCCACAAGAAGTGCCATTTTTAGAGTGAGGTTTTTGTCTGAGCTGTCTTGCATCGGTTTGAATGGAGGGGAGAGAAACCCTCTGAGTACCATGGACATGTCCCAAGTTGGAGTTCTATTCGTTTTAGCCGGCCTTGAGTGACATTAGAAATCGTTTTATCAGCGGATCCTCTGCAAGTGCTGCCACTTGTACCTTCAGCGTGCCTAGGGAGATATTTGTCTGCACCGTCTTGCAGGAATTCCAGAATTGTTGGGAGTATCCCTCTGTTGGAAATTGGTTTGTTTTTGTTCCAGGAGACAAACTTTTTTTCTCACTTTCTCATAGATTGCCGTAGTCACTGGCTTTCTGCTGTCTAGGATGGTATTGATCACCTTGTCTGACAGTCCTTTTATTCTGAAGTCTTATCCTTTCAGTAACCTTGCCGAGAGCTTCAGGATTCTGTGGTTCGGATGGTTGACTGGGCCCTGAGATAAAAGATCTGGCCGGTCCGTCTATGTCAGATGAGGTTGGATGCTGAGGTTCTTCAAGTGGCTGAACCATGCCCTTTGGGGCCAGTGCGGTGCTATTAGTATCACCGTTGCTCTCTCTATTTTTTGGATCACTCTTGGTATTATGGCAGTTGGAGGGAATGCATAATAGTTGCCATCTTCAGTTTTGCTGAAGGCATCTACTCCCCCGCTGTTGCCATCTGTGGGATCTAGTGAGAAGAATGTTGGTGATTTTGCGTTCGCTTTAGAGGCAAACAGATCTACCTCGGGTATCCCCCACATTTGAGTGATTTTGTGCGAAGATCGATTGGTTCAGTGACCACATCTGTTTTATGGTCTTCCGGCTCAGGAAGTCCGCCAGTGTATGGTCTGTCCCTTTTCAGGTATATGCCTGATATAGACCTTTATGTTTTGGTTCTGCCCATAGCAGGATTGTTTCCGTCAGCCTCATCAAGCTTTGGGACTTTGTCCCTCCCTGCCTGTTTAGGTATGCCACAGTCGTGGCGTTGTCAGATTTGTATTGTTACAATACAGTATTGCTGGTTTGAATGCTTTTAATGCTTCCTCCACAGCTTTTAGCTCTCTCATGTTTGAGGAGGCTTGGGACCATCTGGAACTCCATTTTCCCTGTGTGTAAAGGTCTTCCATGTGTGCCTCCCAGCCTAGGGCGCTGGCATCAGTGGTGATTCTGACTGGAAGGGATTGAGCCCATTTGCGCCCTTCGTTGTATCAAAGCGGATGGAGCCACCATTGGAGTGTTTGACCGTGGTCGGAACAGGAATGGGCTTGTCTAGGGATGAGTGGCTGCCATCCCACTGGGACAGAATGTAATTCTGTAGTGGTCTCATGTGGATCTGCGCCCATGTAATGGCTGGTATTGAAGCTGTCATCAGCCCTAGTACTGCCATTCCTTGTCTGATTGTAATGGCATTGGTCCCTCTTAGAGAGGTTACTGCCTGCGTTATCTTTTCACTCTTCTTCTGTTAGGAAGATCTTGGTTAGTCTGGAGTTTAGTACATAACTCGAATACACCACTCTCTGGCTTGGTCACCTGTGTTTTTTCTGCATTCACTATCCACCCCAGGTTTTGCAGGTAGGACATACTTGTGCGCAGGTTGACCTCTAGGGTCTCTGCTGAGTCTGCAAAGAACAGTAGATCGTCTAGGTATGGTATGATGCCAATGCCTTGTTGTCTTGGACCTTTTAGCGCTTCTGCCATTATCGTTGAGAAGATTCTGGGTGCCGAAGAGAAGCCGAAAGGGAGAGCTGTATATTGCAGGTGCAGAGTGGTTGCTGGCCCTTGTATTGTGAACCTCAGAAATTTTTGATGATCCTCCTTTATGGGGACATGTAGGTAAGCATCCTGTATATCTATTGTCGCCATAAATTACTCCCGAGGTAGGATGTTTCTGACCGAATAAATAGACTCCATTCTGAATTTTTTGTATTTTATTCCTCTGAGTGGTTTGAGGTTCAGTATGAGCCTTGGCTTGCCTTACGTTTTTTTTCTTTGCAAAAATATAGGAATAAAATCCTCTTTGTTCCTCTTCTTGAGGTAGATTCTCCAGTGACTCTAAAAAGGCCTTTGCTTGATCTTCCTCTTTTGGTAGCATGGTTACTAGGTACTTGGTTGGGGGCGGGTGGAAAATTCTATCGCGTAGCCATCCGTTATGGTGCGTACGATGAATTTGTTTTTTGTTGCTTCCATCCATTGGTGGGAAAAAACTGCAAGTCTGCCCCCCACCTGATGGCAAGTCATTGTTTTTTGGGTTAGGAGGCTTTAGGATTAATTCACCCTTGCCTTTTTTGTTTTGTTGTCCCCAGCACTTCTTTGCTCCTGGCTTGTTGAATTTTTTTTGAACTGCCGAAAGGGTGCCTTCCCTTGTTTCGTTTTTGGTTTGGGGAAAACCCCTGTTCTTTGCTGCAGTTCTGTCTAGTAGGGTTTCTAGTTCAGGCATGAACAGTAGGTCTCCAGTGAACGGAATTCCGCACAGTCTGTTCTTAGAAGAGATATCACCTTTCCAAGATTTCAGCCACAGGGCTCTTCGGGCTGCGTTGAGTAGCGCTATGGCCCTTGAAGATATTCTGACAGTTTCAGCTAAGGCATCTGCTAGAAAAGCTGCCGCTCTGGTCAGTGTAGGGATGATCTTTATTCTACCCTAGGTGTGTCATTTTCCAGAAGTTCCTGAAGCTGGGTTAGCCAGATTAGCAAGGTACTGGCTGTGCAGGTGGAAGCTATTGCTGGATTCAGATTCGCAGCGCCCTGCTTCCCAGACCATCTTTAAAAGGGCTTCTATTTTCTTGTCCATAGGCTCGCTTAAAGTACCTGCGTCATCAAAGGCTCAGTCAGATTTATTTGTGACTTGCCAGAGACTCATCCACTTTGGGGCATTTAGCCCAGGTTTTGGTGTCTGTCTCTGCAAATGGATATCTATGCTTGACCGCAGCTGGTATGAAGAGTTTTTTTTTTTTTTTCTATGGGTCTTCCCACTTTTTTTGGACGATATCTTTAAGAGTTTTTGGTGTACAGGAAATGTTCTAGTTTTCCTGGGCTGTAGCTCTTTATACATCTTGTTGTGTAGTGTGAGCTCTGCAGCTTTTTGCTCTTTAATACCTAGTGTGTCAGCTATGGCTTTTTAGAAGGTTTTCCGTGTCTTCTGAGGGAAATAAGTTGCCTTCTGAGGGTGGATCTTCCTCCTCAGAGTCTGAGCAGAGTCCATCCTCCCATTCGGATTGT
The DNA here is from genome assembly GCF_042186555.1 of Aquarana catesbeiana. Classification (NCBI taxonomy): domain Eukaryota; kingdom Metazoa; phylum Chordata; class Amphibia; order Anura; family Ranidae; genus Aquarana; species Aquarana catesbeiana. The sequence goes on from NC_133328.1 coordinate 96,767,389, forward strand.
ACAGATTCATCCGAATCCTCCTCTTGTTCCTGTCATTCTGCCTGTTCCCTATTACCTGAAGGAACGCATGTCCCGCTGGTAGATGGGGTACTGGCTTAATCGGCATTCGTTGGTGCTTCTAATTTCTCAATTTCTGAGCGTAACGGTGCCGTGGTGCTCTTTATCTCTTTTTTAAGAGGTGAGCAGATCTCTCAGGTAACCTTGCGACTCTTTGGCCACCATTTTGTCTATGCATTTTTGGCATAGGGGTTTTTTCCATTCGAGTGAAAACCGGTGGCTGAACGAAGCACATGTTTTTTTTGCTGCTTTTCATTTTCCTTTCATCTGGGGTCATTGCCTGAAATCGAGCATAAAGAGTTCCCTGTGAGGAAGGAGGCTAAGACTGCCTGTAAGGGCAGTTTTTGCAGTGAGGTTAAGACAGAGGTGACCCTGGAGTATCCTGGCTTACCTTGGAGCTGCCCTGGCTTGCAGGATCTGCAGGGCAGGGTGAAGAAGCATCAGACGTGGTCAGCCACCAGGAACCTCTGCTTGGAGAGGCCTCTTAACTGCTTCCTGCTTAAGCTCCAGCCCTGCTCCCAGCTGACCCCGTGCAGGTTGGTGGATGTACCTGCACGTGTTGCTGGTGTCCTCCTTCCTGACGTTTCATTAGGGAGGGGGACTCTGCTGTTGTGTTTTTTTTTTTTTTAAAACGCAGTGGCGGCGCCATCTTCGTACACCCTGCAGGGCCTCCACGAGGGAAGGCCGGCTCTGTTGAATGCGGTGGAACGCCGAGGGCTGCAGTGACAAAGAGCGGGCGGACAGATGGACGGGCAGACGGTAGGTAAACAGATGGTGACAAAAACTGACACCTGCGCGGTACCATCTGTGGGATCCTAATGCGGCCTGAGGCTTAGGGGCAAAGCAGATCAGCAGCCATCTGGATTGAAACAGCAGTAGGTCCCTTCAGCATGTGCTATGGGGAAAAAAATGCCAGTGCATTTTGTTCCAGCTTGGGGGGGATGATTGCAGATCCCTCTGTAGGGGTGAAATCTCAAGCAGTACTCAAATTTGCTGCTCCTACTCACCCTCCCAAGGCCTGCTGGGCTGCATGGGATGCTGGCAGGGGGTCTCCTGCAAGTAGCACTGAGACAGGTTTTAAAATAATAAATGTTTCTTTGCAGCTCCTGTGGGTCCGGAGGAAACACAAACAACTGAGGCACGCAGGTAAGACTGTGAAATTTATAATGGTGGACTAATGAGGTTCCTCCTCCCTGAAACAGGAAACAATCTCTCGGATGCTGCCCTGGAAGACGATTCAAAAAAAAAAAAAAAAAAGCTGTCAAAGACCTGCATAACAGGGTGATGGAAAAGGATATAAAAATATATTCAAAGCCTTGACTATGCTAGTCGGTACTGTCACTTAAGCGCTTCCGGACCAGCTGCCGGCAGGTTGGACCTCTGTGTGAAACCATGTAGCTGTACACTGGCTCGCGGGATCCGGATAGCAGGCATGCGCCGATGCTCGTGGCCAACGGTCGCGAAGACCGCCGGCCACGAGCAATCGTGAGCAGGAGACACAGAACAGGGACGAACGTCCCTGTTCTGACACGAGTGACAGATTGTGTGTTCCTATTAGCTAGGAACCACGATCCGTCACTTCCTGTAGTTAGTCCTCTCTTCCAGTTAGAATCACCTCCCAGGCAACACAGTTAACCCCTTCACCAACCCCTAGTGTTAACCCCTTCACTGCCAGTGACATTTTTTTACAGTAATCAATGCATTTTTAATTGCACTAATCACTGTATTAATGCCAATGGTTCCAAAAATGTGTCAAAATTGTCCGATGTGTCCGCTATAATGTCGCAGTCACAATAAAAATTGCAGATCACCGCCATTACTAGTTAAATAAAAATGCTATAAATCTATCCCCTATTTTGTAGACGCTATAACTTTTGCGCAAACCAATCAATATACGCTTATTGCGATTTTTATTTATTTTTACCAAAAATATGTAGAATACATATCGGCCTAAACTGAGAAATTTGCTTTTTTTAAAAAATAAATGGGGATATTATAGCAAAAAGTACAAAATGTGGGGGTTTTTTTTTTTCAAAATTGTCGTTTTTTTTGTTTATAGCGCAAAAAAACCCTGCAGGGGCGATCAAATACCACCAAAAGAAAGCTCTATTTGTGGGAAAAAAAGGGCGTCAATTTTGCTTGGGTACAAAATTTTTCTATCTGACTTTCATATCGTGTGTACGGACCTTAAGAAGTAGAAAATTTGTTGATCTCTTGATGCCAAGGTCAAGTAGACCAAGAAAGATTACAGCAACAACTGCCAGAAGAATTGTTTGGGATACAAAGAAAAATCCATGGATAACCTCTGGAAAAAGAGTATGGTTGTTTCAAGGAGCACAATATGACAATACTTGAACAAAAATTAGCTGCATGGTCAAATTGCCAGAAGCCTTTACTGTGCCAGTGCCACACAATAAAAAAAAACCCAGTTCCTATATGCCCAACAACACCTTGACATGCCTCAGTTTCTGGCACACTAGTCTTGAGTGACAAGACCAAAATTGAGCTTTATGGTCACAACCATGTTGGGAGAGGGGTCAATGAGGCCTATAGTGACAAGAATACCATCCCCACTGTGAAGCATGGTGGTTGCTCACTGATGTTTAGGGGTGGGGGTGTGAGCTCTAAAGACACAGGGAATCTTGTGAAAATTGATGGCAAGATGAATGCAGCATGTAATCTGAAAATACTGGAAATTTGTATTCTGCACAAAAGCTGCTTATGGGAAACTGTTGGACTTTTCAGCACAACAATGACCCTAAGCACAAGGCCAAGTTGACACTCCAGTGATTACAGCAGAAAAGGGTGAAGGTTGTAGAGTGGCAGGAAGAATTCAGGGGTCTCATAGACAACTATTACAAAAGTGCACGCTGTCATTGATGTGGGGGCAATACACAGTATTAAGAACTAAGGGTATGTAGACTTATAAACGGGTAATTTCATTTGTTTATTTGCCGCCATGTTTTGTTTTATGTTTGTGCCATTCTGTTATGACCTGCAGTCATTGGTGTGCGCAGCCTATTGAATTGGAGTGTGCACCCTAAAGTTCAAATGTGTGTGTGTGTGTGTGTGTGTGTGTGTGTGTGTGTGTGTGTGTGTGTGTGTGTATATATATATATATATATATATATATGTATATACAGGCCTTTTTTCCCAGATAGCTGCAGGAAATGAGCCACAACCCCCTTCACCCTTGGGGGGGGGGGGGGTCATTCGGGGTTGTATAAGAGGGTTAGCAACAAACTGCATGAACAGAGGAAGAGTCTTAATAGGACATTGTTAAATACCAGGAGTGCTTTACGAACGGTGCAGAGTTCAGGAGTGAGCTATGTATAGAGTGCAGGTTTCAGAATTTCCGCCAAACATATGGGTGTCAATTCACTAAGGCTGGGTTCACACTACTGCGAATTGAACGTGGATTTCTCCGCATTCTATTCGCACAGCAGGAGATTGTGACCGGTTGACAAGCCGCTTCACATATCTCCACAGCGGCTCCGGTGCAATTTGTACAGGAGCCCTGTGTTTCTTTTGGTCAGTTTCAGGTCTGGCTGAAATCGGACGTGAAATGATGAATGAGGACACATCGGACTCCTGCTGTGAGCCACTGCATGCTCATATGTGAACCCAGCCTGAGGCCCCTTTCACACTGGGGCGGTGGGGGCATCGGCGGTAAAACAGCGATATTTTTAGCGCGGTTTTACCGTCGTTTTTGCGGCGATATTCGGCCGCTAGCGGTGCGGTTTTAACCCCCGCTGGCAGCCGAAAAAGGGTTAAAACCGCTCGTACAGCGCGGTATAGCCGCGCTGTCCCATTGATTTCAATGGGCAGGAGCGGTGAACACACCGCTCCTTCACCGCTCCTTCACCGCTCCAAAGATGCGGCTGACAGGACTTTTTTTACCGTCCTGCCAGCGCACTGCTTCAGTGTGAAAGCCCTCGGGCTTTCACACTGAACAAACAGCAGAGGCTGTTTAGGGGCGGTTTACAGGCGGTATTTTTAGTGCAATAACGCCTGCAAACCGCCCCAGTGTGAAAGGGGCCTAAGAGTTAAAGTGGATGTAAACCTTCACATATACCCAGTGAAGTGAATAGCTTCAGATGATGCACAGGGATGAAACACATCTCCCTACATAAGTTTTACATGTATATCTTCCTTCTTCAGCTTGCTATATTCTGTAGGATTCTAACATCATAGTAGATTTTTTATTTCCCGATCCAGCAGAGTAGATTCTTGGCATACACTGCGTGACGACTGATTGAAGGAAAGGCACACGCCCCCATTCCACATAGGTGTCCCTCCGCTCTTTGCATAGCTTTCAATTGTGGCCGTGAAATGGTATCTCCCTTTGAAAAAACCATCCTACGATGTGCACATGCGCTATGGTGACGTCACTCCAACTGATCGACAAATCAGTGCCCTTCCGTTCTGCGCATGTGCGGGCACTTTTCGACGGTGGGCACATATCAATAGAACAATGGCTCTCGTAGGAGAAGCAGTCAAGTGTGAGCTGACTCTGGCTGGGAAGGACAGACACTAGACTGAATGGCGCTGCATGGAGCACAAGAGGGGGACCCTGAGGAGCCGGCCAAGGACTCAGATCCTGTGGGGAATGCGAGAATAAAGAGCAGCCAGTGCGGTAGAGCGTGGAGCTCTGCTAGTCACCCCCGACCTCCAGCCACCCATGTGCACGGTGCACTGGTACTCCTTCCCACCTAGCCGCCTATGCTGGCACTGGCCATATGTACAGGGGGGCCGCATAGGCCCCCTGCAGCACTGGGGTAGGTCATGGGTCACGGTCGCGACTCCTGCCATGACAATGACCCAAAGTACAGCAAAAATGACCACACAGTGGTTGAAGGAGAAAGGTGAATGTCCTTGCATGGCTTAGTCAGAGCCCAGACTTAAACCCTATTGAAAATCTGTGGAATGACTTGAAGACTGCAGTCCGCAAACGGTAACCATCATATTTAACTGAAGTTGGAGTGGGCAAATATTGCAAAGTCTAGATGTGCAAAATTAGTAAGAGACATATCCCAACAGACTAAAGGCTGTAAGGCAAAAGGTGGTTCCAACAAAATACTGATATAAGGGGGTGATTCTTTTTCCAACTCGGTGATTCGGTTTTTGAATTTTCTAAAAAAAAAAAAAAAAAATTCTGACATGTTGGTGTTATATCTTTCACTTGGATGTTATAAGTTGCACTAGTAAATACAGCTGGATAAAAGAAAAACTGTGTCTGTCTTCATTTCAGGCTGCAAAGCAATAAAATGTGATTATTTTAAAGGGGGTGATTCTTTTCTAAAACCCACTGTACATGTGATTTCTAATGGCCTATTTTGTGCATAGGCCACATTTGCTCAGGCCTTATATATGAAATTCAAATTCACAACATATGACTTTACTGTAGCCTTCTTTAAAGGCTTGCCAACTGCCGCACAAAGATGTACGTCGACAGAATGGCACAGGTAGGCAAATGGGCGTACAGGTATGTTCCTTTAAATTTGCTGCCTTTTGGGCCCAGGCGTGCCTGTGGGTCCCGGGAACTCTATGTTCTCTGGCAGCCCGCGATTGCGGTGAGAGTGGTAGAACGGGGAATTTCCCCCCCTTCTGCCTTGTGTAATGACAGAGATCTACTGCTCCCTGTGATCGGGAGCAGTGATCACTGTCATGTCCAAGGTAGCCCCCCCCCCACAGTTAGAATCACTCCCTAGGACACACTTAACCCCTTCATCGCCCCCTAGTAGTTAACCCCTTCCCTGCCAGTGCCATTTACACAGTAATCAGTGCATTTTTATAGCACTGATCGCTGTATAAATGACAATAGTCCCAAAAATTGTCCGATGTGTCCACCATAATGTCGCAGTCATGATAAAAATCTCAGATCACTGCCATTACTAATAAAAAAAATAAAAAGTAATAATAAAAATGCCATAAAACTATCCCCTATTTTGTAGACGCTATAACTTTTGTGCAAACCAATCAATATACGCTTATTGCGATTTTTTTTTTTTTTTTTAGCAAAAATATGTAGAAGAATACATATCATATCGGCCTAAACTGAGGAAAATTTTTTTTAATATATATATTTTTGGGGGATATTTTGCAAAAAGTAAAAAATAGTGCTTTTTTTTAAAAAAAAGACGCTTTTTTCTGTTTATAACGCAAAAAATAAAAACCGCAGAGGTGATCAAATACCACCAAAAGAAAGCTCTATTTATGGGAAAAAAAGGACATCAATTTTGTTTGGGTACAACGTCGCACAAGCGCGCAATTGTCAGTTAAAGCGGCGCAGTGCCGATTCGCAAAAAATTGCCCGGTCATTCAGCAGCCAAATCTTCCAGGGCTGAAGTGGTTAAGAAATGGGCTTTGTTTCTGAAGGTTCTGTATTATACAGATTGCTTTAACTTTATATTTTTATATGAAATGTTGAAGTCGGTTTTAAATATATATTCAGTTTGTATTTGTACATAGCTGGCCCAGGATGCCTGGCTGCTGAGGCTTCTCTGATGCTTCTGCAGTACAGACGGCCCCTGGATTACAAAAAAGGGTAGATTTGTCTGCTCAATGACCAGACCATTTTTTGCAATATGGTGCTGCGTCTCTTTAACTGACAATTGCGCCGGTCCTGCGATGCTGTACCCAAAAATTGAAGCTTTATTTTGGTGGTATTTGATTGCCTCTGCGGTTTTTATTTTTTGCGCTATAAACAAAAGAGCAACAATTTTGAAAAAAACACTATCTTTTACTTTTTGCTATATTAAATATCCCACATTTTTTTATAAAAAAAACAATTTCTTCTTCAGTTTAGGCCGATATGTATTCTACATATTTTTGGTAAAAATTGATTGGTTTGCGCAAAAGTTATATTACTTTTTTTTTTTTTTTTTTAGTAATAGCATTATTCTGTGATTTTTATCGGGACTGAGATATTGCGGCGGACCAATTGGACACTTGACACATTTTTGGGTCCATTGACAATTATACAGCGATCAGTGCTATTAAAATGCACTAATTACTGTATAAATGTCACTGGCAGGGAAGGGGTTAACACTAGGGGGCAATCAAGGTGTTCAATGTGTTCCTTAGGTGTGTTCCAACTGTAGGGGGGATGGGACTGTGTAGGAGGAGAGAGATCAGTGTTCATACATAGTATGAACACACGATTTACACACACACCGATCCCGGTTGTCACTCTGTCAGGAGCGATCGCGAAAGCCCGGCGGTCATCGTGCCCGCCGGACATTCACATCGACTCCGGGCACATGCTTCGGCGCGCGTGCACATAGTCGCCAAAAGGCGAAGCGACGTAAAGTAACGTTATTTCGCCCAGCCGTGCCATTCTGCCGCAGTAAAACTACGGCAGCTGGTTGGCAAGCGGTTAAGTTGAATTTGTTTTTAAGTCTGTCCCGGGTCCCGGGCACCTTCATTCCGGAACAATACAGTGTCCCAGAATGAAATTGACAGAGCGAGCAAACCCCGCTATAGCGCTCGCTCTGCCTCCAGCTCCATCTGTCTCCAGCCGAGGGGAGCTGAGACCGCCCCTTGGCTCGGGCGGGCTTGGCTGTGCTGGGGCGGAGGGGCGGAGGGGAGGTGAGGACCTGAGACTGCCCCCAAGCACAACTGAGCCAAGGGGAGCTGAGACCGCCACCCCGCCTGAGAGTAAGGGGGTCTGTACTTAGCGGGGGGGTCTGTACTTAGAGGGGGGTCTATGGTCTATACTGAGGGGGGTCTGTACTTAGCGGGAGAGTCTGTACTAAGGGGGGGTCTGTACTTAGCGGGGGGTCTGTACTTATTGAAGGGGTCTATACATATTAGGGGGTTGGGGGGAGTCTGTACTGATTGAGGGTGGTCTATACTTAATGAAGGGGGGTCTGTACTGAGGGGGGACTTTACTTGGCAAGGGGTGACACCATGTTTTATCGTGGGGTGACACCAACCCTAGCAAAGCCACTGCCACCCACCTCCTCTATCTTCTCTGAGCCCACTCCAGCATGCTCTAAAACAGGTTTCCGGGCCGCACTGCCATGGTGGCAAGTGACACGCTGCATCTGGTAGCAGGCGACGGTAGCATGCTACATCTGACAAGCTCAGGGTTCCCACTGATTCTGCATTATGGTGAGTTGAACTATTTCATTAAATATTATAATGTAGTAATAGAAATAATATGATTTGATCATCCTGACACCATATCAAGCATGGTGTTGGGATGATATAAGTGCTAAAACCAGCCATTCACCTGACAAATCACTCGCCCCTGAAATCCCCGTCAACCATGAGACTACATTCAACACAACCCCCCCCCCCCCCCGGTTCTTGGCAAAATTGTCCCTGAATGGCAGTTTGGAAATGTGGTCACCCTAATAGGGTAGGGTTAACACCCCTTTAATGTTTGTTTTGCTGTCTGTGCCCCTTTCAGAAGATTTCACCTCACTTCCTTTCCCTATGACAATTGGATTCTGAAAATTTTGGGTTGTTGTGGTAACAAGGATTGGTGATAAAGCTTCAGTGAAGGTACCTTTTTCCCATGATTTAATTTCACTTCCTGTTGTCTCTCTCCATTTGCAGGTAGGAGTCGTTTGTAAGTCGGATGTTTGTAACCCGGGGATCGCCTGTATGCTAGTATGCTATATCTCGATACATTTTGTCTATATTTATGGTATTGTTTGATCATGAACATACACATGAAGTAGATAAAATAGGAACAGGACCTTTAGTTCTTGAAGTTCAACCAGGTTTTCTTTGTTGAGGATCAACAAATGTGACATTATGTGACATTCAACATCTATTACTCTATGGCAGAGATATGCAATTAGCGGACCTCCAGCTGTTGCAAACCTACAAGTCCCATCATGCCTCTGCCTCTGGGTGTCATGCTTTTGGCTGTCAGAGTCTTGCTATGCCTCATGGGACTTGTAGTTCTGCAACAGCTGGAGGTCCGCTAATTGCATATCCTTGCTCGGGTTGATTTACTAAAGGCAAATCCACTCTGCACTACAAGTGCACTTGGAAGTGCAGTCGCTGTAAATCTGAGGGGTAGATCTGAAATGAGGGGAAGCTCTGCTGATTTTATCATCCAATCACGTACAAGCAAAAATGCTGTTTTTTATTTTCCTTTCATGTCCCCCTCAGATCTACAGCGACTGCACTCCCAAGTGCACTTGTACTACAAAGTGGATTTGCCTTTAGTAAATAAACCCCCCATATGTGGTACTTCTAGGCCCCTTTCACACATGAGGACCGTTCAGGTCCGCCTGTCCATTTTTTCAGGCGGACCTGAACAGAAGCCTAATGGGCTGCTTTGTGCATAGGCCTCATTTGCATAAGTGGCCCCATGTTTTGGTAGGTTTTTTTTATACTGTATGTATATTGCCTAACATTGACTGCATTTGGCAATATGGTTGTCGTTATGCATAAATGTACATAGAGAACATGTGAGTGAATGGTTTAAGGATCAGACCTCTGGGCAGAGCCCTGACCAGGGTACCTTTTATGGGATATTTGTGCCTTATATATGAAGTTCACAACCTAGTACTCTATATATGTGATACAAAAATAAATAAATATGGTTTGTAGTACCCTGCAAAGAGCCTCCATCCCCATTGTACTTGCAAATGAGTTTTGCCCTTGGGGTCTTTAGATAAAGTGCCACACACCAGTAATAAAAACATAGTACAGGTTTATTGAGTATATGCCAGCAATAACACTGGAAAAAGGTGTCATAATGCCAAACAGTTGGCCCAAACATATAGATCCATTACATGGTTGCATACAGTGATCAAATAGTCCATGGTAAGTGTGTCATAGCATCTATGGTGACCCAACGCATTTCGTGAGTTCAGTCTCACTCTTTAGGGGTTGATGCATAGACATAATCTATAAAGTAAAATGGTTAAAAGACATAACATTGTATTGAACATGGAAATGTATCAGGTAGGTTGAAATGTGGGAGTCAGACTAAGGGATCCATACTCACAGAGATGCAGGATGCTGTATGCCAAAGTCCCACCGGTAGCCACTGGAGGTGTCTGACTCGGGAGCTGTGGGTAGAGGATCCAAAATGGGCTGGCAGTGCAAAACAAGACAGATGAAAAAACGGGCAAACAGAACCATCCAGCATGGTCTGCCAGGATGGTGGCTAGAAAAGGAGCATATATGGGTCATGATGTACACTAATAAATTAGGAAAAAATTTAAAAAGATGAAAAAAAAAATTGGTGAGAAAACAATAAAATGATTAAATGGCCAAGAGCAACCACATGGTACAATTGGGAGTCAGATGCCTCCCTTGGCTACCAGTGGGACTTTGGAATGCGGAATCCTGCATCTCTGTGAGTATAGATCCCTTAGTCTGACTCCAACATTTCAACCTACCTGATACATTTCCATGTTCATTACTATGTTATATCTTTAAGGCCCCTTTCACACTGGGGCGGTTTGCAGGCGGTATTGCGCTAAAAATACCGCCTGCAAACCACCTCTAAACAGCCTCCGCTGTTTGTTCAGTGTGAAAGCCCGAGGGCTTTCACACTGAAGCGGTGCGCTGGCAGGACGGTAAAAAAAGTCCTGCCAACCGCTTCTTTGGAGCGGTGAAAGAGCGGTGTATTCACCGCTCCTAAACCGCTCCTGCCCATTGAAATCAATGGGACAGCGCGGCTATACCGCGGTAATACCGCGGCTATAGCCGCGCTGTACGAGCGGATTTAACCCTTTTTCGGCCGCCAGCGGGGGTTAAAACCGCACCGCTAGCGGCCGAATACAGCCGCAAAAACGACGGTAAAACAGCACTAAAAATAGCGCTGTTTTACCGCCGATGCCCCCACCGCCCCAGTGTGAAAGGGGCCTTAACCAATTTACTTTATAGATTATGTCTATGCATCAACCCCTGAAGAGTGAGATTGAACTCTCGAAAAGCGTTGGATCACCATAGATGCTTTGACACACTTACCATGGACTATTTGCTTACTGTTTGTTAGAGCTGCACAATTAATCGTTAAAAAATCGTGATCTCGATTCACCCCCCTCCGACGATCCCTCCTGTAGAGGTTGCCGATTCTTTCATATAAACAAGTGGAGAGACTACTATCTGCTCACTCAGCTGTCAAAAGAAAGCATCCTGGCATTCTGCCAAGTCTTTAACTTGAAACATTGTAACTAAGCTTCCTTCTTAGGTCAAAGGGATAGAACTTCTGTGTAAATAAATAATCTGGCAGTCTGCCAAGTTTTGTGTAAATGCAGGAAGTTTAACCACTTAGAGCCGGTTCACACGGGGGCGACTTGTCAGGCGACCTAGCCGCCTGACAAGTCGCCTCCCGTTCTGTACAATGGAACCGTTCTAATCGGAGCGACGCAAGTCGCTCCGACTTAGAAGAAAGGTTCCTGTACTACTTTGGGGGCGACTTGCATAGACTTCTATACAGAAGTCGTCTTGCAAGTCGCCGCGGCAGTCGTGTGCAGGTCGCCTCGGTGAGGCGACCTGCAAGTCGTGCCGCTTCTAATGTGAACCGGCGCTTAAAGTCTAAATCTTTTTCTGACACTTCTTTCTTAAGTTAAAAATCTATGGAAGAGCCCTGGGGCCATCATAAAAAAAAATACGGAATTATGAGTTTGAAAAAAAAAAATATTTTTTTTTTTTACAGAATTCTGAGTTTGAAAGTCAGAATTCTGAGTTTGAAAGTCAGAATTCTGAGATTCAAAGTCAGAATTCTGAGATTCAAAGTCAGAATTCTGAGATTCAAAGTCAGAATCGTGAGTTTAAAAAAAAAAATTCTATAGAATTCTGAGATTAAAAGTCAGAATTCTGAGATTTAAAGTCAGAATTCTGATATTAGAAGTCAGAATTCTGAGATTCAAAGTCAGAATTCTGAGTTTCAAAGTCAGAATTCTGAGTTTCAAAGTCAGAATTCTGAGATTAAAAGTCAGAATTCTGAGTTTCAAAGTCAGAATTCTGAGTTTCAAAGTCATAATTCTGAGCTTCAGTCAGAATTCTGAGATTCAAAGTCAGAATTCTGAGATTCAAAGTCAGAATTCTGAGTTTATAAATATAGTAGTCTCTATTAGGAAGATTTTATGACCAATAAGGTAGTAACACCCACAGATCATCATTCTGCAGACATACATGTCTTCTGCTCTGTATATGAATATGTAAATCTATCTTAGTTACAGAACACAGTATAGGGAAGCAGGCAGTGCTGGGTTCTCTGGTTCCTCTACTGCAGGGATATGCAATTAGCGGACCTCCAGCTGTCGCAAAACTACAAGTCCCATCATGCCTCTGCCTCTGGGTGTCATGCTTGTGGCTGTCAGAGTCTTGCTATGCCTCATGGGAGTTGTAGTTCTACAACAGCTGGAGGTCCACTAATTGCATATCCCTGCTCTACTGTATTAATTAGTTCCTCGGTTTGCTGTCTTATCCTTCTTCTCTGTCATCTGCTCCAACATAAAGAGCCATGCTGAGAACATGTGTACAGTATTGTGTGTGAGTGAGCATCATATCTCACAACTCTGCCCTGAGCTCTGCACTATAATGTAATCTGTGTGTACTACAATGTACACGCCCATATCTCCCCTTCACTGATTGGCTGCACTTTATCCCCACTGACACTGATGCAACGCCATTTTCCTCTTAGCTACACCGTTGACACAGAAATTTTTTCCAGCTAATGACACTGCCGATGCAGGGTCATTTTTTCCATCCAGTGACACCACCGATGCAGGGTCATTTTTCCCATCCAATGACACCATCGATGCAGGGTCATTTTTTTCCATCCAATGACACCACCGATGCAGGGTCATTTTTTTCCATCCAGTGACACCACTGATGCAGGGTCATTTTTTCCATCCAGTGACACCACCGACGCAGGTTCATTTTTTCCATCCAGTGACACTACGGATGCAGGGTCATTTTTTCCATCCAGTGACACCACCGATGCAGGGTCATTTCTTTTCATCCAGTGAGTGACACCACCGATGCAGGGTAATTTTTTCCATCCAGTGACACCACCGATGCAGGGTCATTTTTTTCCATCCAGTGACACCACCGATGCTCGGTCATTTTTTCCATCCAGTGACACCACCGATGCAGGGTCATTTCTTTTCATCCAGTGAGTGACACCACCGATGCAGGGTAATTTTTTCCATCCAGTGACACCACCGATGCAGGGTCATTTTTTTCCATCCAGTGACACCACCGATGCTCGGTCATTTTTTCCATCCAGTGACACCACCGATGCAGGGTCATTTTTTCCATCCAGTGACACCACCGATGCAGGGTAATTGGATTGAAAAAATTTCTGTCAGCGGTGTAGCTAAGAGGAAAATGGCGCTGCATCAGTGTCAGTGGGGATAAAGTGCAGCCAATCAGTGAAGGGGAGATATGGGCGTGTACATTGTAGTACACACAGATTATAGTGCAGAGCTCAGGGCTGAGTTGTGAGATATGATGGTTATCATGCAGCTCCCAGGGACAATCTCCTGAAATTGAGAACTGGCCCCATGTCACCAAAATCATCCCAATATATACACAGATTTGTAAAAAAAATCCCTACTCTCTAATTTATAGTAGTCAGCTTATACAACAATTTTATCAATATGTCTTTGTTAATAATCCTTGAAATCAATTTGGATATATCAATAAAATACAATTTAAGCCCTCACTAACTCATATTTTAAAATATGTTTAATATAAAATCAATATATTGCAAATATATAACTAGTGATTGTGCTCTGAACTGGATTAGAACCCACAACCTTCAACACTATAAGCCTATTACTCTAACCACCAGGCTATTTTACTTAAAGACTCTTAATTGTTACTTTTTATGTTTGATATGAGATATGTGTGTGAAACACCTTATCAGCCCATACAATTAATTGCTATGATTAATCCGTTATGACCATAGACACACATTGTCCTGCTGCCTTCTAGCCATTCACAGTTACCTCATGTAGGGGCAATAGTGCAATGTGTCCTACAAGTTGGGGTACAGAGCTGTGCTGGCCATTGTGTTCTGCTATCTATAGAGGCTGTGCTGTTGCGGAACTACAAGTCCCATCATGTCTCTGCTTGTGGGAATCATGCTTGTAACTGTCAGCTTTGCAAGGCCTAATGGGACTTGTAGTTCCGCAACAGCTGGAGGGCCGCCAGTTTGACACCTGTGCAGTAGAGGAACCAGAGAACCCGGCACTGCCTGCTTCCCTATACTGTGTGCTGTAACTAAGATAGATTTACATATTCATATACAGAGCAGAAGACATGTATGTCTGCAGAATGATGATCTGTGGGTGTTACTACCTTATTGCTCATTGGTCCTAAAATCCTCCTAATAGACTACTATATTTATAAACTCAGAATTCTGACTTTGAAACTCAGAATTCTGACTTTGAATCTCAGAATTCTGACTTTGAATCTCAGAATTCTGACTTTGAATCTCAGAATTCTGACTTTGAATCTCAGAATTCTGACTTTGAATCTCAGAATTCTGACTTTGAAACTCAGAATTCTGACTTTGAAACTCAGAATTCTGACTTTGAAACTCAGAATTCTGACTTTGAAACTCAGAATTCTGACTTTGAAACTCAGAATTCTGACTTTGAAACTCAGAATTCTGACTTTGAAACTCAGAATTCTGACTTTGAAACTCAGAATTCTGACTTTGAAACTTTAGAATTCTGACTTTGAAACTCAGAATTCTGACTTTGAATCTCAGAATTCTGACTTTGAATCTCAGAATTCTGACTTTGAAACTCAATTCTGACTTTTAATTTCAGAATTCTGACTTTGAAACTCAGAATTCTGACTTTGTAAACTCAGAATTCTGACTTTGTAAACTCAGAATTCTGACTTTGTAAACTCAGAATTCTGACTTTGTAAACTCAGAATTCTGACTTTGTAAACTCAGAATTCTGACTTTGTAAACTCAGAATTCTGACTTTGTAAACTCAGAATTCTGACTTTGTAAACTCAGAATTCTGACTTTGTAAACTCAGAATTCTGACTTTGTAAACTCAGAATTCTGACTTTGAAACTCAGAATTCTGACTTTGAAACTCAGAATTCTGATTTTAATCTCAGAATTCTGACTTTTAATCTCAGAATTCTGACTTTTAATTTCAGAATTCTGACTTTTAATTTCAGAATTCTGACTTTTAATTTCAGAATTCTGACTTTTAATTTCAGAATTCTGACTTTTAATTTCAGAATTCTGACTTTTAATTTCAGAATTCTGACTTTGAAACTCAGAATTCTGATTTTAATCTCAGAATTCTGACTTTTAATCTCAGAATTCTGACTTTTAATTTCAGAATTCTGACTTTTAATTTCAGAATTCTGACTTTTAATTTCAGAATTCTGACTTTGAAACTCAGAATTCTGACTTTGTAACTCAGAATTCTGACTTTGTAAACTCAGAATTCTGACTTTGAAACTCAGAATTCTGACTTTTAATCTCAGAATTCTGACTTTGAATCTCAGAATTCTGACTTTGAATCTCAGAATTCTGACTTTGAATCTCAGAATTCTGACTTTGAATCTCAGAATTCTGACTTTCAAACTCAGAATTCTGACTTTTAATCTCAGAATTCTGTAGATTATTTTTTTTAAACTTACAATTCTGACTTTCAATCTCAGAATTCTGACTTTCAAACTCAGAATTCTGACTTTTAATCTCAGAATTCTGACTTTGAATCTCAGAATTCTGACTTTGAAACTCAATTCTGACTTTTACTTTCAGAATTCTGACTTTTAATCTCAGAATTCTGACTTTGAAACTTAGAATTCTGATTTTAATCTCAGAATTCTGACTTTTAATCTCAGAATTCTGACTTTTAATTTCAGAATTCTGACTTTGAAACAGAATTCTGACTTTGAAACTCAGAATTCTGACTTTGAAACTCAGAATTCTGCCTTTGTAAACTCAGAATTCTGCCTTTGTAAACTCAGAATTCTGACTTTTAATCTCAGAATTCTGACTTTGAAACTCAGAATTCTGACTTTGAAACTCAGAATTCTGACTTTTAATCTCAGAATTCTGTATATTTATTTTTTTTTAAACTTACAATTCTGACTTTCAATCTCAGAATTCTGACTTTCAAACTCAGAATTCTGACTTTTAATCTCAGAATTCTGACTTTGAATCTCAGAATTCTGACTTTGAAACTCAATTCTGACTTTTACTTTCAGAATTCTGACTTTTAATTTCAGAATTCTGACTTTGTAAACTCAGAATTCTGACTTTGTAAACTCAGAATTCTGACTTTGTAAACTCAGAATTCTGACTTTGTAAACTCAGAATTCTGACTTTTAATCTCAGAATTCTGACTTTGAAACTCAGAATTCTGACTTTGAAACTCAGAATTCTGATTTTAATCTCAGAATTCTGACTTTTAATCTCAGAATTCTGACTTTTAATTTCAGAATTCTGACTTTTAATTTCAGAATTCTGACTTTGAAACTCAGAATTCTGACTTTGAAACTCAGAATTCTGACTTTTAATCTCAGAATTCTGACTTTGAAACTCAGAATTCTGACTTTGTAAACTCAGAATTCTGACTTTTAATCTCAGAATTCTGACTTTGAATCTCAGAATTCTGACTTTGAATCTCAGAATTCTGACTTTGAAACTCAGAATTCTGACTTTTAATCTCAGAATTCTGTAGATTATTTTTTTTTTAAACTTACAATTCTGACTTTCAATCTCAGAATTCTGACTTTCAAACTCAGAATTTTGTAAAAAAAAAAAAAAAAAAAAAGTTTTTTTTTCAAAATCATAATTCTGTATTTTTTTTTATGATGGCCCCAGGGCTCTTCCATAAAAATCAATATTTTTTGCTAGGGAATAAACCCTAGGGAATACAATTGCAATTGCTGAAATATTTTATGTCACACTGTATTTGCCCAGCGGTCTTTCAAATGCAATTTTTTGGGAAAAAATACACTTTAATGAATAAAAAAAAACGAAACAGTAAAGTTAGCCCAATTTTTTTTGTTTTAATGTGAAAGATGATGTTACGCCGCGAGAATCGTGAGAGAATCGTGATCTATCTTCTAAGCAAAAAAATTGTGATTCTCATTTTAGACAGAATCGTGTAGCTCTACTGTATGTAACCATATAATGGACCTGTATACTTGGGCCAACTGTTTGGCATTATGACACCTTTTCCCCAGTGTTATTGCTGGCATATACGCAATAAACCTGTACTATGTTTTTATTACTGGCTGTGTGGCGCTTCATCTAAAGTAACAATGGGCAAAACTCTGCATTTGTCTATATACGTGATATTTCTGATAGTCTTCTTTAAGAAATATGCTTTGTTGCAGAAGGTTCTACATGATTTGTGCATTATACAGAATACTTTAACTTTTATGTATTTTATATGAATTGCATTGGAGTCAGTTCCTTATACATGAATTACTTTGATTATACTCAAGTTGTATTTGTTCTTGTATATGTACATGGATGGCCTAGGAGGCCTAGCTCCTGGGGCTTCATCCAGCAGAAAATCCAATCCCTCACATTGAGGCATTACCAAATGCACTCCATGGGCATGGTTCTAGTCATCTACCATTGGACGAATGTTATATATCACCAGTCTTGATTAAAGCATGTAAGTCATGAAGAGTTTCCCCATCATATGTGATTGTATTTGTGTAGACCTTCCTCTGCAGTGGCAATGGTCTTCATGTTCTTGCGCAATATATGAGGTTGCACTAGGTCCTTTACACAGGAATGTGTGGTCACTATACTGTTTGAATAGCGTATATGTTCTATACAATATACCAGGCCAGGTTGCTGCAGGGGCAGCTAGGTCATTACCTCATACTTACCCAGCAGCACATGTTATGAGCAGGGTTATGGCCAGTATTTCAGCCTGTAGATACTGTATATCATTACTTGCTATCACTGTGTACCCTATACTTGACTTGTTTTATTATGGTATTAAAAAATGGGGGACCTGGTCCAAAGATGACGCGAGGCAGACGTTACGACACAACTCTACACCCATTGAGTTTTTTCATGGGACAGGTGGCCACTACTGACATTCAGAGTCTAACCGACTGGAGGGGACATCCAAAACTCGCTGGTACTTACAGAAACCTGCTATTTATTGTCCAAACTGTTGCTCAGGCAAGCCGGAGCTGTGAAAACAACACAGAAGTGTGCCTCTACATCTCGCCCCTCTGACAATGCAGACTGGCAGCAGGACAGAGGTTCCTCCTCAATCTCTCCCCCTCTGGGGACAATCAGCTCCCTCTGCCTCAGAATCATCTCATGCCTCCATCTCTCACCTGGGCAGATGACAGTGAGCTAAGAGACATAGAGCAAACTCTCCCATCTTGCATGGACATCTTGGCCAAAATGGTTGAAGGGTTGCTGCACAAGGAAATATCCACTCTAAAAAGGCTTGAAAGCCAGGCTTTCAGCTATTGAACAGTCTAAGAAAGTGATGAGTTCCCATCTGGATGTTTTAGCCCATTTTCAAACCACCTCCGACCAGTGCTACACTACACCCTGTTTGTCACTTGAGGACTTAGAGGACCACAGTCAGCACAATTATCTGTGCATTAGTGGCATTCCAATAAACACTCGGGTCTGATTTTAAAACCACAATGCAAGCTATTTGCAATACTTACCATGATGAACCGCCTGACTGAACTGGAATAGGACATGACTAAGGACTAATGTCCTAAACACGTAGACTGTTTTTACAGCATTGTACATGTTTATGTAATAAAGGAATACCATTTTTTGGATGTCATCCTGAGTGCTGACCATCCCTTTCCTTATGTTGGAAGGGTTGGCTTTATTTTGATGGGGCCCAGATACACCTCTTGCCTGACCTCTCAACATGAGGATGAGAGCTCTGTTGTAACCATTGTTGTACAGGATCTGAGAGGGGAAAACTGCTTACAGAACGAACAAGCAAAAAAGAATGTGCACCAGCCTAGCGCATTGTCTTTATACACCATTTAATATTAAAAATAGAGCAAATGATATACTCACAAATCAATGTACAGTGGGGACGGAAAGTATTCAGATCCCCTTAAATTTTTCACTCTGTTATATTGCAGCCATTTGCTAAAATAATTTCAGTTCATTTTTTTTCCTCATTAATGTACACACAGCACCCCATATTGACAGAAAACACAGAATTGTTGACATTATTGCAGATTTATTAAAAAAGAAAAACTGAAATATCACATGGTCCTAAGTATTCAGACCCTTTGCTGTGACACTCATATATTTAACTCAGGTGCTGTCCATTTCTTCTGATCATCCTTGAGATGGTTCTACACCTTCATTTGAGTCCAGCTGTGTTTTATTATACTGATTGGACTTCATTAGGAAAGTCACACACCTGTCTATAAAAGACCTTACAGCTCACAGTGCATGTCAGAGCAAATAAGAATCATGACGTCAAAGGAACTGCCTGAAGAGCTCAGAGACAGAATTGTGGCAAGGCACAGATCTGGCCAAGGTTACAAAAAAAATTCTGCTGCACTTAAGGTTCCTAAGAGCACAGTGGCCTCCATAATCCCTAAATGGGAGATGTTTGGGACGACCAGAACCCTTCCTAGAGCTGGCCATCCGGCCAAACTGAGCTATCGGCGAAGAAGAGCCTTGGTGAGAGAGGTAAAGAAGAACCCAAAGATGACTGTGGCTGAGCTCCAGAGATGCAGTCGAGAGATGGGAGAAAGTTGTAGAAAGTCAACCATCACTGCAGCCCTCCACCAGTCGGGGCTTTTTGGCTGAGTGGCCCGACGGAAGCCTCTCCTCAGTGCAAGACACATGAAAGCCCGCATGGAGTTTGCTAAAAAAACACCTGAAGGACTCCAAGATGGTGAGAAATAAGATTCTTTGGTCTGATGAAACCAAGATAGAACTTTCTGGCCCTCAATTCTAAGCGGTATGTGTGGAGAAAACCAGGCACTACTCATCACCTGTCCAATACAGTCCCAACAGTGAAGCATGGTGGTGGCAGCATCATGCTGTGGGGGTGTTTTTCAGCTGCAGGGACAGGATGACTGGTTGCAATCGAGGGAAAGATGAATGCGGCCAAGTACAGGGATATCCTGGACGAAAACCTTCTCCAGAGTGCTCAGGACCTCAGACTGGGCCGAAGGTTTACCTTCCAGCAAGACAATGACCCTAAGCACACAGCTAAAATAACAAAGTAGTGGCTTCACAACAACTCTGTGACTGTTCTTGAATGGCCCAGCCAGAGCCCTGACTTAAACCCAATTGAGCATCTCTGGAGAGACCTAAAAATGGCTGTCCACCAACGTTTACCATCCAACCTGACAGAACTGGAGAGGATCTGCAAGGAGGAATGGCAGAGGATCCCCAAATCCAGGTGTGAAAAACTTGTTGCATCTTTCCCAAAAAGACTCATGGCTGTATCAGATCAAAAGAGTGTTTCTACTAAATACTGAGCAAAGGGTCTGAATACTTAGGACCATGTGATATTTCAGTTTTTCTTTTTTAATAAATCTGCAAAAATGTCAAGAATTCTGTGTTTTTCTGTCAATATGGGGTGCTGTGTGTACATTAATGAGGTAAAAAATGAACTGAAATGATTTTAGCAAATGGCTGCAATATAACAAAGAGTGAAAAATTTAAGGGGGTCTGAATACTTTCCGTCCCCACTGTATATACAAGCTCATCAGTTAAATATAGGACCAGAAACGATAGAACTGCACAGGATACCAATAACAGGTAGGAGCCACACAGGTCTCAAAGGCTTGGGTTTCTCAAGGGCTATCCCCTCTTTTTCAGAGCCAGGAGACCCGCTTCTTGTGGCCTGAACTATATATCATATTATTATAATTACATACAGTGTTGTAAATGCCGATAGTCTTCACACAGCATAATGTTTCCTTGCTGTTATCATGGCAGTATCATCATTACTATATAAAGACAACAACATGGTACAAACTTGGCAATCATCCCCAAACTTATCACAAATAAAAAACAAAATGGATCAGAAGTGTACCTGACCACAATATTAAAGTGTCTGCACACACCTGTATTAAAACCAGCATCAGTCAAGCGCATTCTAAACTGTATAGAGTTACCTTCATAGGCCCTCCATGGATATAGGGTATTTAGTATTTTAAACATGCCCACTACTGGCAACCTTGGGGGACGATTGGGTAATTACTGTACAAGGAGAGGGCCCCCCTTGTCCAAAATGGATGCACGCTCTCCTGGAACGCATGCTTGGAAGCTGGTAATGCAGCTCGCAGATGCATTCCACGCAGTGTGTCACTTCTAGTTCTGGTCATGTGATGCGTTCCTCATTGGCTAACACCCATGTCAATCATCCAATTCCCCTGTCCTGCACTGATAAGATGAGCAGAGAATGTTCCAGTTGCAATATTGTGATGTTATGGCAACTGTAATGCATTTTTCTATTGGCGTCTTGATGTTTTACTATTCCAGTGCAAGTGTGCGCGAGAACCCATAACTTAACCTGCCATAATGTACTGCTGTGAACAACAGTCACAACTATTGTATATAGATCATAACTAATAGATCTTTCACTCAATTAAAGGAGCCTAAAGTAAAATAGTATTAAAAAAAATCAATTCAATTAAATTAAAAAAAAAAAGTTACTTACTGCAGCAGATACCCCTTCCAGGTGATCATAAGGACTCAACTCCCCAACCTATTTAAATTCCTGGGCACAGAGGCTTTCCATGTACACAAATTTCCAGACGACTTCAGACAGCCACCCTTGTAGCTCCCTTTGCATCTGAATAATGGAAAACAGGCCCTTTTTCCTACTACATATATGTATTATGCACCCTGCCATGGGCAGAAGGCATGTGGGTTAATTCTTTACCCCCTCATTTTTTCCCTTTCTTTGCCACGAATCTAGTTATGTAGGCTCTAAGGCAAATCTTTTTTTGTATCTTGCTTTTTTGGACCTCGTGGTGCAATCTTACTTTATCCCATCTCCTACCTCATTCCCAAGTAGGTATTTCCCATCCACTGGTAGAATTGGGAATATCATCTTCTTTAGTATTTAGCCCCCTGTGTACATTTTCTGTCTTACTCCTCCCCCCTCCCCCCACACACACTTTCTGCTTTTCCTTGTACCCTCTTTTTCCCTTTCATTTCTTTCTTCCTAGCTTTATTCTCCTCACCCCCCTCTTTTCCCCAAGCCCTTCTCTTTATCTCCCCCCCCAGTGGCGTATCTAAGGTATGGCAGCCATGGCAAGTGCCATGGGCACCATGGGGGGAAGGGGCGGCAAAAAGCCGCCCTCTGCATGAAAAAAACCCCCACCCGTCCTCCCAGACTAATATAACTCGGCGCCGTGGCCAGCCTGCAGGATCGCGGCGCAGGTGTTCTATCAGATGGCTGTCGGGCTCGGTTTAGGCTGAGGGAGGCTCTGTCAACAGGGAGGGGCAGGGCAGGGAGCTCCACTGATGCTCTGACCCTGCCCTGCCCCGCCCCCCCCGCCCCATGTACTCTGTATGTGCTCAGAGCACTGACATCGCCTCTCCTGGACCACGAATATTCCCGCCCCTACCGCCGTAAGCCCCGCCCCTACCGCCGTAAGCCCCGCCCCTACCGCCGTAAGCCCCACCCCTACCACAGAAAGCTCCGCCTCCGGACCTCTGAGAGGTGAGCCCGGCTGGTCAGGTAGGTCTTTCTACCTATAGACTCAGTGTTACTAAACCCTCCCTGTTCTTTATCTTTATCCCCCTGTATAGCTGTGCATTGCTGAAAGCTTAAATTTTAAAACTGGCTACTTGGTCATCTGCTGTAGTATGTCACATTCGCAGTCTGGTCATCTCTTGTAGTCGCATTCGCAGTCTGGTCATCTCTTGTAGTCACATTCGCAATCTGGTCATCTGCTGTAGTCGCATTCGCAGTCTGGTCATCTCTTGTAGTATGTCGCATTCGCAGTCTGGTTATCTGCTGTAGTATGTCACATTCGCAATCTGGTCATCTGCTGTAGTCGCATTCGCAGTCTGGTCATCTGCTGTAGTTGCATTCGCAGTCTGGTCATCTGCTGTAGTCGCATTCGCAGTCTCTGGTCATCTCCTGTAGTATGTCGCATTCGCAGTCTGGTCATCTCCTGTAGTATGTCGCATTCGCAGTCTGGTCATCTGCTGTAGTCGCATTCCCAGTCTGGTCATCTTCTATAGTCGCATTCGCAGTCTGGTCATCTGCTGTAGTCACATTCGCAGTCTCTGGTCATCTCCTGTAGTATGTCGCATTAGCAGTCTGGTCATCTCCTGTAGTATGTCGCATTCGCAGTCTGGTCATCTGCTGTAGTCGCATTCGCAGTCTGGTCATCTTCTGTAGTCGCATTCGCAGTCTGGTCATCTGCTGTAGTCGCATTCGCAGTCTGGTCATCTGCTGTATCTTCTGTAGTCACATTCGCAGTCTGGTCATCTCTTGTAGTCGCATTCGCAGTCTGGTCATCTCCTGCAGTCACATTCGCAGTCTGGTCATCTCTTGTAGTATGTCGCATTCGCAGTCTGGTCATCTGCTGTAGTATGTCACATTCGCAATCTGGTCATCTGCTGTAGTCGCATTCGCAGTCTGGTCATCTGCTGTAGTCGCATTTGCAGTCTGGTCATCTGCTGTAGTCGCATTCTGGTCATCTCCTTTAGTCACATTCGCAGTCTGGTCATCTCCTGTAGTATGTCGCATTCGCAGTCTGGTCATCTGCTGTAGTCGCATTCGCAGTCTCTGGTCATCTCCTGTAGTATGTCGCATTCACAGTCTGGTCATCTCCTGTAGTATGTCGCATTCGCAGTCTGGTCATCTCCTGTAGTATGTCGCATTCGCAGTCTGGTCATCTGCTGTAGTCGCATTCGCACTGGTCATCTTCTGTAGTCGCATTCGCAGTCTGGTCATCTCTTGTAGTCACATTCGCAATCTGGTCATCTGCTGTAGTCGCATTCGCAGTCTGGTCATCTCTTGTAGTATGTCGCATTCGCAGTCTGGTTATCTGCTGTAGTATGTCACATTCGCAATCTGGTCATCTGCTGTAGTCGCATTCGCAGTCTGGTCATCTGCTGTAGTCGCATTCGCAGTCTGGTCATCTGCTGTAGTCGCATTCGCAGTCTCTGGTCATCTCCTGTAGTATGTCGCATTCGCAGTCTGGTCATCTCCTGTAGTATGTCATATTCGCAGTCTGGTCATCTGCTGTAGTCGCATTTCCAGTCTGGTCATCTTCTATAGTCGCATTCGCAGTCTGGTCATCTGCTGTAGTCACATTCGCAGTCTCTGGTCATCTCCTGTAGTATGTCGCATTAGCAGTCTGGTCATCTCCTGTAGTATGTCGCATTCGCAGTCTGGTCATCTGCTGTAGTCGCATTCGCAGTCTGGTCATCTCCTGCAGTCACATTCGCAGTCTGGTCATCTCTTGTAGTCACATTCGCAGTCTGGTCATCTCTTGTAGTCACATTCGCAATCTGGTCATCTGCTGTAGTCGCATTCGCAGTCTGGTCATC
The DNA here is from genome assembly GCF_042186555.1 of Aquarana catesbeiana. NCBI lineage: Eukaryota > Metazoa > Chordata > Amphibia > Anura > Ranidae > Aquarana > Aquarana catesbeiana. The sequence goes on from NC_133328.1 coordinate 96,791,914, forward strand.
TCTTGTAGTATGTCGCATTCGCAGTCTGGTTATCTGCTGTAGTATGTCACATTCGCAATCTGGTCATCTGCTGTAGTCGCATTCGCAGTCTGGTCATCTGCTGTAGTCGCATTTGCAGTCTCTGGTCATCTCCTGTAGTATGTCGCATTCGCAGTCTGGTCATCTCCTGTAGTATGTCGCATTCGCAGTCTGGTCATCTGCTGTAGTCGCATTCCCAGTCTGGTCATCTTCTATAGTCGCATTCGCAGTCTGGTCATCTGCTGTAGTCACATTCGCAGTCTCTGGTCATCTCCTGTAGTATGTCGCATTAGCAGTCTGGTCATCTCCTGTAGTATGTCGCATTCGCAGTCTGGTCATCTGCTGTAGTCGCATTCGCAGTCTGGTCATCTTCTGTAGTCGCATTCGCAGTCTGGTCATCTTCTGTAGTCGCATTCGCAGTCTGGTCATCTGCTGTATCTTCTGTAGTCACATTCGCAGTCTGGTCATCTCTTGTAGTCGCATTCGCAGTCTGGTCATCTCCTGCAGTCACATTCGCAGTCTGGTCATCTCTTGTAGTATGTCGCATTCGCAGTCTGGTCATCTGCTGTAGTATGTCACATTCGCAATCTGGTCATCTGCTGTAGTCGCATTCGCAGTCTGGTGATCTGCTGTAGTCGCATTCGCAGTCTGGTCATCTGCTGTAGTCGCATTTGCAGTCTGGTCATCTGCTGTAGTCGCATTCTGGTCATCTCCTTTAGTCACATTCGCAGTCTGGTCATCTCCTGTAGTATGTCGCATTCGCAGTCTGGTCATCTGCTGTAGTCGCATTCGCAGTCTCTGGTCATCTCCTGTAGTATGTCGCATTCGCAGTCTGGTCATCTCCTGTAGTATGTCGCATTCGCAGTCTGGTCATCTGCTGTAGTCGCATTCGCACTGGTCATCTTCTGTAGTCGCATTCACAGTCTGGTCATCTGCTGTAGTCGCATTTGCAGTCTGGTCATCTGCTGTAGTCGCATTCGCAGTCTGGTCATCTGCTGTAGTCGCATTCGCAGTCTGGTCATCTGCTGTAGTCGCATTCGCAGTCTGGTCATCTGCTGTAGTCGCATTCGCAGTCTGGTTATCTGCTGTAGTCGCATTCTGGTCATCTCCTGTAGTCACATTCGCAGTCTGGTCATCTCCTGTAGTCGCATTCGCAGCCTCTGGTCATCTCCTGTAGTATGTCGCATTCGCAGTCTGGTCATCTGCTGTAGTCGCATTCGCAGTCTGGTTATCTGCTGTAGTCGCATTCTGGTCATCTCCTGTAGTCACATTCGCAGTCTGGTCATCTCCTGTAGTCGCATTCGCAGCCTCTGGTCATCTCCTGTAGTATGTCGCATTCGCAGTCTGGTCATCTCCTGTAGTATGTCGCATTCGCAGTCTGGTCATCTGCTGTAGTCGCATTCGCAGTCTGGTCATCTGTTGTAGTCGCATTCGCATTCTCGTCATCTGCTGTAGTCGCATTCGCAGTCTGGTCATCTCCTGTAGTATGTCGCATTCGCAGTCTGGTCATCTGCTGTAGTCGCATTCGCAGTCTCTGGTCATATCCTGTAGTATGTCGCATTCGCAGTCTGGTCATCTCCTGTAGTATGTCGCATTCGCAGTCTGGTCATCTCCTGTAGTATGTCGCATTCGCAGTCTGGTCATCTGCTATAGTCGCATTCGCAGTCTGGTCATCTTCTGTAGTCGCATTCGCAGTCTGGTCATCTTCTGTAGTCGCATTCACAGTCTGGTCATCTTCTGTAGTCGCATTCGCAGTCTGGTCATCTGCTGTAGTCGCATTCAGAGTCTGGTCATCTGCTGTAGTCGCATTCACATTCTGGTCATCTCCTGTAGTCACATTCGCAGTCTGGTCATCTCTTGTAGTCGCATTCGCAGTCTGGTCACCTCCTGTAGTCACATTCGCAGTCTGGTTATCTCTTGTAGTATGTCGCATTCGCAGTCTGGTCATCTGCTGTAGTATGTCACATTCGCAATCTGGTCATCTGCTGTAGTCGCATTCGCAGTCTGGTCATCTGCTGTAGTCGCATTCTGGTCATCTCCTGTAGTCACATTCGCAGTCTGGTCATCTCCTGTAGTCGCATTCGCAGTCTCTGGTCATCTCCTGTAGTATGTCGCATTCGCAGTCTGGTCATCTCCTATAGTATGTCGCATTCGCAGTCTGGTCATCTGCTGTAGTCACATTCGCAGTCTGGTCATCTGTTGTAGTCGCATTCGCATTCTCGTCATCTGCTGTAGTCGCATTCGTAGTCTGGTCATCTGCTGTAGTCGCATTCGCATTCTGGTCATCTGCTGTAGTCGCATTTGCAGTCTGGTCATCTGCTGTAGTCGCATTCGCATTCTGGTCATCTCCTGTAGTATGTCGCATTCGCATTCTGGTCATCTCCTGTAGTATGTCACATTCGCAGTCTGGTCATCTGCTGTAGTCGCATTCGCAGTCTGGTCATCTGTTGTAGTCGCATTCTGGTCATCTCCTGTAGTCACATTCGCAGTCTGGTCATCTCCTGTAGTCGCATTCGCAGTCTCTGGTCATCTCCTGTAGTATGTCCCATTCGCAGTCTGGTCATCTGCTGTAGTCGCATTCGCAGTCTGGTCATCTGCTGTAGTCGCATTCGCAGTCTGGTCATCTCCTGTAGTATGTCGCATTCGCATTCTGGTCATCTCCTGTAGTATGTCGCATTCGCAGTCTGGTCATCTTCTGTAGTCGTATTCGCAGTCTGGTTATCTGCTGTAGTCACATTCGCAGTCTGGTCATATTCTGTAGTCGCATTCGCAGTCTGGTCATCTTCTGTAGTCGCATTCGCAGTCTGGTCATCTTCTGTAGTCGCATTCGCATTCTGGTCATCTGCTGTAGTCGCATTCGCAGTCTAGTCATCTGCTGTAGTCACATTCGCAGTCTGGTCATCTGCTGTAGTCGCATTCGCATTCTGGTCATTTCTTGTAGTCGCAATCGCAGTCTGGTCATCTCCTGTAGTCACATTCGCAGTCTGGTCATCTCTTGTAGTCGCATTCGCAGTCTGGTTATCTCCTGTAGTATGTCGCATTCGCAATCTGGTCATCTGCTGTAGTCGCATTCGCAGTCTGGTCATCTGCTGTAGTCGCATTCGCAGTCTGGTCATCTGCTGTAGTCGCATTCGCAGTCTGGTCATCTCCTGTAGTATGTCGCATTCGCAGTCTGGTCATCTGCTGTAGTCGCATTCGCAGTCTGGTCATCTGCTTAGTCGCATTCGTATTCTGTTCATCTGCTATAGTCGCATTCGCAGTCTGGTCATCTGCTGTAGTCGCATTCGCATTCTGGTCATCTCCTGTAGTATGTCACATTCACATTCTGGTCATCTCCTGTAGTATGTCGCATTCGCAGTCTGGTCATCTTCTGTAGTCGTATTCGCAGTCTGGTCATCTTCTGTAGTCGCATTCGCAGTCTGGTCATCTGCTGTAGTCACATTCGCAGTCTGGTCATCTTCTGTAGTCGCATTCGCAGTCTGGTCATCTTCTGTTGTCGCATTCGCAGTCTGGTCATCTTCTGTAGTCGCATTCGCATTCTGGTCATCTGCTGTAGTCGCATTCGCAGTCTAGTCATCTGCTGTAGTCGCATTCGCAGTCTGGTCATCTGTTGTAGTCGCATTCGCAGTCTGGTCATCTGCTGTAGTCGCATTCGCATTCTGGTCATTTCTTGTAGTCGCATTCGCAGTCTGGTCATCTCCTGTAGTCACATTCGCAGTCTGGTCATCTCTTGTAGTCGCATTCGCAGTCTGGTCATCTCCTGTAGTCACATTCGCAGTCTGGTCATCTGCTGTAGTATGTCACATTCGCAGTCTGGTCATCTGCTGTAGTCGCATTCGCAGTCTGGTCATCTGCTGTAGTCGCATTCGCAGTATGGTCATCTGCTGTAGTCGCATTCTGGTCATCTCCTGTAGTCACATTCGCAGTCTGGTCATCTGCTGCAGTATGTCGCATTTGCAGTCTGGTCATCTGCTGTAGTCGCATTCTGGTCATCTCCTGTAGTCACATTCACAGTCTCTGGTCATCTCCTGTAGTATGTCGCATTCGCAGTCTGGTCATCTTCTGTAGTCGCATTCGCAGTCTGGTCATCTGCTGTAGTCACATTCGCAGTCTGGTCATCTTCTGTAGTCGCATTCGCAGTCTGGTCATCTGCTGTAAAAGAGGGTAAAGAAGGGAAGCGCCACCTGAGTGCAGTATTAGTGAATACTTTTAATGACACAAAGTTTAAAAACACTTACAAAAGACATAATTAAAAAGGGCTCATCTGTAGATGGATGATCCTGGTTGGTTCCTGGTGGGGATGATCCTGGTGAGTTCCTCGAGCTCCAGTCTGGGTGTTGTATCAGCGATGTAAGGCTGTTTATTTACTAAGCTCTGGAGCAACTGCACGTGGCACAGTCTATTTGCCTTTAGTAAATCAACCCCCGAATTTCATACTGAATTACTGTACAGATCTGGTCTGTGTATCAGCTCAAGGCTGATACACAGACCAGATCTGTACAGTAATTCAGTATGAAATTCGGGGGTTGATTTACTAAAGGCAAATAGACTGTGCCACGTGCAGTTGCTCCAGAGCTTAGTAAATAAACAGCCTTACATCGCTGATACAACACCCAGACTGGAGCTCGAGGAACTCACCAGGATCATCCCCACCAGGAACCAACCAGGATCATCCATCTACAGATGAGCCCTTTTTAATTATGTCTTTTGTAAGTGTTTTTAAACTTTGTGTCATTAAAAGTATTCACTAATACTGCACTCAGGTGGCGCTTCCCTTCTTTACCCTCTTTTACATATCACAGAGCCAGCATCTCTGGGGATAGCAGCCGCCTTCTAGATCCATTGCTTCATCAACCTACTTCACACATTGTGAACTGCTACACCTTTTTAACCCCTGGACTGCCAAACCCTTTTTAAACATGTAATCCCATATCCATATGCTTCTAACTGCCAGACCCTCATTAACCCCTGGGCTGCTAACTCTTTAGCCATGGACTATATGCCTGGCCAATCCGATTAATCCTGAATATTGTATACTGTATATGCGCTTGAAGTTATCATTATCTTGGTCATCTGCTGTAGTCGCATTCACAGTCTGGTCATCTGCTGTAGTCGCATTTGCAGTCTGGTCATCTGCTGTAGTCGCATTCGCAGTCTGGTCATCTGCTGTAGTCGCATTCGCATTCTGGTCATTTCTTGTAGTCTCATTCGCAATCTGGTCATCTCCTGTAGTCACATTCGCAGTCTAGTCATCTCTTGTAGTCGCATTCGCAGTCTGGTCATCTCCTGTAGTATGTCGCATTCGCAGTCTGGTCATCTGCTGTAGTATGTCACATTCGCAATCTGGTCATCTGCTGTATTCACATTCGCAGTCTGGTCATCTGCTGTAGTCGCATTCGCAGTATGGTCATCTGATGTAGTCGCATTCTGGTCATCTCCTGTAGTCACATTCGCAGTCTGGTCATCTCCTGTAGTATGTCGCATTCGCAGTCTGGTCATCTCCTGTAGTATGTCGCATTCGCAGTTTGGTCATCTGCTGTAGTCGCATTCGCAGTCTGGTCATCTGCTGTAGTCGCATTCGCAGTCTGGTCATCTGCTGTAGTCGCATTCGCATTCTGGTAATCTGCTGTAGTCGCATTCGCAGTCTGGTCATCTGCTGTAGTCGCATTTGCATTCTGGTCATCTGCTGTAGTCGCATTTGCAGTCTGGTCATCTGCTGTAGTCGCATTCACATTCTGGTCATCTCCTGTAGTATGTCGCATTCGCATTCTGGTCATCTCCTGTAGTATGTCGCATTCGCATTCTGGTCATCTCCTGTAGTATGTCGCATTCGCATTCTGGTCATCTCCTGTAGTATGTCGCATTCGCAGTCTGGTCATCTCCTGTAGTATGTCGCATTCACATTCTGGTCATCTCCTGTAGTATGTCGCATTCGCAGTCTGGTCATTTCCTGTAGTATGTCACATTCGCAGTCTGGTCATCTCCTGTATTCGCAGTCTGGTCATCAGCTGTAGTCACATTCGCAGTCTATTTAAAAGTAGTACCTGCTGTTGCACAAATCACTTTATTACACTTGGCTGCTTCTGCTTGGCATATACACACAATCAAATAGTGCTCAATATGGATTAAATAAATAGATATCATAAAGTTTAATAAAGTGATTTGTGCGACAAGCTCCTTAAACATTCTACATTCAGTGAAAGTTCATGCAGTGCAAACTTTGCAGTACATGAACTTTCACTGAATGTAGAATGTTTAATGACCAGGGGTGAACTGATCCATTGGGCAGTTTATGTAGTACTAATCCATAATATGATAATAGAAAGATTAAAGAGCTTGACTTGTAGTTTTGTTAGCTGTTTTTTTTTTTTTGACAGGGGCGCAGTTTCAGTGCTTGCCATAGGTGCCATTTTCACTAGATACGCCTCTGCCCCCCCCCCCCCATTTTTTTTCTCCTGGTGCCATGGAGTAGAAAGTGCTACTGTCGTTCTCCGTGGCTCCAATAAAACTAATATCACTTAATGTCAATGGTCTCAATCTCCTGAAAAAAGCTCTTGGCTGCTTTCTGATCTGGCCAGGATGCGTTCCCATGTAGCATTCCTACAGGAGACAAAACAGGTAGAGGTTCCCGCACCTTGCGAATTGCTCTTTTTCCACTGCTTATCATTGCACAGCCCCAAAATTAAAGGAGTGGGTGTCCTGATTTCTCATTTCACCCTATGTAGTAGTAGTTACATAGTACTATGGTTCTTCATGTGCCAAAATACTGATGAAAATGGTAGCTTTCTTATTGTTAATGGAAATATTGTACACTGGTGACTTTCATAAATGTCCATGTCCTCAATATGGACCATCTGGTTTTCAGGCACCATCTGACAGGTCATTGTGGATTTCGGAGAAGGTCTGATGATCCTTGGAGATTTTAATTTTTGGGTATGACCCCTTGCTTGATGTTTCCCGAGGAGCCTCACACTTCTCCTTTGCCCATCTCAAAAAACTCAAATCTGAATTACATTTGCTTCACTTTGACACTTTGAGGTTCCTCAACCTATAAGAGTAGGATTGCATATATTTCTTAGCTCCACATCAAGCCTTCTCCAGATTCCATTATTTTTTCATAAAGATTTACCCAGTGTGGTTGCTGCATCCCAAATTCTCATAGTTTTCTCAGATCATGCCCTTATTCACTTGACTCTAGCCATGATCCTTCCTTGACAAACAGTGCCTACATGGCTCCTTAATGAATCCCTGTTACAAGACAAAGACACTATGTTAGAGATCACACAAGAACTGACAGATTATTTTCAAGTCAACAATAAAGAGGATACGTCCACCCAACGTGTGGTTCAAGGTATATTTATAAAACATGGGGTCTGCCTGAAAAAACAGCACCTACTCCAGTGTCAGTCTGTACACATGCAAATCCGAAAGTTGGAATCCCTCCTCAAAAAAAATAAATACATTTTTTATCTACCAACTAAGAACATCTGACCTTGCATGAGAGATTGTATTTGCTCTTGTTCCATGACCTTTTTTTCCCCTTTTAGGATTGCAACCGCTTTAATATTAGCATGCAATTCCAAGCTGCGGTTTCCAGAGCAAGCCTTTCTTATATTAAAAGAGGTATGGACAGGGCGTGTCCGAATTCCGGTATGTGAGGGACCTATCCTTAGAGCTCCGGACCGCGCTGTGATCCTGCAATCATCCTGAGAAGCCCCAGGCTTAACATTTTGTTACCCTTTCGGCGGCATTGCTGTAGGAACACTCCGGGCACATGACCGTGGTAAATAAATACAGCCCAAGGTTCGGTGGCAAGCCCGCGGACCGGCTGGCCCACTTCACACATGAGGCGAGCCAAGATGGCACCCAGACGGCTGAGGCAAGGCACAGCTCTACAGCGCTGAACGGACACCTGTGCACCGAGGGGGACACGGACTGGCCAGATCCAACAGATCCTCTGGCGAATCCCCTGCCCTCTCCCCCGTCGGAGTTGGGGGAAGGAGGCTCCAGTACACAGGTAGGAGAACCAACGCTGGGCCAAATAATGGACACCATTAAAAGCTGCCATGCAGCACTCTCTACACAGATCGAGGCTATAGGTGTAGACTTTGCCATTCTGAAAGATGATGTCCATAAAATCAGACATAGGTTCACCAATGCAGAACAGCATATCAGCACAGTGGAGGATGAGCTTAATCCGCTGTTGGTGCAGGTGAGAGATGCAGCGGCAGACTACAAGTCCCAGGAAGCCAAACTCTGAGACATCGAGGACTGGCTTAGGAGGAATAACATCCGCTTCTTGGGATTCCCAGAAGGATCAGAAGGTAAACACCCAGAGGAATTCCTATTAAGATGGCTTAAGCAAACCTTTGGCACAGATTGCTTTTGCCATCTATTTGCTATAGAGAGGGCCCATAGAGTCCCCCTCAGGGCCCCACAGCTGGATAGATACCCCAGATGTAGATGTACACTACATAATAGTAAAAAGGTCAGGTGTGAGCATGTAGGCCCTTTACAAAATAATCTAGAGTGGGTGACTGGGGACAAGGAGAAGGCTTTCTTCAGCTCTGTGTATACAAAGGAGCATGGGGGAGCTCATGTCCATAATGGGGGTGGTATTGACACAGCCCCGAATGATCCACAATGGCTCAAAAGTGATAAGGTCCAGAAATATTTAGACAGAATAAAGGTGGATAAAGCACCTGGACCTGATGGCATCCACCCACGGATCCTAAAAGAATTGAGCTCTGTAATTTCAAAGTCATTGTATATAATTTTTAGGGACTCATTAATGACGGGAATAGTACTACTGGATTGGCGCAGGGCGAATGTGGTCCCTATATTTAAAAAGGGATCAAAGTCTTTACCAAGTAACCATAGACCTGTTAGTTTAACTTCTATAGTCGGGAACATACTGGAGCATTTAATAAAAGACCACATAGACGAGTTCTTGCTGGAAAAAAACATTTTAAGCAACAGACAGCATGGATTCATGAAAGACAGAAGTTGTCAGACAAACCTGATTTCTTTTTATGAAGAGGTAAGTAAAACCGTGGACAGAGGGGTGGCTGTGGACGTGGTATACTTGGATTTTGCAAAAGCGTTCGATACAGTTCTGCACACACGGCTCATGTGTAAGTTAAAGTCTAAAGACTTGGAAATATCAGTTTGTAAATGGATAGAAAACTGGCTAAAAGACAGAATTCAGAGAGTAGTGGTTAATGATTCTTACTCGGAATGGTCTAGGGTTATCAGTGGTGTACCTCAAGGTTCAGTGCTGGGACCCTTACTCTTTAATATCTTTATAAATGGTATTGGGTCTGGGATCAAAAGTAACATTTCTGTCTATGCAGATGACACCAAACTATGCAGTGGAATAACGTCCTTACAGGATGTCTCCAATTTACAAGCTGACCTCAATGCACTGTCTGATTGGGAGTCTATGTGGCAGATGAGGTTTAATGTTGACAAATGTAAAGTTATGCACTTGGGGGCTAAGAATATGCATGCATCATACATACTAGGGGGAGTACAACTGGGGGAATCCGTAGTGGAGAAGGATCTGGGGGTTTTGGTAGATCATAAGCTCAATAATAGCATGCAATGCCAAGCTGCAGTTTCCAAAGCGAGCAAAGCCCTTTCTTGTATTAAGAGAGGTATGGACTCCAGAGAAAGAGATATCATTTTGCCCCTGTTCAAATCATTAGTAAGACCTCATCTGGAATATGCAGTTCAGTTTTGGGCTCCAGTTCTCAAAAAGGATATCGGGGAACTGGAGAAAGTGTAGAGAAGGGCAACCAAACTGATAAGAGGCATGGGGGAGCTCAGCTATAAGGAAAGATTAGAGGAACTGAATTTATTCACTCTTGAGAAGAGGAGAATAAGGGGGGATATGATCAACATGTTCAAATATATAAGGGGTCCATATAGTGAACTTGGTGTTGAGTTATTCACTTTACGGTCAACATAGAGGACACGGGGCACTCTTTACGACTGGAGGAAAAGAGATTTAATCTCCAAATACGGAAAGGTTTCTTCACACTAAAAGCTGTGAAAATGTGGAATAGACTCCCGCCAGAGGTGGTTCTGGCCAGCTCAGTAGATTGCTTTAAGAAAGGCCTGGATACTTTCCTAAATGTACAGAATATAACTGGGTACTAGCATTTATAGGTAAAGTTGATCCAGGGAAAATCCGATTGCCTCTTGGGGGATCAGGAAGGAATTTTTTCCCCTGCTGTAGCAAATTGGAGCATGCTCTGCTGGTTTTTTTTTGCCTTCCTCCGGATCAACTGTGGGTATAGAATTGGGTATATTGGATTGTACGATATTTTTTTTTTTTTTTTTATGGTTGAACTGGATGGACCTGACTAACTATGTAACTATGACCCATGCTGGCTCGCCTTCTCTATTTTAGAGATAAAGAAACTATCCTACGCAGAGCCCGCAATATGCCTGAAATGATGTTCAATAACAACCGCATCACCATCTTCCCAGATTTTTCTGCTGCGACACAGAAGCAAAGAGCACCTTTTCAAAGCATGAAGCAACGTCTGAGGGAACGCAGTCTACCTTACAGCATGCTCTATCCGGCCAGGCTGCGGGTGGTACATGGGGTCAAAACGCAATTTTTCACCTCTCCCAAAGAAGCCAACCACTGGATTGAATCCTTAGGACCCAAATAATGTAATCCTACATCTTGCTGGACAAACGACACCAACTGAGACATGGAGGGGCCCCTCCATGTAATTGGATACGATAAGCAGGCCATGAAATATACGGCGCTTTCATTATACTTGACTGTCGAAGGACTGTCGGGCTCAGAATCGTTCTACAATCAATGCGGTTCACACACTGCTCTATTGAAAAACACATACCCACCCTTGATCTCCTGGTCTGGCTGGGCTGGGAGAAGTACCCCCCTCTAGGGTGACTCTATTTGCTGATCTATCATTTAGGGAGAAGGCTCGTGGGATGTTTGGGGCTACGGGCAGGGTGGGGGGGCGGGAGGTTGGGATCCTCAGTTCTGGATCAAAGTTACTTATGTTATGTCTAGTAGTTTTCTTTGCAGTTCTCATTATGTTTACTTATGTATGCATTCCCCTGCTTTCATTGAATGTTTTGAGGATTGTACTTGTACCCCTCCCTGGGACTTATGGAACCGAGGGGTGGAGTGAGGTGCTCAGCCCCCAGCCGGGTGGCCTTTTGAAAGGTCTCCATTACCAATTACAGGATCCTATAACTCTGAATATACCTACCATTAGCTATGCAGACCCTTAATTTGATCTTGTGGAATGTGAGAGGCCTTAATTCCAGGATTAAACGATCCTTAGTGTTTAAATATATACAAAAATGTAGCCCGAGTCTTATCTTCCTCCAGGAATCTCACCTGGTTGAATCCAAGACACTAGCCCTTCATAGGGCATTTCATTCCACGCACTCAAACTATGCTAGGGGGTGTCAGTGTTGGTGTCCAAATCCCTTATGTGCCATACCAAGACGGTCAAGACTGACCCCCTTAGTAGATTTGTCATCCTCGTCTTGTTGATTGACAATAGACCATATACAATTGTGGCAGTATATATCCCACCCCTGTTTTCGGTGGAGGTGTGGAAGACACTGATGAAGGGGGTTCTGCAGGTTGCAGAGGGACCTATCATCTTGGCGGGGGATTTGAACGTGGTGCTATCACTGGGAATGGATAGATGACACCGAAAAATAGCTCCCCTCTGGCACCATGTGTAAAACCATATGACCTAGTGGAGTTCGAAGAATCCAGATGCCAGGGCATACTCCTGTCATTCCACCATGGTCAACACCCTTTCCAGGCTGGACATGTGTTTTGTGCCTAGAGAACTGTTACCAAGAATAGTGGAGGCCCAATACCTCCCCCGTGCCATCTAGGACCACTCCCCTTTGATGGTCACTTTTGATATGGAGAGGCCGAGAGGGTATACCCTGTGGAGGCTGAGCCTTTTGTGGCTCCAGGAGGAATGCTTTGAGAGATCCACAAAGACGTCTGTACATAACTTTTGGTTGGAACACAAAGATGAAGTCCCAATAGGGGTTACCTGGGATGCTTGTAAGGCTACACATAGAGGTTCCATCTCTGGAATTATTAAACAGCTTAGAGCAAATAGGGAATGGAAGGTGAAGGACTCAGAAAGGGTAGCCACCGACGCTGAGGTGGATTACAATAAAAACCCTAACACTGATACATAACGGACCTGGAGGGAGGGCATTCGCCAATTAGACCTAGTCCTGGTAGAAAAAACTCAGAAAAAACATATGTATCAAGCACAATGCGTATTTGAATTTGGCAATAAAAATAGTAGGCTGTTGGCCTACCTAGGCCACTCACAGCAGGCTCCAGCCTCTATTCCACACATATTTGACAATCAACAGAAATTATACACTACACAACTAGACATTGCCAACGCGTTTGTACAGTTTTACACTGACTTATACTCTTCCAGACCTGGCCCCCATCCCTCTCCTGGAACTGTCTGAGGAGGCAGCAAAGGAGCTAGAGTTTCTGATAAATGTTGAGCAAATCATATCTGCAATGCCCGAATAAGACACCAGGATTGGATCCAGTTGAGTGGTTGAGTGGTATGGCACTTATGCAGACAGTTTGGCACCTAGGCTGCTAGAGATGTATAAGGGAGCCCCGGATCAAGGTACTCTTCCCGAATCCCTGAGAGAGGCACTTATTGTTCTGATACCTAAGCTGCACAAGGACCATGAGCTATGTGAATCATATAGACCCATATCGTTAATCAATGTTGATGCTAAAATACTAGCCAAAATATTAGCCATAAGACTAAACAATGTGATAAGTTTGAAGCCTGGCCGCAGGCTAGCCTGGATTTGTAGGAGGAGTCTGAGGGCTATATATTCCTCCTCCTCCTCCTACAGATCCTTCGTCGGATCATTTCCGGGCTACGCCAACACGTCACTTCCGGGTTTCTTGCTGAGAGACGGTCCGCTGCAACGATGGTGGCAGTGCCTCTCTCGGTGCTCACACCGGGGAGACCGGCCGCCCAACCACCTTCTTATCACCCCATGGTTTCTCCCCGCTTCTCCCGGTGCTCACGCTGGGGGGGGCTTTGTTCGGCCATTCGCCAGCTTCTCTCTCCCTGTACAGACCCACATGGGGGCCGTCCCCCTCGCTTCTCCCGATGCTCACGCTGGGAGGGGGGGTGTTCAGCCGCCCGCTTCTCCCAGTGCCACCTGCCCACTTTACATGCTCCATGTTCGAGGGGACGCCCGCCTGTTTTCCCCTGTGCTCACGCAGGAGGAAGGGGGGCGGGGCATCCGTCCTCCCTCTTTCTCCCTATTTGCGTCAGCATCAGGGGGAGGGGGTATCTCTGCATGTCGTCACCCCTCCCGTTACAGTATGAGAAGCAAATGGGTGGGGGGAGAGAGCCCGAGACAAGGTTGGGAGCTGGGTCTAATTTACATAACCACGCCCAGGGGCTGTACGGGGCGGGGATCGATGCATGATGTGAGCTGTACCAGTGCTAGTGTCTCCTGCTGGGGCTCCTCTGCAGCTAAGCATGTGTCCAAATACAATGTACACATAGTAATAATAGTCAACTTCTCCACACATTGTACATTTGGAATTGTATCTCCCGGCTCCTTTCATTCGTAGCATTTTCATTTGCAGCATTTTCATTCGCAACATTTTCATTCGCAGCATTTTCCTGTCATAGCATTTCGTTCGTATTGTTTTCCTGTCGTAGTGCTTTCCTGTCATAGCTTTCTTTCGTAGCATTTTCCTGTCATAGCGTTTCCCGTGTAGCTTTCTTCGTAGCATTTTCCTGTTGTATCACTTTCCTGTCATAGATTTCATTTGTAGCATTTTTTCTGTCGTAGCGCTTTCCTGTCATAGCTTTCTTTCGTAGCATTTTTCCTGTCATAAGTGTTCCTGTGTAGCTTTCTTTCGTAGCGTTTTCCTGTCATAGCGTTTCCTGTGTAGCTTTCTTTCATAGCATTTTTCCTGTCATAGCATTTCCGGTGTAGCTTTCTTTCATAGCATTTTTCTGTCATAGCGTTTCCTGTGTAGCTTTCTTTGTAGCATTTTCCTGTCATAGCGTTTCCTGTGTAGCTTTCTTCGTAGCATTTTCCTGTCATAGCATTTCCTGTGTAGCTTTCTTTCGTAGCATTTTTCTGTCATAGCATTTCCTGTGTAGCTTTCTTTCGTAGCATGGTCTTTGGTAGCGTTTCCTGTGTAGCTTTCTTTTGCAGCATTGTCCTGTCCTAGCTTTCGTTCATAGCATTTCTGGTAGCTAGTGCTCACATCCAGGGTTTGTCACCTTTACGGATCCATACGGGCTGAGGTTTAGTTTTAATTCATTGTCGTCCCACAATCTTCTCGCCCGTATACCATACGTCATACGATGCACGTTCATTTCATTACACTTGCACGTCTACCCACCACAGTCTGTGGGTACACTAGCCCTCAGGGTTCAGTTTTGCTACCTGTCTCTGTTTTCTGTCGTAGCCTTTCATTCGTAGCATTCCTGTAGTAGTATTTCATTCATAAGCAAATCTGTTAGCTAGTACTCACATCCAAGGTCTGTCACGTCTATGGATCCATACGGGCTGAGGTTTCGTTTTTAATTGTCCCACAATCTTCTCGCCCATATACCATACGTCATATTTGCACATTCACCATTACACCTTTACTACTACCCACCATGGTCTGTGGGTATCTCAGCCCTGAGTGTTCGTTTTTAATTACCTGTCTTGGCGCTGCAGGTTGCTTGGGCTCGCTCACTACATACACTAGTGTTGTGTCATTATTAGGTTCACATTCACGCGCTGTTGGTCTTGTCATTTCTGCACCTACATCCTCACACAAAGGGGTGTTGTTGTTCATGGGTTGGTTGTCTGTTTTCATTTCTCTAGTTTGTGTTTCCTTAGGACAGGGCATGACGCGCATTCCGGAAGCGCCAAATTCACATTTATATCTCCAACGCCGCATGGGGGCTCAGTGCATGGAGCACCTCATCAGGTAGGGGTAGGACCATACCAAACTCAGTGCTGAGTTTTATCGCTGGTGTACCCCTTTCCCGGCCTCAGCTGGGGGGGGGGGGCAGTACTTTTTTAGTTTGTTATTCCAAACTCCATCCCAACCTCTTCTATCCACCAGCACAGAGCATGTTTCTATGAATAATTCTTGACCCAGATTCATGCAGTACTTAGTGCACTCTTATCATCCATGCTACAATTGTTGGACAGGATGGAGGGGATCATAACCCGCTCAGCTAGACCGGAGGTGTCAGCTGCGACCCTGGCTCTTGCTCTTCTCTGTGTGCCTGCAGGTGATGTTGGAATTTCTTCACCAAGAATGCGGTGGACCCGGTCCCTCCATCTCTACAAAACTGGATAAACCTTGTTAACCAAGCAATCCCAATGTATAAACTGACTTATTCAGCTAGAGGCAGCTCCAAGAAATTTGATAAAGTATGGGCAGGATTAGAGGTCGACCGATATGGGTTTTTCTCTGGCCGATGCCGATGCCGATATTTAGAAATCGCAGTGGCCGATGGCCGATATGTGATGCCGATTTTTTTGGGCCGATATATTAGGCCGATTTTTTTTTTTTTTTTTTTCCCCTTCATCTCATAAAATCTAACATTTAGACCCCTTTCACACTGGGGCTTTTTTCAGGCGCTTTTGGGCTAAAAATAGCGCCTGTAAAGTGCCTGTAAAACGGCTCCCCTGCAGTCTCAGTGTGATATCCCGAGAGCTTTCACACTGAGGCGATGCGCTGGCAGGATGTTAAAAAAAAGTCCTGCAAGCAGCATCTTTGGAGCGGTGTATACCACCACTCCTGCCCATTGAAATGAATGCACACCGCTGCCAAAGCGCCTGCAAAGCGTTTCGGCAGCGGCGCTTCAGGCGCGCATTTAACCTCTTCCTCGGCTGCTGCTGGGTGATAAGCTCCCCGCTAGCAGCCGAATAGCGCCGCTAAAATGACGGTAAAGCGCCGCTAAAACTAGCAGCGTTTTACCGTCAACGCATGCCCGCTCCAGTGTGAAAGCAACCTAAAGTGATACAGAAATTTTTTTTACATTTAAACATTTATTAAACAAAACAAACCTCCAATCAGTTCACTTGTATGTAGAATTTAGATTAAAAAAAATATAAAAAAAAAACTATATCTTAAAAATTAATACACAAAAACAGGTAATCAAAACTTTTGGACAAAAAAAAATGGGCTAACTTTACTGCTTAGTTTTTTTTTTAAATTTATTAGTGTATTTTTTTTTTAAATTGCGTTTGAAAGACCGCTGCGCAAATACCGTGTGACATAAAATATTGCAACAACCGCTATTTTATTCCCTAGGGTCTCTGCTAAAAAAAATATATATAATGTTTGGGGGTTCTAAGTGATTTTCTAGCAGAAAATACAGGATTTTTACTTGTAAGCAACAAGTGTCAGAAAAGATTTAGTCTTTAAATGGTTAAACTGAAAACTTCTCCACGGAGTTCAGTCTATTGATAAAAAAGAACTTGAAGAGATACAAATGTATCTTCTTATCAGACTTGGCAGGCTGCCCAGAGAAGGAGAGAAGATAACTTTCAGGCAACTTGCATTGACTTATATTACAGAAGTCATTTGCAAGTCACGGCTGAAGTTATAATCGGCCTTTTTTATCAGCACAATCGGCCGATGCCGATTAAGTAAAAAACGCCAAATATCGGCCGATATATCGGCCGGCCGATATATCGGTCGACCTCTAGGCAGGATGGCTGAAGTACACTTCAGGGGATGGAGTAATAGAATAAGGGTAGAAAGGGGATAGTAGGTTGGAGATAACTGGAAACACACCTTGGACAGGAACTCAGACACATATAAAAAAAATGGCTTAGGATGTATATGAGATTGTTGGGGGGGGGGGGGGGGGGACACCTCTTGAAACATAAATTGTGATGGATTCATTTTATTGCTCAGAAGTACCAAACTCAAATGATTATGCACATATAATGTGCATGAGATATGCAGAGTGAAAGTTAAGCTTTTGACATTTATGTAATTATTATGGAGAAATGTGGATGTACATTTTCATTGAAAATCTAAATAAAATTAACCCTTTAAAAAAAAAAAGAGGTATGGACTGCAGAAAGAGAGAGAGAGATATTATTTGTGCCCCAGTACAAATCATTCATAATAGCTCATCTAGAATATGCAGTCCGGTTTTGGGCACCAGTTCACAACATGGATATTGGAGTACTGGCGAAAGTACAGAGAAGGCAACCAAACAGGCATGGAGGAGCTCAGCTTTGAGGAAAGATTAGCTGAACTGAATTTACTCTCTCTTAAGAAGAGGAGATTAAGGGGCATATGATCAACATGTATAGATAATACATACGTGGTCCATGTAGTGAACTTGGTGTAGAGTTATACTTTAAGGTCATCACAGAGAACAAGTGGGCACTCTTTACATCTAGAAGAAAAAAAAGATATTTAACTTTCAGATATGGAAAGGCTTCTTCACTGTAAGAGCTGTGACAAATGTGGAATAGACTCCCTTAAGAGCTGGCTCTGGATATTAATATTTATAGGTATAAGTTGATCCAGGGAATATCCGATTGCCTCTTGGGGGATCAGGAAGGATTTTTTTCATGATTTTTTTACAGCTTACTGCTGTGGAATCGGGCAGTCAAAGTATGGGGGGAGTTAGCTCAGGACGAGAACTTAGGGCATTCAGGTAACAGGGTACCTAGACATTCTGAAGGACTCCTCTCCCCTTCAACTATCTGCAAATGTCTAATGAATGTTCATATATGCCTTTCTTCTCGTGCCAATTTTGCCTTGCTGCTCTGCAAAAAAGAGAAGTAAAAGAAACCAAAAATTCCAACCTGGTTCAGAAGAACCTGGTACACAGATAGACTCAAAACTATCTCTGGCCTCTTCCAAACAGGGCAGAACTTCTGGCTCAGGGCCCCCTGTTCTATCCTGCTTTTCAATCTTTAAAGTGATTGTAAAGGTAAATTAAAAAAAATAAAATAAATAACAAACATTTCTATACATACCTGCTCTGTGCAATGGAATTGCACAGAGCAGCCATGGACCCCCTCTTTTCAGGTCCTCCCCTGCCACTCCTGACCCCTCCCCTCTGTCCAGTACCCCCATGGGAAGCCGCTTCCCATGGGGGCACTCGTGCATGCTCGCACCCAAGCCCAGCTGCTGCGTCCATTGACACATATAGCGGGACTCAGCCCTGCCCCCACTCCCTCGTCACTGACTTTGATTGACCTCACTGGTAGCCAATCGCTCCCAGTGTCCCAGCACGACCCAGAAGTGAGGTGAGAGAAGAGTTGCAGACGTGCACGGTGCTGGATAGAATGAGGGCTCAGGTAAATAAAAGGTAAATAAAAGGTGGGATGCTGACACCTAAATGTTTTTTACCTTAATGCGAAGAATGCATTGAGGTAAATTTTTTAGGCTTTACAACCACTTTAAAAACATGGCTGTTGAAATCCAGGTCTTGAGGGACAGGGGTATCTCTGGCTCTGTCATTCCCACATTGTTCAAAGCCAGAAAAGCCACTTCCAGAAAAAAATTACTATCTTATCTGGAAATCCTTCTTTGCCTGGTATGAACACAGGCACTTTAATTCCAGATTTCTCTGTGTCTTGCATTCTAGCCTTCCTACAAATGGGACTTGACCTGAGTTTGGCCTTGGGTGCTCTTAAGGCACAGTTTTCAGTCTGTTTTGTTCCAAAAACCCCTGACTTCATTTTCCATGGTGAAAATCTTTATACAAGGTTTTTCTTGAATTAGACAACCCTTAAATCACCCTGTGTATCCTTGGGATCCTTACTTGGTTCTCTCTGCCCTACAGAAACCACCCTTTGAATCCATCACTGAACTCTCTGAATGATCTCCTGCAAAGTGGCCTTAGTAGCTATCACATCTGTAAGACATGTCTCTAAACTGTCTCTCTTGTGAGGATCCATTCCTGATCCTTCACAAAGACAAGGTAGTCTTGTTCCCTATGCTTACCTTTCTACCTAAGGTGATAACTTCCTTTTACCTTAATGAAGATGTAGTCCTTCCCTCTTTGTGTCCTGCTCCTAAACACCTCAAAGAGATTGTTCTTCATTGTTTGGACATTGTCAAAGCTATTCATTTATTTAAAACCTGCAGTTTTTATCAGAAAGATGTACTCTCTCTTTGTCTTGTCAGGGTCTCACAAAGGATGTTCCAAAATGCACTATTGCCAGGTGAATAAGACAACAGACAACCCCTCTCAAGAGCTTACAGTCTAAATGATAAAATCCCTCCAGCACTCTTAGGCAGGCCATGCATGTTTCAAATTGTGTATAGGAAGGCTGAATGTATCAAGTTGATCTAGCTAGCTGCTCCTATAGCCACTAGCAATAATCACTGCCTTCTCAAGAGAAGACCTGGCAGGAGGGATTCCCACATCACTGTCTATGTAGATGGGGAAATCAAGCAAACTTCGCTCAGTGTATGGCCAGCCTTAAGTGCTCACTCCAACAGGTTTCCTGGGGGTATCAACATCAAGCTTCTGTTGTCTAACTTTGCAAGGCCACCCACTGGTTCTTCAGTTCATACCTTCTCCAAGATCTACCAGAAGGACATTAATGCTTCCATGGATGTTGCTTTTAGCCACAAGAATTTAGCACTCAGAATTAAGTCAGTTGACCCTTGTTATTGTTGGGCTTGATGGCACAATCCTGTTTGCTTTGTTGTTGCCCACCCTTCTTATTCATTGTATTGGGACATCCCTGGATCTATGAATATACAATCTGTGTCCTGTACTGTACGAGTAGGATAAGAGGAATTTTTACTTGCCCTTCAATTCCTTATCTTGGAGTACAGTACAGGACACAGGACACCATACCCTCTGTTTTTGTCTTACACTGGATTGCTTGCTAAAAAACAGAGGTCCAACCAACAGAGTGAGGTAGAGTTAAAGGAATACACAAATTTGGGTGTCCAACAAGCTTTGCCAGTGTTCTGCCACCTAAAGGTACTTAGGGCCTATGAAAATCCAGCTTGTGTCCTGTACTGTACTTCAAGAAAGATATGGAATCTACAAGTAAGTCAAAATTCCTTGGAGTACAGTATGGGATACAGTCCTCCCTCTCTGTTCTTATAAACTCCCTATTGCTTGTTACAAACCTGAGGATGGTTGGGAGTTAAATGGATTATGTAGTGGATGTCTGAGAAGCTTTTTTTTTTGCCAGTGTCCAATCACTTGAAGGTAGTTACATATTACCCATGATAAAGACTAAAGCTGGGTACACATTACAGTTTTTTTTCGTGCAATACAGGGGTCAGAGGTCAGAGCCGCTGTACTAACCATACGAGGTTAGTCCCCCCTGCCAGGAGTCAGTTGGTTGCTGGTTTTCTAGCATGCTGTTCGGCCGGCTTCTGTCGGACAGACCGACATACACACGGGCTGAATATCGGTCGTTCTTTTGTTGTTTTTTTTAACAGGCCTTTGCCTCCCAACAATCGGCTCGTTTGTACGGGGCTTCAAGGTCCAGTCTTCCATATTTTACTCTTTTTCAACAGCAATGTAAAACTGAAATTCTGGATTTGGTTGTCTTTTTGGTGCATTAGGTTGCTAAACAAAATTGCATATAGCAACATACAGTATTTACTTAACTGTGCATTTAGCTGTATAGCTGAGGTTTGGCTTCAGCTTTCTCTAATAAAATGACAACTGGAATCTGATTGGACTTTTAATTTTATCTAAAGTTATATAAACTGCTCAATGACTTTTGCAGTGGAGCTCATGCATTGGGCACCCAGACCAAGTCTGATCAATAATCCCTGATGTTAAATTTAGAGATCTAATATGTTCCTGTCTGGTGGTTTAAAAAATGCCCTGCAGGACATCTGTGAAAGGTCACAATATATGAATATTCTTGTTGGGAGTGTCATAACACATGCAATGTAGGTTTATTATTTGCCCACGTTACATTTCCAGGAGGACTGAAGTTAAGATTATTTCTCTTTGGAAATATGATCTGTTGCTCCTAGGCTTTATTTGCATTTTGGAATTCTGCTTACCAATAACTGTTTTATATAGGGCAGAATTACTTTTTGTAACTCAGAGTAAATCAACAGATCCTTGGACTGAAATGTAGCATGTCTGCCTGATTTCCCTTTCATGCAAGATGAATCACACACCTGAATAAACTGATAAACGCAACAGAACAGACTATTGGCCAGCCACACATCCCCTTTCCTGCTCAGAAATAACTGAGGGCCTCTGAAGTTAGAAACCCATTTCAGCACAAACATTTCTCCAAAGGAAAATTACAGAGTAAACTACTGATACATGTGACTTTTTTTGTGAAAAGGACATGGTTAGCGATTTTTTAAAATATTTTTGTTTAATCAGATAAATATGGTATATTATATATTAATGTTTTGGGTTTTTTTTTGCCAAAAGGTGGTGCTCTGGGCTTCTGTTCCCCTGTTTGCAGGCTCTTCTTAGCCCTTTGATGAAAAAGCCCGTGTACAGCTTTCAATAGCTCAAGCTGAAGTTACCCTCACAAGTCATTGACTCATCACAGTGACCGCTCCCTTATCCTTTGTATGAGGTTTCCATCAGTAACTCCACTTTTGTGGGGGGAAAAAAAAATTATTGCAAATAAAAAATAAAAAAAAACATATGCAATTGTGACACGAGCCACATTCTTATTAAAATGATCTTTCCTTTTCAATCTGCAGTGCTGTTATTTTCTGTAAAATTCAATGCAATATGGCAACCTTGAGGCATCTATACAGTTGGTGTACGGAACGACAGAGATGTATTTTGTTGCTGTGATTGGCTCACTGATTTTCTCAGAAGTCTGCATAGATGCAAGTCAGATTTTAGGCATCCTCTGCAGCAAAAAATTAAGTTTTGGTGAGATGCTCCTAAACGGTTAATCCATTTTTTTTTCTTACAGTGTATGATAGTATAAATTTGGTTAACATCCAGTGAAAACTTACGTGTCCCTCACCACCAACTGGCTTTAGTGATCCCTTTGTGGTCATAAATAGCCACAAATAAAGCTGTGAACATATGCAGCTCCACACAGGTGTGTTTCATTGTGGCTACACTCCCTGCCATTACTACAGAGGTAAATGGATGCAGGTTTTAGTGGTTCCTTTCTCCAATCTTTGGTCAACTATGGGTGTTTTTTGGTTGCATGTCTAAACATTTTAGTTTAAGCCATTTTGTACACCAGGGATGCTTTATATGGTAACTGGTCGTGGTCCTCAATGAAACAAAATGATTCGGAATTTTTTATTTTTTATTTTGAATAGCATAATAAAGATTTTGAACAACAATCCGGATCCTCATTTTTCGTGGGACCGTGTTTACACACTGTTTAATCACAAAAATCACATTTTTTTATTAACCAGATCACCATTAATCCCAATCTCGTGTTACCAGCCAAAAACGCTCTGAACCAGTATTACAGCCTTCACGATATCAGGGTCTTTGCAGCCATCCCTCAAATTGCCAAAACAAGGATTTTGGACAATCTAAACAAAAAACAACAGACCAGGGAAGCACATGCCCTAGTACAGGACCCAAAATTTAAAGTCCTGAGCTACTAGCCAGGCCTCAGTTGCCCCACCCAACCCCACTCCTGTCCCACCCCTAATTCTGCCCTTAAACACGCCCTCATAAATCATCTCATGAAATTACACTTAAATGTTTTATGCAGAATTAAGTTATAAAAATAAATATTAACAACTTTATCCGTGCCCAACAATGCAGCCTACCTGTGTCCATCAATGCTGCTTCACCTGTGCCCAACAATGCAGCCTCCCCTGTGTCCATCAATGCAGCCTGACAATGTCCATCAATTCACCCTTGCTGTGCCCACCAATGCAGCCTGTGTCCACTATGCAGCCTGTGTCCATCATGCTCTCTGTGTCCACCATGCAGCATGTGTCCATCAATGCAGCCTGTGTCCACCATGCAGCCTGTGTCCATCAATGCAGCCTGTGTCCACCATGCAGCCTGTGCTCACCAATGCAACCTGTGTCCACCATGCAGCCTGTGTCAACCATGCAGCCTGTGTCCACCATGCAGCCTGTGTCCATCAATGCAGCCTGTGCCCACCAATGCAGCCTGTGCCCACCAATGCAGCCTGTGCCCACCAATGCAGCCTGTGCCCACCAATGCAGCCTGTGTCCACCATGCAGCCTGTAGCCACCATGGAGCCTGTGTCCATCAATGCAGCCTCTGTCCACCACACAGCCTGTGTCCACCACACAGCCTGTGTCCACCATGCAGCCTGTGTCCATCAATGCAGCCTGTGCCCACCATGCAGCCTGTGCCCACCATGCAACCTGCCTGTGCAGGGGAAGAGAGGAGAGGAACAGGATTGCCGTCCGGATGATCAGAGCACGAGGAACACAGCGATAACTGCTTTCATTTTAATTGCTGCGTTCCCCGCCGCTCGTCGTCACATACAGCCCCTCCTCTTGGCCGGGGAACTTTGATAGACAGATCACCCATCCGGATTGGATGGGTGATCTGTCTATCAAAGTCCCGGGACCAAGAGGAGGGGCTGTATGTGACAGTGAGCGGTGAGGAACACAGCAATTGAAATGAAAGCTGTTATCGCTGTGTTCCTCACACTCTGATCATCCGGGCGGATCTCCTCACTCTTCCCCTCCGCAATCGCTGAGAGAAGGACTCCCATTCAACTCAGGCTGCCGGCGGTGCTTGGCCCCCCCGCTCCCAGGCAGCCCTTCCTTGCCAGCCCTTAAATTCCACTTGCAAAATGCCAGCAGGCGAGTGGAATTTTTGAGGGCTGCCCTAGTAGTACAAAAAAACTTCTGCATTCAGCAAAAATAAAATGACACATAGGGGTTGTTTTACTAAAGGCAATTGCTCCACAGCTTAGTAAATGAGCAGACGCTCTGCTGACTTCCATCACCCAATCATGTACAAGCAAAAATGCATTTGTTTTATTTTCCTTGCATGTGAATGGGTATTCTATTCTTTGCAAAGTGAAGCTTTGCCTCATTTACTAAGCTCTGGAGCAACAGTCTATTTGCCTTTAGTAAATCAACCCCATAATGCACTCATATGCTCTCGGAATGACATTAAGCACATCACACAATCCACCTTCAGAACCATTGTATGGATGCCACTACATGTAATCTATTTGGCTAAAAGCTCCTCTTTCTGTGTCTGTGTGTTAGGAAAGAAAGAGAAGAGCAGGGTGCTAGCCACAATAGTGGCTTGTGTATGACAGCTGTGGGGGTTATAGAGGACCAACAATCCTTCAGCAAAGGGCACCCAAAGAAGTCAGATTGCCATAGGTTTGGGGTCGGGGGCCACATCAGGCAACTCCATGGGCCACGGGTTGAGCATGCCTGGTGTACACGAACATGTAATGAACAGAGAATGGATTAAAGAAACCTAAGCGCAATCACTCCCAGTAAGAGAATTGATACCAAACAAAACTAGATCAATTTTTTACAACAAAATCCAATGATAATTAAAATTAATGTATAATAGTGTAATAAACAAGAAATCAGTATTGTCAAAAAAACACAATTATGTGAACGTGTCAGTACTACTGCTAATACTTCCAGTGTTCCCACAAGTGTAAACAGTGAAAAACTATTAAAACAGTGCCACGCAGAACTTGGCATACTCAACTGCAGATAAATGAATAAATAAATAACTTGTATATATCCTGCAAAATAAACAATATTTCTCTTTCATTCATTGATGGACACAGCGTCTTCTAATCTCAACCAGTAGTAAAACCAATTACCTCAGAGAAATTGGACTTTGAATGGATCACAGACAGGCAATATGTAGAAAATAATTGGATTTTATTACATGAATAGACAACTCATGGTGAAAAACACAATACAAAGCATTGGATCAAACCAAAACATATAGATGAAAACACAGAAATAAAAGACCAACTATGAACCAAAGCCCTGAAGCTATCAAGGGGACAGATCATCCAACACATTTCGAAAAACACACATGGTTTCTATCTTCTTCAGGGACTAAACCAAGCTTATTATTTTCAAAGTTGTAAGTTGGAT
This sequence comes from Aquarana catesbeiana, assembly GCF_042186555.1. NCBI lineage: Eukaryota > Metazoa > Chordata > Amphibia > Anura > Ranidae > Aquarana > Aquarana catesbeiana. Next base: position 96,817,004 of record NC_133328.1, read on the forward strand.
CACCGCTAAGAGTGTTTCACCAACTCGAATGCGATAATTCAGTTAGGAATAAAAGGGTCAGAGCAGAATACCCATCTGTCACAAGCACCCGTGGATCAAACTGCCACACACCCAAAAAGGGGTGTTTGCCTCAGGAGTTTTAACATTTTTGTGCCAAAACAGATCCGTGCAAAATCAGCCAGATTTAGGCATGATTTAACTGTCCATATCCTAATTTATCTGGTAGTTGGACGGGACACAGTGGAGGAAAAGGTATCACCTACACTGAAGAATCTGTTATGATCTTACTCCTGAGATTACTTGGCGTGGCTCATATTGTCAGTCAAACGACTGACAATTTTTGGGTCTAAATCTGGCTGATTTTTCACGGATCTGTTTTGGCACACAAATGTTAAAACTCCTGAGGCAAACACCCCTGTTTGGGTGTGTGGCAGTTTGATCCACGGGTGCTGTGACGGATGGATATTCTCCTCTGACCCTTTTATTCCTAGCTGAATTATCGCATTCGAGTTGGTGAAACGCTCTTAGCGGCGATCCAACTTACAACTTTGAAAATAATAAGCTCGGTTTAGTCCCTGAAGAAGATAAAAACCATGTGTCTTTTTCTAAATGCGTTGGTTGATCTGTCGACTTGACAGCTTCTGGGCTTTGGTTCATAGTTGGTCTTTTAATTCTGTGTTTTCATCTATTTGTTTTGGTTTTATCCAATGCTTTTCACCATGTTTTGTCTATTCATGTAATAAAATCCAATTATTTTCTACAAATTTCCTGTCTGTGATCCAATCAAAGTCCCATTTCTATGAGGAATTGGTTTTACTTTATGTATATGGGGATGGGATCAACAGACAGTTTTCCATCAGTTTACAAAAGCAAATATTTTTCTTTATCTAATCTCAACCATATGTTTATAGCGCCACCTATAGAAGTAGGACACTAGACAGAAAAAATAAACTCCGCACTGCTTAAAGGAGAAGTCCAGCCTGAGCTTTTTAGGCTGGGCTTCTCCTATGGGTCACAGGAGTGCAAACCATTTTGCACTCCTGCGACCCGTTTTCAGTTGACAGCGGTCTGAAGTCTGCTCTCTGCTGATTGCAATCAGTCGAGGCAGCGCGTCATCCCGACTTCAGAAGTTTGGATCCGCCAGCTGCCTTGACTGATGGCAGTCTCAGCAAGTTGCTGAGACTCCAATGAGCGTGGAGGAGCAGAGCAGGAGATATGCTGACTGACAGCAGCTCTCCGCTCAGGGAGATACGAGACATCGCCGATGTTCGGTGGCTCGGTTCTTAGTGCAGAGATGCCGGGGGGACAGCTGCAGCATCGGTCTGATGCTGCATCCACCTAGGTAAGTATGAATCGCAAAAAAACAAACAACCAATACTCTTTTTTAAGGGCAGTCCTGGCTGATATAAACCCCCTTTCTTCATAGGCACTCCAGTTAGTTACAAGCAGTGTCAAAATAAAAACATAGTTGGGTGGGTCCTGTGTCCATCAATGAACTCAGTGAAAGGGATTTTTATGGTGAGTAACAAAAAAATCCTGTTTTCTCTTACGTTCATTGACGGAAAAACAAAAGCCAAAATATAGAAAGACCAAACCAGGCCAACAGGAGCTCAACAGGAACTCAAGAGCCCAACCAGAATAGACATCTCCCAGAGGAAACAGAAACCTCAAACAGCTGCCTTCAAAACTTTGCAGCCAACACACGCGTCCAAAGATGCCAGGACATCCACCTTGTAGAATTTGGTAAAAAAAAAAAAATTGTACTGGAGACGGATAGCACTATATATATCCTTCTTCTCTTTGAATTCCATATTAAATTTGGTCTAAGTATTGTGGAGGATGGAAATGGATTGATGAACATCTAGGAGCTGGAGCGAGGAGTACAAGCCTGGTGGCAGTGTCCCCCACTTAAAGGGGAAAGCGTATATGACCTAATGTTTGTTAAGTCAGAATATACAGGGCATCCGGAAAGAATTCACAGAGCATCACTTTTTCCACATTTTGTTATGTTACAGCCTTATTCCAAAATGGATTAAATTCATTATTTTCTTCAAAATTTCAATACAGAACAGAAAACTTTGACTAAATGCAGATAGAGAGCTGGAGAGAAACAGTACAAGCAGTATACATATCGACTCATAAAATATCATTGGCACAAGGCCATAACTGTAAAAAAGGAAGAACATTGCGCTCCAGCTAAAACATGTGCATTATATTGTGGCTATGATGTTAGCTACAGGGTCCTGTAGTTAGGATGTAAATATATGTGATGTACATATTGTTCTCTGGAAAAAAATATATGTCTATTTTTGATACTGCCTATTCATTTGTACATAACCCCTTCCAAGTTGTTTCCCTTTTACCCTCCCTTAATTTCTTATGGGATGCCTGTTTTTTTTTCTCCTGGGCTTAGGAGTATGTTTTTCCCAGCCGTGGGCACAGGCTGTTTTTCTAGGAGGGGGTGAGTGTAGCATTATTACTAGAATTATTGTAGGTTTGCAAGAGTAGGCAAAACATAATTAGCTCAGAGCTGAGTTGTGTAATCTGGGTAAGGGTTACTTTAGGTCAGGGGCTGGGTGACTCATCTGGAAGCTCTCTCTTTCACTTCCCCCCTGGTCTGGAAGTTGGTAGAAACTTTCAGTGCTGGAGGGTGGGAGTAAGGAGGGGCTGCCATGCATATTTGTGAGGACCTCAGCCAATCCCTAGTAAAAGGGCTGGTAGGGGGCAGGCTATCTCATAAATAGGCATGAGTCATGCCAGCAGGGGCAGTCGGGTGGAAGATGGAGATGGAGAGCTGAGGAGGCTGTCGGTGGCCCTTGAGGTTGCCCCCAATAAAACAAAAAAAAAACAAAGTCACGAACTGTTCTCTGACTAAAGTGTGCCTGTGAGGATTCGGTGTGCCTGGCTGTGCAGGGTGGGGGATCCCAGTATACTTGCAGCTCCTTAGAAGGTACACTACATTTGTGATAAGTCGAAATTCAGAAGAAATTCATTTGGCATTATTTTGAAGAACTTTTTGCATGTTGCCAGGGGCGTAACTACCACCATAGGGACCCATGCGGGCGCTATGGGGCCCACAGCCGAGTGGGGCCCAGTGAGGATAAGAGCCCCGCCGGCACAGTCTCCCAGCCAGGGGAAGGGAGAGGAAAGGAAGAGGCGAGCTGTCCGCATCAGCAGAGAGCTGAATTGCCCGATGTAAGAGCTTTCATTAGAACTTCCAGTGTTCCCGGGGCTCACGTCACATAGCTCCACCTTTTGGCCCGGTGCCTTTGATAGACAGAACGCCGATCCAATGCGGCACATGTGACGTCATCAAAGGCAGTGGGCCATGAGGTGGGGCTATGTGACGATGAGCCCCGGGAAGACAGGAAATTCAAATGAAAGCTATTACAGCAGGCAATCCCGCTCTCTGCTGATCCGGGTGGCTTGCCTCTTCCTCTGCATAGGTGGGGCTGTATGGGGCACAGGCAGACCAGGCTGTATTGGGCACAGGTCACGCTGTATGGGGCACAGGTCACGCTGTATGGGGCACAGGTCACGCTGTATTGGGCACAGGTCACGCTTTATGTGGCACAGGTCACGCTGCATTGACACTAGGGCAGCTGTGGGGGGGGGGCTGTTTGCAGGGGGGCCCCATACAACATTTTGCTATGGGGCCCTGCTATTTCTAGTTACGCCCCTGCCCCCAGACACGATATTTAAAGGAATTTTTCATTTTTATTGTTGCACTTTAAGCATAATTAAAATCACTGCTCCTGAAAAACTATTGTTTAAAAAATTAAATAAAATTTATTGATACATGTCCTGCGGCTTCGGGCTAGTCCGCGGTGACCGGCCTCGCAGACTAGGCCGAAGCCGCGGCCTCGCCTAAAAACTCCTGCCCACAGCTCCTCAGGACTGGTGCGGTGTCAGCGCCAGTACTGGTGGGAAAAAAAATCTAAAAAAAAATCGATTTGCTGAAAATTTGAATCGATTTGACCTCTCAACTCGATTCTAAACGATTTTTTCCAAAGCCCTATCACTAGGTCAATATACTGTAGCTGTTAGAAATGAATTTCATTCACGACAGCTCAAAACATTGCTGTCACAGAGATCATCACAAACAACAAAGTGTAAAAAAGAAAAAAAAAATAATCCCTGATCACCCCCTCCAGAATAGTACAGTGTCACTACAGTGACAATGATCTACTCTGAGATAGGCCATCATAGTTTGTAGATTCTATAACTTTAATTCAAACCAATGAATATACACTATGGCTCCATGCACACTGGACGTTAAAACAACATTATAAAAACGCCGGTAGCTTTGCAGTGAGTCTTTCAACGTTTAACGTTTTTGTAATAGCGTTTTTTTTTTTTGTTCAATGGATCAGAAACTTTAAAAAAAAAAATGATGGTGAGGTTTTTGAGCGTTTTGTGGTTAGAAAAAACGGCGCGATTTTATGCCGTTCAGAAAATGGCCCATAAACTCCACTGCTGATAAACATCCAAAAATGTCCATGTATGCATGGACACATAGGATAACATAGAGGGGAGTTTATGGGCTGTTAAAAAAAAAAATGCCAAAAAACAGCCGTTTATGAGCTTCAGTGTTCATGGAGCCTTACTGGGATATTTTTTTTTTTTTTACCAAACACATGTAGCAGAATACATTTTGGCCTAAATTTATGAAGAAATTTGATCTTATTGGAAATGTTTTAAACAGGGCTTGGAAGATTGGCGGCGGGGACACCCCGTTGTTTGAGATCTCCCAAGGTACCCTATCAGGGTTGGGGTTTGGCTCCACTATTGAGTCCCCAGACAAGGGATACCTCATAATACTGGAAGGCTTCCCTGGATTGATTGGCCATTGGTTTGAATTATAAAAAGGGTTAGTTCTCAGGCATGAGAGATATTACGGCTATCCACGTCAACTACAAGTAAAATCGTCTATTTGACTTGTCTACCCTCGGCATTTAAGTTTATAGTGATTCATCCCATTCCACCATACTTGGTCCACTTAAAGGGGTTGTAAAGATTTGCGTTTTTTCACTTTAATGCATCCTATGCATTAAGGTGAAAAAACATCCCACAATACTGGCCCCCCCAGGCCCCCCGTTTTACTTACCTGAGCCCCTAAACTTGCTGCGCTCACCCCCCGATGTCCTCTTCGCCGGTCAGCCTGGCCGTTGATCGGCTAGAGTGGATGGATTGAAAGCAGCGCAGCCATTGGCTCGCACTGCTGTCAATCACCTCCAGTGACGCGGCGCACCGGGGCCGAGTGATACAGTGAGCAGCTATAGCTGCCGGCTGTATCACGGGAGCGCGCCCGCAAGAACTAACCACCACTCGCATGAAAGGTGGTTATTTCTTGCGGGGGAGGAGCTGGAACAGCCACAGAGGGACCCCAGAAGACCAGGTTCGGGGCCACTCTGTGCAAAATGAGCTGCATAGTGGAAGTAAGTATAACATGTTTGTTATTTTAAATAATAATAATAAAAAAAAAAATTCATTTACAACCCCTTTAATAATAGAAGGATATGACAGAGAAAACTATAACTGGGTGTGCCACATCTCAAACATCTATAGGAAAGGAGAATACCCCTAAATAGGGACTTTTAAGGCACTACTACAATGAGAAAAAATATTTGTATAAATGTAGAAGTTTTATTACAGAAAAACACATATCAGAAAGAAAAATATATATAATAAAGATACATGGATACTAGGGGTGCAATGGATCGTCAGCGATCCGTGATCCGAAGGGGTCAACCTGTTAAGATCGGCACACCACGCAATCCGCTGCCTCGGCTTTAGGAAAGGCCACGGCTTCGGCCTAGCTCCGGAGAGGCGGCCATCTTGGTACACCCGGTGGCGACGGTGGTAGAGATTGTGGATATTACAGCAGTGGGGGAGATGATGTGGATATTACAGTGGGGGAGATCAAGTAATTTAAAAGTGTTAATAAACAAAAAGACAAAGCTTATGTTTATTTGTCGTTTTTTTTTTTTTTTTGCTGATCCGAAAATAATCCGATCCGTGACTCTGATCCGAGGAACGGTCCGAACCGTGAGTTTTTTGATCCATTGCACCCCTTATGGATACAGATTAAAAACCCATCAATGATAATTGCACATATCTCTCTGAACCAGATGGTTCTCAGAGAGATCTGAATACTTTAACCACTTCAGCGCCGGAAGGATTTACCCCCTTCCTGACCAGGATTTACCCCCCCAATGACCCCATTTTGGAAAGTAAACACCCCAAGCTATTTGCTGAGAGGCATGGGGAGTATTTTGCAGCTCTCATTTGTTTTTGAAAATGAAGAAAGACAAAAAAAAACTTTTTTTTTTTCTTTTTTCAATTTTCAAAACTTTGTGACAAAAAGTGAGGTCTGCAAAATACTCACTATACCTCTCAGCAAATAGCTTGGGGTGTCTACTTTCCAAAATAGGGTCATTTGGGGGGGTTTTGTGCCACCTGGGCATTCCATGGCCTCCGAAACTGTGATAGGCAGTGAAGAGTGAAATCAAAAATTTACGCCCTTAGAAAGCCTGAAGGCGGTGCTTGGTTTTCGGGGTCCCGTACGCGGCTAGGCTCCCAAAAATTCTCACACATGTGGTATCCCCGTACTCAGGAGAAGCAACAGAATGTATTTTGGGGTGTAATTTCACATATTTCCATGGCATGTTTGAGCAATATATCATTTAGTGACAACTTTGTGCAAAAAAAAAAAAAAAAAAAATTTGTCTCTTTCCCGCAACTTGTGTCACAATATAAAATATTCCATGGACTCGACATGCCTCTCAGCAAATAGCTTGGGGTGTCTACTTTCCAAAATGGGGTCATTTGGGGGAGTTTTGAACTGTCCTGGCATTTTATGCACAACATTTAGAAGCTTATGTCACACATCACCCACTCTTCTAACCACTTGAAGACAAAGCCCTTTCTGACACTTTTTGTTTACATGAAAAAATTATTTTTTTTTTGCAAGAAAATTACTTTGAACCCCCAAACATTATATATTTTTTTTTAAAGCAAATGCCCTACAGATTAAAATGGTGGGTGTTTCATTTTTTTTTTCACACAGCATTTGCGCAGCGATTTTTCAAACGCATTTTTTGGGGAAAAAACACAGTTTTAAAAATTTTATTGCACTAAAACACACTATATTGCCCAAATGTTTGATGAAATAAAAAAGATAATCTTAGGCCGAGTACATGGATACCAAACATGACATGCTTTAAAATTGCACACAAACGTGCAGTGGCAACAAAATAAATACATTTTTAAAAGCCTTTACAGGTTACCACTTTAGATTTACAGAGGAGGTCTACTGCTAAAATTACTGCCCTCGATCTGACCTTCGCGGTGATACCTCACATACATGGTGCAATTGCTGTTTACATTTGACGCCAGACCGACGCTTGCGTTCGTCTTAGTGCGAGAGCAGGGGGGGACAGGGGTGCTTTTTTTTTTTTTTTTTTCTTTATTATTTTTTTGCTTTTTTATCTTATTTTTAAACTGTTCCTTTCATTTTTTTTTTTTTAATCATTTTTATTATTATCTCAGGGAATGTAAATATCCCCTATGATAGCAATAGGTAGTGACAGGTACTCTTTTTTGAAAAAATTGGGGTCTATTAGACCCTAGATCTCTCCTTTGCCCTCAAAGCATCTGACCACACCAAGATTGGTGTGATAAAAGGCTTTCCCAATTTCCCAATGGCGCTGTTTACATCCGGCGAAATCTAAGTCATAAAATGCTCGTAGCTTCTGGTTTCTTAGGCCATAGAGATGTTTTGAGCCACTCTGGTCTCTGATCAGCTCTATGGTCAGCTGGCTGAATCACCGGCTGCATTCTCAGGTTCCCTGTTGAGACAGGAGAGCCAGAGAAAAACACGGAAGATGGTGTCATCATTCCCTCCCACTGCTTGTAAAAGCAGTCTAGAGGCTAATTAGCCGCTAGGATTGCTTTTACATGAAAGCCGACCGCTGGCTGAAAAGAATGATACCAGGATGATACCTAAACCTGCAGGCATCATTCTGGTATAACCACTCAAAGTCGTGAATGCCGTACCTGAAGACAAAAAAATGGTTAGCAATAAAACACAGTAAACGGTAAAGTATAAAAAATTGCATACCTGAAAAGCAAACATGATAAAACATAATAACAATAAAACATTGCAGAATAGAATACAGTAAAAAAGAGCAGAACAATAGAGAGAATAGAGAGAGAGAGAACAATAAAACGACAACTATTTTATATATATATATATATATATATATATATATATATATATATATATATTTTTTTTTTTTTACACTTTCTTTTGTAACTAACTTTTATAACTGTAACCGGTTCCAGGTTCGGGTCTCTCAAAATGCGATGGCATCTTGGGAGACCCTGTGAAAGTGTGCCTAGTCTGTGCAATGCTGTACCCTACGCTAATACTCAACTAGTGTATGGTAGCGTTCAAAACATACACCAATGCAAAGACCAGGATTGTCAGGACAGGAGGGACAATAATAGCGGGTGTCACGCCTATATCCGCGCTTGCTGCAGACACAACATCTTTTTTGGGGGGTTCGTTGGGTAGGGGTACTCGGGAGGACATAAAAATGCCTCTCATGCAGCCGACTGCATTTGGTTGGGGATGTGAATGGGGGAAGTACGGGAGCTGCAGAAGCGGTGGGTTCCCAATTAGGATTGGCGAATGCAGCAGGAAGGGCATTATGGGCCCGACGGGCCTGTTTGTCTTCTTCTTGGTGGCAGCAGGACACTACTTGTGCTTGCCACCTCACCAGCTTGAACTGCACTTATGGGGCTCGCCACGTCACCAAGTGTTACTGCAGTGCTGGTTTGACTATGACCGGGGTGTACTAGGCCGCTGGTGCTTGGCAGTTCACCAAAACGCTACCAAAAAAACTGTTAACGATCGCAGGGATCAGGCCTGACTCTGCGAACGCTGCAGTTATGTATTTAGTGTTTTGTAAGTGACAGTGATCGATCGATACTGCACTTGGGTGGGCTGGGCTGGGCCGGGCCGGGCGGAGGGGCAAAATGCAGGTGCTAGCAGGTATCTGGGCTGATCCCGCTAACACTGCGTTTTTGGGAACCCTAAACTGCTGGGGATATATAGTATAGATCTGATCAGATCAGATATTGATCCGTTCAGATACTATACCACTAAGGGAGGTGTACGGTGCGTGCGTGGGTGTTAGCGCTACTGGCGCTAACCTGACGCTGCCTGGGGCAACGCATATCACCGCCGGGCGATCAGGGGTCTAAACCTTTATTAGGTAATAAACGGCGGGTGCCCTGACACTATAAAAAATAAACGAACTAACCAGCGTCACCCGTAACCGTTATACGGTGATCACTGGTGAAAGGGTTAACTAGGGGGCAATCAAGGGGTTAAAACATTTATTAGGTAGTATATGGGGGTCCCTGACGCTATAAAACGCTGATGGCGAACCTAAATATTTACCTCCCTAACTAGCGTCACCAGTGACACTAATACAGAGGTCAGAAAAATGATCGCTTAGTGACACTGGCGAAGGGGGGTGATCAAGGGGTTAAAACTTTATTAGGGGGGGTTAGGGGGGTACCCTAGATCTAAAGGGGGCTAACACTAACTGCCCTACCACAGTAAATGTCACAAACTGACACCAATGCAGTAATCAGGAAAAAAAAACTGCTTGGTGTCAGTGTGACCGGGGGGGGGGATCGGGGTGTGTAATGTGTGCCTGGCATGTTCTACTGTGTGTGTTGTGCACTCACATCGATGTCTTCTCTCCTCGGCGCCGGAATGGAAAATACCGAGCCGAGGAGAGATGACATCATTTCCTCTGCCTCTGTGTACTATACAGAGGCAGGGGAATGATCTGATTGGCTGGGAGCGATTGCGAGGGGGGGCCATGAATGGATGGCCTCCCCCTCACCTCTCATCGCTCCCGGACAGAAGCTGACCGCCTCGGGCACGTGATTCTGCCTGCCCGTGCCATTCTGCTGACGTACATCGGCGTGAAGCGGCTGGCAAGTGGTTAAAGTGTATAGGAGGGATCGGGGGTCTTTTAGACCCCCGATCCCTCCATAAAAAGAGTACTTGTCACTGCCTATTACTGTCATAAGGGACGTTTACATTCCTTGTAACAGCAATAAAACCGATCAGAATTTTTTTTTTTTAAAGTGACAATGTAAAAAAAAAAAAAAAAAGAAAAAAAAGAAAGTTTTTTTTAAGCGCCCCCGCGTGCTCAGACAGCAAAGAAAACGCATGCGTAAATCGCGCCCGCATATGTAAACAGTGTTCAAACCACGCCTGAGGTATCGCCGCGATCGTTGGAACAATAATTCTAGCACCAGACCTGTACCTCTAACCTGGTAACCGTTAAATGTTTTTAAAGTGTCGCCTATGGAGATTTTTTAAGTACCGTAGTTTGTCGCCATTCCACGAGTGTGCGCAATTTCAAAAGCGTGACATGTTAGGTATCTGTTTACTCGACATAACATCCATCTTCCACATTTTACAAAAAGAAAAAAATTGGGCTAACTTTACTGTTTTGTTTTCATAAAAGTCCCCCCCACCAAAAAAAAAAGTGCATTTGAAAGACCGCTGCGCAAATACCATGTGACATAAAATAATGCAATGATCGCTATTATATTCTCTAGGGTCACTGCTAAAAAATATATATATATATAATATTTTTTTTTTTTTTGGGGGGGGGGGATTCTAATTAATTTTCTAGCAAAAAAAAAAAAAAAATACAGATTTTAACTTGTAAGCAACAAGTGTCAGAAATAGCCTTTAGGCATGAAAGGGATATGTGGGGGGGAGGGGTAGAACAGGCACAGACCATTCTGTATAGATGTTACAGGCATCTATAGCACACACATAGTCCATAGCGCTGTTCAAAGTGAGGAACTACAGGTCCCCCATTATAATATCATTGCTCCTGGTTACCGCTGGCTCCCATGGCACCAACATACACCATAGCATTGTACAATTAGAGGACATACAGGTCTATGTGAGCTCCCAGTATATCATCGCTCTCTGCCGCCTTCTATAGCGCCGACACTCTCCATAGCGCAGTACAAAGCGAGACCCTACAGAGGTGATGAGATCATTAGAATATCATTGCTTCTGGTTATTACTGACCTCTATAGAACCTGCATAGACCACAATGCTGTACAAAGGGGGGGAGGTCACACAGTAATTGGGCAGTCGTGTTCTTTCTAATGATTAGGCACGCCCCCTATAGCACCTGCACAGTCCATAGCGTTGTACAAAGTGAGGACATGCAGGTCTATGGGGGGGCTTCCATTATAATAGTTTTGCTTTCTATAGCACCAACACTGTCCGTAGCGCCTGTCCTGCCCTGTCCCACCCCATCCCATCCCATCCGGTGAAGCTCACCCCGATGAGGTCGACCTTATCCAGGCTGAAGTTGGGGATGACGGTCACCATCTCCTTCTCCGCCAGGAACTCAACCTCGCAGGCGTCCATCGCACAAAAAGCTCTTTTTTTTTACGGCGCTCACCTATCCAGCCAATCACGGGCTGCATGCGTTCCAGGGCAGGAGCGGGCTCGGCGAGGCGTGGAATGCAAAAAACATGGAAGCCAGGGTTGTAAAAATGTCTCCGTCACTCACACAGCTGACGGCGGGACATTAGCGCGCAAGCGCGACTTCTCCTGTATTATGTCTGCAGTCTCTGACCATCTCCTGTATCATGTCTGCAGTCTCTGACCATCTCCTGTATCATGTCTACAGTCTCTGAATGTCCCTTGTATCATGTCTACAGTCTCTGACCTTCTTCTATATTATGGCTGCAGTCTCTGACCATCTCCTGTACTATGATTGCAGTCTCTGACCGTCTCTTGTATCATGTCTGCATTCTCTGACCATCTCCTGTATCATGTCTACAGTCTCTGACTGTCTCTTGTATCATGTCTACAGTTTCTGACCTTCTCCCATATTATGTCTGCAGTCTCTGACCGTCTCTTGTATCATGTCTGCAGCAGTGACGTCTCCAGCTTTCATATTTAGGGGGGGCACATGGGGGGACAGGGACAAAAGTGGGGGGCAACTATAAAATGCATATATATATATATATATATATATATATATATATCGATATATATATATATATCGATATATATATAGATATATAGATATAGAGATATAGATATATAGCTATATAAATATATACTGGGGCCCTTTACTACGACCCCACAACGGCCCTTTCACATGTTCTGCAGTGAGCTCCCTTCCTACTGTATTGGGGTCCCCCAGGGTGGCAGAAAACAAGAGATATATGTCACCAGCATACCAGGAAAATATAAGGATCCAAAGCAGTGGGAGAACTATCAGGGTTGCAAAGGTTGTCTTGCCTCCGGGCCCTGGTGTTCTGCCACTGCGGGGTTCCCCAGCCTCCTCTTGCTGTCCTGCCCCTGCTTTTGACAGCGCTGGTCTGGCATCTCTTAGAATTTACAGGCTGGTTCTCCTGTCCTAAGGATGGGAGAAATCAGTCTGTTTTTTCAGTAACTGAGAGTCCTGGTGGAGTCCTTCCTGCAACTCGCTCTTCTCCCTGCCAATGAGGATGCAGGGGAAGGAGCAGATCGGGCGGCCGTGGTTGTGTGGAAAGAAAAACTGTGTCGAAAACTCCTGCGCTGTCAAAGGGATCCTATACTAAGGGGACACTGCTGCAACACACAAGACTGCTCCAAAACAGACAAAACAACAATAGACTAAGAGGGTGGTGGCTGCGCTGTGATAGAAAGGAGGGGGGGGGAGCTAGACTAAATCAATAAATATCAAATAACCTGAAAATGTGAATAAATCATGTAAAAGCGTACTTACAAATGCAAATAGATAAATAAAGTGTACGCACAAACAAATGTCACTACATGATGTATAAAAAATTGACCGTGATCAAACCAAAATTGAAAATAAATGAAATAAAAATGAAAAGGCTGGAAATGTATACCAACAAAAAATGTGCAAGGGTATGTGAATCTGCTAAAAAAGGAGCATAGATCCGAAATATATCATAATATCATAAAAGGTACTCCAATGAAGTAAATATAACCATGTGTATATAAATAAAATGATCAACTGATGATATAAGTACACAGGTGAATAATCATTAACAATGTGAATAAAGAGTAAGTATAAGTGTCCATAGAAATGGTCCCAGTGATTGGTGTTGGTGACCCGCCAACACTTGGCGAAAAATACAATAGAAAAAATAAAAATAAAAATCACAAGATGACGACAGAAGTCACGTGACGTGACGATACGCGTCAGGAGCACGGGACGCTGCCACACACTAGCTGGATGTGACGAGCTCGGCGCTCGTAGATGTTTTACCCCCCAGCTGCTTTTAAATGTAAGTGTATGAACTTTTATGAGTTTTCAATAAATTACATGATATACGGGATTATGCTATGTGCGGTTTCTGTTTTTTATATACCGCACTAAACAACTCTGCACAACGGGTGGTGAAACTGGAAGCGGGGAGAATCTCTCAGAAGATCCAGAGTCTGGGATTATACGAGCTCGACGCTCGTGGGTTGAGGCGTGCGCTCATTGTCTATAAGTGAGTGCAACCCCCCCCCTCCCCCTTCTTCCCCACCTGTATTTTTACATCAAACGGTATCATACTATATACCACTCGTTATTTGTTTTCTACATATGATATACGGCATCACCAATCAACGCCACCTGCTGTACCGTTGGACTTCCCCGCCTGCGGGGTCTCCTCTGCATATGCTGTATACCTTACAGCTGTAAGGTAAGGGGCCTGGGAACACGAAGGTGCCCCCACCTGTCAGCACATGGTTTTTTCCTGGTTCATCATCATCTTATTTATATCCAGGATTGTCACATTTGGTGGTGGGACTGTCGTCATCTTGTGATTTTTATTTTTATTTTTTCTATTGTATTTTTCGCCAAGTGTTGGCGGGTCACCAACACCAATCACTGGGACCATTTCTATGGACACTTATACTTACTCTTTATTCACATTGTTAATGATTATTCACGTGTGTACTTATATCATCAGTTGATCATTTTATTTATATACACATGGTTATATTTACTTCATTGGAGTACCTTTTATGATATTATGATATATTTCGGATCTATGCTCCTTTTTTAGCAGATTCACATACCCTTGCACATTTCTTGTTGGTATACATTTCCAGCCTTTTCATTTTTATTTCATTTATTTTCAATTTTGGTTTGATCACGGTCAATTTTTTATACATCATTTAGTGACATTTGTTTGTGCGTACACTTTATTTATCTATTTGCATTTGTAAGTACGCTTTTACATGATTTATTCACATTTTCAGGTTATTTGATATTTATTGATTTAGTCTAGCTCCCCCCCCCTCCTTTCTATCACAGCGCAGCCACCACCCTCTTAGTCTATCATGGTTGTGTGAGCGCTCGCATTGTCAGCAAGCAGAGGGAGGGGGGAGGAATCACCCGCAGGAGCTGACTGGGGACTCTCTCCCTCTTAGACATTGATTTTTTGTAAAAAAAAAAAAAATTTTATTGGGGGGGGCACATGGTGGGGCACAGCATAATGTTGGGGGGGTCAGGGCCCCCTCTGGCCCCCCCCCCCAGGGTCGCCATTGGTCTGCAGTCTCTGACCATCTCCTGTATTATGTCTGCAGTCTCTGACCATCTCCTGTATCATGTCTACAGTCTCTGACTGTCTCTTGTATCATGTCTACAGTCTCTGACCTTCTCCTATATTATGTCTGCAGTCTCTGACCGTCTCTTGTATCATGTCTGCAGTCTCTGACCATCTCCTTTATCATGTCTGCAATCTCTGACCATCTCTTGTATCATGTCTGTAGTCTCTTACCATCTCTTGTATCATGTCTGCAGTCTCTGACCATCTCCTGTATTATGTCTGCAGTCTCTGACCATCTCTTGTATCATGTTTGCAGTCTCTGACCATCTCCTGTATTATGTCTGCAGTCTCTGACCATCTCTTGTACCATGTCTGCAGTCTTTGACCATATTATGTCTAGGGGCTCTTTCTAACAGACAGCCCTCTGTGTGTGCTTCAGAAAGACTCCCCTCCAGGTCTCATTAGTGTACTCCTCTTTCTGTATTTTCTTTATTGTTAAGAGATCATGGGAGGATCCCAAGGTAACAAAGACTTCTAAGGGGAGCATCTCTGTGTTTGAGTCATTGCCATAGAAACATTTGTAAAGGGGAGGGGTTGGTAAGATGGCCACTCCCCTTTTGTGGGGGCGCCAGAAATATTTCTGCACCCAGGCGTCTGTGACCCTAGGATCGGCCCTGGGACGCCCTTTGTGTTCAGTCCTGGTGTTGGTCCTGTGTGTCCCCTGATGTGAAGCTCTGGCCTGTGGATCCGATCTCTGGCAGCCAACTGTTCATTCCCATTTTTCCTGAAGCTGGATGCTACCTTGATGTTGGTGATCAAAAGTGATACGGTCAGAATATTTCAAATGTGCTAAACTAGGTTTTTTGCATGTTTAATGTATAGGACCATAAAATTGCTCTGTAACAGTTATGTCCGCTTACTCTGTAATTTTTGTAAAATACTTTCATATAAATACATATTTCACCATCATACCCTTAAGAAGAGGTCTAACTACTTACAACCTTGAAACGCGTCGGGCTTTCTGTCCCAGCCCATTGCTTGGACAGCTGTGTGTGGTGCCTTTTTAGTATTGTTCTATCAGATCTATATACACATCTTGTTTGCTAACATCCGACTCTACCTGCATCCATCTCTTTTATTATTGTCATGTTTTAACTTTTTGTAATAAATTTATATTTTTGAATTAATTACTGCTTGAAGACTCCTGCCCTTTAAAGTCCCACAAGAGGAAAAAATCTTTGCTTTTTGCAAAAACGCATTAAGAACACGCATGCAGAAACGCACCCGGAACAGATCTGTAGTGCGTTTTTGTGGCGCGAATACGCCCCAAGTTACAGATATACCGAATTGATCGGCACCCTAGTTTAGGAGGGAATTTTAAGGAAAAAAACTTACATTTAAATGCCCATCAATGCAGCCTTGTCAGTGTCCATCTGCAGCCTTGTCAGTGTAGCCTTGTCAGTGTAGCCTTGTCAGTGTAGCCTTGTCATTGCAGCCTTGTCAGTGTAGCCTTGTCATTGCAGCCTTGTCAGTGTCATTGCAGCCTTGTCAGTGTCATTGCAGCCTTGTCAGTGTCATTGCAGCCTTGTTATTGCAGCCTTCCAGTTTAAAAATGGCGCCGCCGAGATACAGAGCCAGATGTCCTGTGTATCTCGGCGGCGCTCAGCGGCTCTCGGCTCCTCTCGCAGTCCCACCCAGTCCCGCCCTATGATGGACATAACACAGGTCCAATGGCGGGACTGGGAGAGGAGCCGAGTGCCGCCGAGATACACATAGCCGAGTGTCATCGGCTAGGCTCGGCTCCGCTCCGCTCACAGTCACGCCCAGTCCCTGTGTTATGTCCATCATAGGGGCAGGACTGGGCGTGACTGTGAGCCGAGCCTAGCCGAGTACACTCGGTTATGTGTATCTCGGCGGCTCGCTCCTCCGCTCACAATCAGCGGGGGATCGGCGTAAAACACGCACCCACGATTTTCCCCTGATTTTAAGGGGAAAAAAAATGCGTGTTATACGCCAATAAATACGGGTATATCACTTTATATCTCTATCTATCTATCTATCTATCTATCTATCTATCTATCTATCTATCTATCTATCTATCTATATCTATATATATATATATATATATATATATATATATATATATATATATATATATATAATCACTTTAATATACTAGGAGTGTGTTTTATTAGCTCCCCTGTTGCTGGCAAGTCCAGGTTCTGGGGTAGATTGATATCCTGAGGTCCCCCCCCCCCCCCATGTAATCCTCCATAGCTAATTATAAATAGCGCAGTTTGTCATTTTGTTGTGTTTTTTTTTCCCCCTCGGATTCAAACATATCCCGGCTGATTCTCCAACATTACAATCAGAAAGGGAAGAAAAGACACAATGCAACAGTTGTGAGGAGTGCGAGCGCGCCGCCCTCGCAGGATAATTCTGTAGGCGCCGCGCACACATAACATTGCACAATGAGAATGCGCAGTCGGAGATGTGACGAGCTCGCCTGCGAGTGACCCGGCGTACAGAGAACGTTTCCGTTGTCTTTTGCCATCTGCTGTTCTCATCATTAAATCTGAACACCCATCTGCTGCGCAATCTCATCTCCCCGCCCCCTCTGAATTCCCAGCGAACGGCGTCACTCGCTATAATGCGCTCGCTTCATCTCTGCTGTAATTATTATAAACAGGGCGCGGCTGCCACCATCTTCACATGCGGCGCATTACGAATGATCTTTTAGCACTAGAATCCTGAACTACATTAACCTCTTCAGCTCCGGAAGGTTTTAACCCCCCCTTCATAACCAGGCCATTTTTTGCGATACAGCACTGCGTTATTTTAACTGACAATTGCGCGGTCGTGCGACCCTGTACCCAAACAAAATTGATGTCCTTTTTTCCCACAAATAGAACTTTCTTTTGGTGGTATTTGATCACCTCTGCGGTTTTTATTTTTTGCACTATAAACAAAACAAAAAAAACACAATTTTTTTTACTTTCTGCTATAAAACACATCCAATAAAAAAAATGTAAAAAATCTAATTTCTTCATCAGTTTAGGCCAATATGTATTCTGCTATATATTTTTGGTAGTACAAATCCCAATAAATGTGTAGTGATTGGTTTGCGCAAATGTTATAATGTCTACAAACTATGGGATATATTTATGCAATTTTTATTGATTGATTTATTGATTTTTTTTTTTTAGTAATGGCGGCAATCAGCAACTTATACCGCTATAAGTCGCTGATCGCCACCATTACTAAAAAAAAAAAAATGAATAAAACAATCAATAAAAATTCCATAAATCTATCCCATAGTTTGTAGACGTTATAACTTTTGCGCAAACTGATCCATACACATTTATTGAGATTAGTATTACCAAAAATATGTAGCAGAATACATATTGGCCTAAACTGATGAAGAAATTAGATTTTTTTTACATATTCTTATAATGACTGCGATATTGAGGCAGACAAATCAGACACTAAGTGACACTTTTTTGGGGACCTGTGACACCAATACATTGATCCGTTCTAAACAATATGCACTGTCACTGTACTAATTACACTGGCAGGGAAGGGGTTAACATCAGGGGGCGATCAAAGGGTTACATTTGTTCCTAGGTAGTGCTTGCTAACAGTGTGGGGGAGGGGCTTGTACTGTAAGAAGACGGAGATCCGTGTTCCTGCTTAGCAGAAACACAGGATCTCTGTCTTCTCCTGTCACACAACGGCGATCTGCCTGGTTTACATAGGCAAACTGCCATTCTGTCCGCCTTGGGAACGACGGAGACCAGGTCCAATCACAGCGGGAGCGGGTCGCCAGCGGCGAGTGTGCGCGCCCCAGGAAGGGGGTGTTGCTGAACACAGCTATAATATATATGTATATATAGTAGCTGGGCTGCCCACCCTAAGCTGGTCTACTAATGGGAGGGTTGGAAGGGGGGAGGATGGGGGTGCAGCTGGACACAGCTAATATATATATATATATATATATATATATATATATATATATATATATATATATATATATATATATATATATATATATATATATATAAAATATTTTTATATATATATTTAGTAGCTGAGCTGCCCAACCTGAGCTGGTCTTCTAAATGGTGGGGGGGGGGGATGGGGGTGCAGCTGGACATATCTATTTTAGATATAATATACACATAGTAACTGAGCTGGTCTGATAACGGGGGTGCTGCTGGACACAGCTATAATATATATATATATGTACAGTAGCTGAACCGCCAACCCAGAGCTGGTCTGATAAGGGGGGAGGTGACACCATGATTTTACGCACCAGGTGACACCAAACCTAGTGACGCCACTGGGCTTGTCTCAGCTCAGTGAATGCAAACAAGAAGAAGGATCATTTTAGTTGCCGCACATCCAACAAAATCTATAGGTAGCGATGGTCAGAGCAGCCTCAGACCAGACTCCATCCAGGCCATGCCCCCCTAACTCGTTTCGCCTGCCCGCGGGGCTGTGTCATAGAGGTCCTCCAAGGCTGAGTCCAATGGACAGGGCGAAACATGTCAGGGTGGGCAAGGCCTGGATGGAGTCTGAGCTGAGGTGGTTGTTACCATCACTACCTATGGGTTTTGTTGGATGTGTAGGAATGATCCTTCTGCTTGTTTGCATATTTCAGAGGAAATTGAGATATTCACGCATTTATTTCCTTGGTGAGTCAGTCTATTTCTTGGCCTATTCCTCTTTGTTTCGGCCTCCCATCTTTTTTCTTGCGCAGTTAGCACTTCACGAGCACTTCATTGAGGGTCACAGATCATCCCCATCTATTCTGATTTTCATGGCTGTTTCTGTTGGCTTTCGTTCTTTATTTTTCTACCTTAGTATCCTCCTTTTACCTTTATAATCCTCTTGGTACTACCAGCTCCTCCTGAGCCCTCAGGAGTGGAATGGCCCACAGAGTAAAGAGTAATGACCTTCTTCTATTTGCTTGGTGTCCATCCTCTGAGGAAAAGGCTTCTACAACAGCGGCCTGCTATGCAGTGTATTGAAACATCTCCTTTTAGCAGGCCTACATTTACAGCCATGTCTCCTCCTTCTTTCTACGGCTCCCCTCTGAGGATTCAGTCACACAAATCTTCCCAAATTCAGGCTTTGTCTGCTGTGCTGCCTGCCTCTTTAGATAACCCATAGTGCTCTGGGAATTTATTTTCTTGTCATCTGTTTGATGTCTATTGACAACAGAAAAATTGTATATGTATAATATCGATACAATGCATTAAGACTGTCTTTACAAGAATGACAACTACCCAAGTTTTTTTTTTTTTTTTTTTTTTTAAATATGAGCTTTATTCAACTGCGACGGAGGGAGAGGTCCCAATATAACAGATATTTAGACAATACAGTATATATTATATACACCACAAACATTGTGAAAAAGTATAAGTAATTGTGATATACCGAACCTTAAAATACACAGGAGAAGGTAGTAAATAACCTATGGAGTAATATATAACATTTATTCCATGTGCGTCCAGACGCCAATGGGTCTCTACCCTGCCTTTTCCCTTTTTCCATAAAAAAAGAACTGTTTACAGAAACAAAAGGGATGAAAAGGAGGTCTAGAAAAGGAAAGTGGGAGAAAGAAAGGGAGGAAAAGAGGCGGAGGGGGGGGGGGGGGGGGGGTATGCCAGAGAGAGGGTAGACCTAAAGAAACAATCTATGTTCCGGAATATTGGCATAATAAGCTATGAACACAGGAGAGAGACTCCTTCTTCTGAGTAAATAAAAATATTCCAGATCGTCCAGGTGTCTGAGTATTTCTCACGTTTATGTTGCGCTGTGAGGAAGAGGTCTTCCATTTTGTTCAGTTCTTCCACCTTGCGGAGCCATTCCGCAATGGTTGGTGGGCACTGTTGCTTCCAATGAAGCGGTATACATGCCTTGGCGGCATTCAGTAAGTGACGTATCAGAGATTTTTTATATCTTTTAATCGGGATTGTTGAGAGGTGCAGGAGGAAGAACGCCGCATCGTCAGGGATCACATAATCAGTAAATTTCTGAGTGATGCGACGAACCTCCTTTCAGAAATTCTGTAGGTTAGGACCAAAAGATGTGAAGCATTGAACCCTCTCCCTCCCCAGATCGCCAGCATCAATCTGAGGTGGCCGGAAAACATTTATTAATCTGGAGGGGGTGAGGTACTATCTTGTTAGAATTTTATAGTTTGTCTCCTGTATTTTGGTGCACAGTGACGATTTGAGGGCACAGTTGATGATCTTTTGTTTTTGTATCTCCGAAAAATTGTGGTTAAGGTCCCTTTCCCATCTAACTAGACAGGGTAGATGTGGTTGTGTAGAGGGCGTGTTGAGTAGCATGTACATTTTGGAGAGAGTCTTCGCTAATGGTTCATTACCTGTGCAGTACTCTTCAAAGGTCGTCAGTTGTCGGGAAAAGTCTTGAGGGTTAGGGATCGAATGTAAGAAGTGATGCACTTTCACCGCTTTCCAAAAAGGAAGTTGGTACATGCCTGTCGCGTTCGTTAATTCTAGTAGCGTCGGCCAACGTCCATCCGTCACAAATTTGGCAGCATGGTCAAAGCCCGATCTTCGCAGGGAGTCAAATTCAATGGAATGGATGCCCGGCGCAAAATTTGGGTTTCCCAGGATCGGATATAAAGGAGAGTTGCTCGAGGTAAGGGAGTATTGAATAGACACCTGACTACTGTATCGTAATGTGGTACCCAATATGGGGTGTGTTTTCAATCCAGAGGGGAGGAGGTCATAACACCAGAATGCACTTTTCAATGGTATGTCAGTTTGAGCTTGTTCTATCCGAACCCAGAGCTTAGTCGTCGCGTTGCGTCTCCAGTCAAGAATAGGACCTAACTGGGTAGCCAGGAAGTATTGTCTGATATCTGTCTTTGTTGGCCCAGATAAATCGGGTAAATAGAGCATGTACTTGTTTAAAGAATAAGTGCAGTATGTGGACTGGGAGAGCTTGAAGCAGATATAAAAATTTAGGTAAAATGCAAATTTTTATGAGGTTACATCTGCCAAACCAGGAATGTAGACCTCTGTTCCAATTCTCTAAAAGGGAGCGAGCTTTAGTCAGAATGGGGGGGGGGGGGGGAGTTCAATTCATATGTGCGTTTGATATCAATTGGAATATTCATACCTAAGTATTTTAGAGCCACTGACGTCCATTTAAAACGGAAGCTGGCTTGCATAGACTGCATGGCAAGGGGGGCGATTGCAATGTCCATAGCGGCCGATTTGGTGAAGTTGATTTTTAAATTTGAAAGAGCACCATATGTGTCAAATTCTTTAAGGAGGTTTGGTAGAGAAATCGTGGGGTTAGATAGTGAGAAGAGCAGGTCATCTGCATATGCTGAGATTTTGCATTGGGTATCTCCCATGGGTAGCCCTTGAATGTCTGGATGCTGTCTTATTTTACATAAAAATGGCTCTAGGGAGAGTGCGAAGAGAAGGGGTGACAGAGGACACCCCTGTCTCATTCCATTTGTGATGGGGAAAGGGGACGAGAGTATCCCGTTCGCCTTCACTTGCGCCGTGGGATTGGAGTATATCTTGTTTATCCATCTAATCATCCTGTCTCCTATGCCTATATGGCGAAGTACTGTAAACATGAAGTTCCAATTAACTCTATCAAATGCTTTTTCAGCGTCTGTGCTTAAAAAGACACATGGGGAGCCTTTAGCGTTCGCCGTATAGAGGAGATTTAATACTTTTATAGTGTTATCTCGAGCCTCTCTGGTGAGTATAAAGCCCACCTGATTAATGACTGGAGATGTTGGGACAAACGGGTTGCTAGAATTTTCGAAAACAATTTTAAGTCAATGTTCAGCAAGGATATGGGTCTGTAGCTCCCACATGAAGTCGGGTCTTTACCTTCTTTGGGGATAAGCGATATGTGAGCCTTTAGCATGTCTCTGGGAAAAGTTGCCTCCGCTCCAACTTTATTAAAAAATGCTACCATACGTGGGCCCAAAAGGGGAAGGAAAGTTTTGTAATATTGGGTGGTGTACCCATCGGGTCCCTGGGCTTTTCCTGGTTTCATGGCACCGATGGCGTTTTGGAGTTCTTCTAGAGTGATTGGTGAATCTAGCTCCTCACTTATTTCCATGGCAAGAGAGGGAATTTGAGAAGATTGTACGTAATCGTCCATAACAGTTTGGGAGGCTGGGTTGTGTGGTATGTTATATAGTTTGTCATAGAAGTCTCTAAACACATTTGATATCTGTTCTGGCAGTGTAACTTTTTGGGAATCCGGCCCTACTATGTGTGGGATGTAGGCTGCTTGTTTCTGTTCCCGAACTGCTCTGGCTAGAATCTTCCCACATTTGTCGCCGGACTCGTAAGTGGTTTGTCGGCAGCGTTGCAACGCTGCTTTGGCCTTATAATGTAGTAAGTCTGTAATTTGTTTGCGTAACGTCCCAAGTTCTATCGCTGAGGTCTGGGATGGGGCATGACATGTTTATGGCATGCTTCCACAATAGACAGGGCATCGAGGAGCTTTGTCAACTGTTCATTTCTTTCCCTCTTTATGCGCGCTCCATGTTTAATCAGTAGGCCCCTAAGGACTGCTTTATGGGCCTCCCACAAAACACCGGGGTCACATTCCTGTTGATCGTTTTCCCGAAAGTATGAGGTAAATGTTTGTGTCGCGTCAGCTAAAACTTCGGGAATCTGGAGGAGACTCTCGTTCAGTCGCCAGACCTTTGACCTAGACGCGGATATCCCGGTGAGAGTGTATGTGAGGGTGATAGGAGCATGGTCTGACCATGTGATGAGGCCTATGGATGAGTCTACCACCGAGTGTAGTTGATTATGGGGTATCAAAAAGTAGTCTATTCTGGAGCAGAGTTTGTGGGTTTGCGAATAGAAAGTATAGTCACGCTCTCCCGAGTGTTGGAGTCGCCACACGTCAACCAATTGCGCTTTATGTAGGGAGTTAGCTATGCGCTTTCTATGTGTCGGAGGTACTGAGTAGTGTCCAGAGGATGTATCCGAGGATGGGATAAGGGAGATATTAAAGTCCCCACCTAGGATCAGCTGGCCAGCCGTAAACTCCCCCAGTTTGTCTAAAATGCTTGTGATAAAGGTGTCCTGATGTTCATTAGGGGCGTAAATCGATGCCAATGTGAGTGGTGTGTCGCCGACTAGCCCTCTTAAGAACACGAAACGTCCTTCCGGGTCTTTGAGCGCTGCTTGGCACTGCCATGGAAGTCTACTCGAAATTAATATAGATACTCCCTTAGTTTTGGCCGCGGGGTTCGTTGAGTGATATGCCACCATGCTTAAAATGGGTTTCCTGGATAAAGGCAACATCTGCCCGGGAGTTCCGGAGGTCAGCTAAGAGCATCCGTCTCTTTTCTGGTATATTTAAGCCCTTCGTGTTGAGCGAGACTACTTTTATGGAATCCATCGCCCTGGCTGCCAACGGGGTAGGGAAGCGAAAAAAGTAGGGAGTGGAAGAGGGAAGAGGGGAGTAGAAAGAAGAAGTGGATACTGAGGAAGATTAGCAAGAGAAGGTCCACCCAGAAAGGGAGAGAGAGTGAGTCTCGCCCCCTATGTGAGAACGGTAGTACAGAACAGGTCACAACTCAAAGACCTGAATCTACTAAGTTAACAAGCAATGACTTGAATATACACGTCACCACCCAAAAGAGCCCTGGGGATGCGTGTGGGCCTAGTTGGGGGAGGAGTTAGATCAAGAAAAGTCCCGACTCTCCCACCCACCCAAGTAGGAACTTGGAATTAATTATAGAAGCAAAATGAATATAAAATGCACAGTGATGACATAGAACATAAAACATTAAATCAAGAACTATCACTGAGGGATCACAAATACAAGTAAAGGAAACCATTAACATTTTCCCAGCCAATCTGTAACACCCTGTAACTTACTCTCCCACTACCACTCCTGTTAATGTGTCCTCAATACATCTCCGTGCCCGAACCTGCTGCAGAGGAACTCCTCTAGCACATCTGGATAAGGGATAAGGGGTGTTCCCGGTGCTTCCTACTCATCCCATCTACCTCTCTTAGGGGACGCCCACCCCCCCTACATTAGGATATCTGTCAGGCTCTTCTCCCCTACTCCCCTACATACAACAGAGCCCCCTCCCATAGATGGCCCCTGCTTGGGATCTATCTAGACTAAACCGGAACCTCTCTTCTCACTGTCGGTCTCCCCATGCTTTACCAAGAATACCAGTAAAGTGTTACAGCACATATGTCCCTCCGAGTAGACACCCCACATTATGGAATGATAGGAAGTAATACTACGGATCTATGTAGTAGATTAAACAGTAACCTCAGCTTGTCTCTTCATCTTTTGGAAAGACTAGTGTTTAGCCACAAAAATAAACATCATAGTTTCTAACACCATTAGTAATATATGACCGTTGTCTACACCATATTCATTATGAGTTCTAGCGACTGTACCAGGAGAGAGTCAACCTTCTCAGGGCATGTAGGTGGTCCGGCATCCACGATTGTCCTCCGGATAACAGTGATTTGTTTTGTGTCTCCTCTGAAGTTTTACTATTCCCACCTCCGAAATCATTCTGACCATAGACAGAAAGATAAGTGTCCAGTGTATTGGTCAAGTTATTGTATTCCCACAAAACAGAAAGCAAGATGCCCGTCGTAAGTCAGGGATGTAACGGGGGAAGAGTTTGGGCGCTGTCAGTCCAAATTTAAATGATGTTTGCATCGGGGATGGGGGACTGACTAACCATCATGCCAACTGGGCAGTACAAGGTGTAAAAAACCCGGTTGCTCGGGGGGAGGGGGGTGGCTTGTTCCAAAACCAGTGTCTAAATGGGCGATCCACATCAAGACCGCGTGTAGGTGAAACCCCATAGCATGTTAGGCATCAGGGGGAGACCAGGGATCCCCGGGGGGGCAAAAAGGCTCTCACTCATAGCCAGAAGGGAATTCCAGTCGAGTCCAGCTGAGGCACAGGCGGGAACAAAGGGATCCATGGAAGGAGATCCTCCTAAACTTCGGATCCCGGGAGCAGGAGCTCACTATGAAAAAACTAGGCAGTGGGAGAGAAACCAAAAAAAAAAAAAAAGGGTGCTATGGCGGGTATGTGTGAAGGGAGCAGATACTCACGCTTCCTTAATGTCCTCAGGAGATACTACACGGGAGCGTCGCCTATTTTCAGAGGTCTCGGAGGCAATCCGCCGCTTGGTGTGGAGTTGTTTCTACGACTCTGAAATCTCGGTATGAAGCCCAACCAGTTCGGGACATCGATCGGCTCCGCTGTCAAGAAATCGAACAGAACAGGCAGCGAGTCTGGTGAGCGGAGCGTGAAGGAGCGCTGATCTTTCCGAAAAGTAACCGATAGGGGGAAGCCCCACAGGTAGGTAGCATTGTGTCTCCGTGCCAAATCCAGGAGAGGTTTCAAAAGCGCCCGGCGTTGGAGCGTTGCCCTGGAGATATCTGGTAGGATTGTAAGTGCCGCTGCGTCTAGCTCCAGGTCTTGTGTTTCCCATGCCTTACGTGCGATAATGTCTTTATGGGCATAATGGTGAAGCCGGCATATGACGTCCTGGGGTCTGGCGGGATCCTCCGATCTGGGACCCAGTGCCCTATGTATGCGATCAAACTCCAGACGACCTTGTATTTGGTCGCCCGCCACCCTCCGGAAAATGTCAGCCACAGTGTCTGCTAAATCCGCCGGCCCCGTTGCCTCAGGGCAACGCTGCTTTGGCCTTATAATGTAGTAAGTCTGTAATTTGTTTGCGTAACGTCCCAAGTTCTATCGCTGAGGTCTGGGATGGGGCATGTCAGAGGTGGCTCTCTAATTAGGCAAATAAGGCGGTCGCCTAAGGCCTCGCACTCATAAGGGCCCCGCAACCGCCTCATTGAAGAGCCGCCTCTGCTGACCACAATGCCACTGCGGGCGGCGTTAGGCTCCGGCCAGCAGTGGTTTAACAGGCAGAGGAGAGAGAGGACGGAGTGTGGCTCTGTCTTGAGGAGGAGGCGGGGCCAGTGCTGTGTTGTCCGGGGTAGGAGAGGGGGAGGAGAAGGGGAGGAGGTTCCAGCAGCCGGAGCAAAAAGTTTCCTGCTGCTCCGGAGACGCAGATCGCGCTCCCCCGGCCATCACCCCCCACCACTGGAGTGCTCAGCGGAGCACACCCGGGCTGGAGGAGGAATCTGGCATGCAGTGGGGAGGACAGGAAGAGGAAGGTCCCGCGGAGGAAGCCCCACGAGCGCTGTATGGAGCAGATGGAAAGGGAGGTAGGGAACAAGAGGTGTCTCTCTCTCTCTGGGGCTGTCAATCAGTGTGGGGAGGGGGGAACCGAGGCTCCAGCTGCAGGGAGAGGCACAGCTAGCATGCCACAACCCCTTCTGGTTTTTATATTCACCCCCTGTCCTGTCTCATGCACTCCACTCCCTTCCTCCTGATCATCAGTGTCACAAACAGTAAGGGCAGCTCAGTCCCACTGTGCCCACCTGTGATTGGTAGCCCCTGACCCTTCCCTCTGCCCTGCCCTTACCCCCACCTATGCGGGACTCCACTGCGGGGGGGGGGGGTTGGGAGGTCCCAGTCCAGTGCTGATCCTCAGCCTTGGTGGGCCAGGCGCTCTGCATCCTGCGCTGGCACTGCCTGCTGATTGGCTTCTCCGCTGCTATCTCCTTCACTGACACCAGCACCGAGATAGAGAACGCAGACACCAGCACCGAGATAGAGACACTGACATCAGCACCGAGATAGAGAGCGCTGACACCAGCACCGAGATAGAGAGCGCTGACACCAGCACCGAGATAGAGAGCGCTGACACCAGCACCGAGATAGAGAGCGCTGACACCAGCACCGAGATAGAGAGCGCTGACACCAGCACCAAGATAGAGAGCGCTGACACCAGCACCAAGATAGAGAGCGCTGACACCAGCACCGAGATAGAGAACACTGACACCAGCACCGAGATAGAGAACACTGACACCAGCACTGAGATAGAGACACTGACACCAGCACCGAGAGAGCGCTGACACCAGCACCGAGAGAGAGAGCGCTGACACCAGCACCGAGATAGAGAGCGCTGACACCAGCACCGAGATAGAGAACACTGACACCAGCACCGAGATAGAGAACACTGACACCAGCACCGAGATAGAGAACACTGACACCAGCACTGAGATAGAGACACTGACACCAGCACCGAGAGAGAGAGCGCTGACACCAGCACCGAGATAGAGAACACTGACACCAGCACCGAGATGGAGAACACTGACACCAGCACCGAGATAGAGAACACTGACACCAGCACTTTAAAGCTCTTAATATATGTAATTTATACAGTTTATTTTTTTGTCGCTTGAATTTTTTTTCCCATTATGGGAGTGAGTGGGGCCTCATGTCTAGGTTTTGCCTAAGGCCTCACAAATCCTAGAGCCGCCTCTGCCCCAGCAACAATAGATCTCCCAGTAGTCAGCAACAATAGACCCCTAATTAAACAGTAGACCCCAGCAACAATTGATCCCCACCAGCAATAATAGATCCCCCAGCAGCAACATTTGACAACCCAGCAATATAAGACCCCACCAGTAACAATAGACTCTACTTTGCAAAGCTAGACCCTCCACAACAACAGATCAACCTCAGCAACATTAGAGCTCTGATGCCCCGTACACACGGTCGGACATTGATCGGACATTCCGACAACAAAATCCTAGGATTTTTTCCGACAGATGTTGCTCAAACTTGTCTTGCATACACACGGTCACACAAAGTTGTCGGAAAATCCGATCGTTCTGAACACGGTGACGTAAAACATGTACGTCGGGACTATAAACGGGGCAGTAGCCAATAGCTTTCATCTCTGTATTTATTCTGAGCATGCGTGGCACTTTGTGCGTCGGATTTGTGTACACACGATCGGAATTTTGTTCTCAGAAAATTTTATAGCAAGCTCTCAAACTTTGTGCGTCAGAAAATCTGTTGGAAAATGTGTGATGGAGCCCACACATGGTCGGAATTTCCGACAACAAGGTCCTATCACACATTTTCCGTCGGAAAATCCGACCGTGTGTACGGGGCATAAGCGTTTTTATGCGTGACTTGCGCATTTTTATACAGCATTTTTTTTTATTAGCCAGTAGAGAAAACTGCTAGTCGCCTGACAAGTAGCGTCCCGTTCTCTGCAATGGAACCGTTCTAATCGGAGCGGCGCAAGTCGCTCCGACTTAGAAAAAGGTTTCTGTACGACTTTGGGGGCGACTTGCATTGACTTCTATACAGAAGTCGTTTTGCAAGTCGCCGCTGAGTCGTGTCCTGGGTCGCCTGAGGCCAGGAGCGTAACTACCACCATAGCAACCCATGCAGGCGCTATGGGGCCCACAGCCGTGTGGGGCCCAGGGAGGATGAGAGCACCGCCGGCACAGTCTCCCAGCCAGGGGAAGAGAGAGGAAAGGAAGAGGCGAGCTGTCCGCATCAGCAGAGAGCTGAATTGCCCGATGTAAGAGCTTTCATTAGAACTTCCAGTGTTCTTGGGGCTCACGTCACATAGCTTCACCTTTTGGCCCGATGCCTTTGATAGATAGAACGCCAATCCAATGCGGGACATGTGACGTCATCAAAGGCGTCGGGCCAAGAGGTGGGGCTATGTGACGATGAGCCCCGGGAAGACAGGAAATTCAAATGAAAGCTATTACAGCGGGCAATCCTGCTCTCTGCTAATCCGGGTGGCTTGCCTCTTCTTCTGCATAAGTGGGGCTGTATGGGGCACAGGCAGACCAGGCTGTATTGGGCACAGGTCACGCTGTATTGGGCACAGGTCACGCTGTATTGGGCACAGGTCACGCTGTATGTGGCACAGGTCACGCTGCATTGACACTAGGGCAGCTGTGTGGGGGGGGCTATTTGCAGGGGGGCCCCATACAACATTTTGCTATGGGGCCCTGCTATTTCTAGTTATGCCCCTACATGTTGCATTATGAATATTCACGGTTTATGATTACATGAACAAAAAAAGACACTGTGGATTTTTTGTTTCTTTTGATAAGTATTGTTTATTTCTCAGGATTTATATGAGTTATTCATTTAATAATTTATCTGCAGTTGAGTATGCTGAGTACTGCACAACACTGTTTTAATAGATTTTTAACATGTAATGAA
Source organism: Aquarana catesbeiana (assembly GCF_042186555.1). Classification (NCBI taxonomy): domain Eukaryota; kingdom Metazoa; phylum Chordata; class Amphibia; order Anura; family Ranidae; genus Aquarana; species Aquarana catesbeiana. The sequence continues at coordinate 96,846,761 of NC_133328.1, forward strand.
GACCGAGGAAGTACAGAGCGTCAACAGTAATTCAGACGTTATACTAGTTGGTATTGACAGCCTGCCCACACAAGCAGCACAACGCTAGCTGCCCTTTTTCATTTCCCAAGTAGTTTTTTATTTTTGTAAGTGCTACAATTAATCCCTGAAGAATGTATTTCTATTTTGTGGTGTAAGGATTTTAAGCATTTTCTTTCCAGTAGTAAAGTTAAAATTGCTTGGCACATTCTTGAAGTTCCAGAGCATTAAAAACCTTGCTAATAAGTCAATTGTGCTTAAAACTTGACGTTAAAGCAGTAATAAAACAATGCAGTGATTATGGAAGGGATTTGGGTATGTTTATGTATTCAGCAGCATATTTTTCTTAGGAAAGTAGAAAGCATTTACTTTTCAGCAGGGAAATATCATTTCATAAGTGTAGCAATGTGGACTACAATTGCACGGTACAGCGAATCCTGATCATCTCCATGTATCGTAATGTTCCTCTAGAGCCCAGCACTAACTGACAAAATATTTGTGAGCCAAATCAAAGGGATTGTGGGATTGGTTCCTCAGAATGGCAATTGCTTTGAATGCATATACATCTGGACTATATATCCCAGCGATCTTTGCTACCATCCACGAGATTGCTGGTAGAGCTATAAAAGAGGCCAGAGACCCGCCCCACGCTCTCTTCCTCCCGGGCCTTGTGTGTGACGGACCTCTCCATACAGGTAGAGTGAGGTCGCGGCCTACCACGTGGTGTACAACATCCCAACCCGGCCGAGATGGGCCTAGCACTGGTTGCTGTTGATCAGACATCTATCCAGCACCACCTCGACAGTCCAACAACCCTTGCTTCGTGACAATTGTCATAAGTGATCCGCTGCAAGGACGCTTCTCCGGGAGCCGCTGTCCAGAAGGCATTGTAAAGGCCTAGTCGTTGGTGAGAGGGCAATTGCCCACCTTTGCAAACCTTCCTTTGTTGCTCTATTGGGACACTGTGTACAGACAGCTTTACCCTTGGGAAACACTTTACTGCACTTCTATTTGAACACTGTACATAGACACCCTTCACTTCAACCATTCCAAAGAATACAATTACTCTGTTACTACACCTTATTGGATACAGTTAATGAGCTCTGACTGCCGGCGAAGACCATCAGGCCTGCAACTGGGACATTGCTGTCATTACTACTTAAAGGGCCCTCATACCATTCTTGTTTGATTGATCTCTCATTAGGATTAACGGTTAAATAGGCCAGCCTGAGTTCCCCCTTTAGAAGTCTCTCCAGGATTCATGCCAAACCCTTGCTTATCCTTTCAGGTCATGTTCAAGTGGTAATCCATTGAACATAAGTGTATGTACTAAATTGTATTGCCAATTTTCAAACTTGTATTAGTGTAGAGGAGTTCTGCTGAGCTAGGATTGTTATCCAAAGCTCAGCTGATCTATTACCTCCTCTGTGCAACAAGATCTTCTTTGAGTTATTTCAGTAAACCTTAATAGAGTATATACTCACTTTTGTTGTTGTTGTTGTTTGTTTTGAGTTGTTTGACCTATTACTTTAAGGTGGTGCAAAGATGTCTGAACCCAGAGTGTCAGGTGGGTTGGAATGTTCACAGGGTCATGGTGGTGCAGATGAGCAGGTAAATCTAAGCAGTCCCCAAGGGGGTCGTGCTACATAAGGAAGTACAGTGCATCCGGAAAGTATTCACAGCGCTTCACTTTTTACACATTTTGTTATGTTACAGCCTTATTCCTAAATGGATTAAATTCATTAATTTCCTCAAAATTCTACAAACAATACCCCATAATGACAACGTGAAAGAAGTTTGTTTGAAATCTTTGCAAATTTATTAAAAATAAAAAAACAAAAAAATCACAAGTACATAACAGCCTTTATTTTAAATTAATTAATTCATCTTTCCCTCGATCCTGTCTAGTCTCCCAGTTCATGTCGTTTGAAGAGGAAAATCGTTGTTATGGCAGCAGCTAGCTGCTATAACCCCGGTATCCTCTTCTTCAGCGGGCGGTCCGCTTTCAGATAAAAGTGGTCTCTGTGGCGGATTCAGAGTAAGATCACTTTTATGGGGGCGGGAGAGGGGGCACCCCCCTCCCACCACGCTCCGGTCGTCTCCGTCGCTTACCAGAGCCGTCGGTAGCGGCGGAGACGATCGCGTCTGCTCTCCTCTGAGCCTGGATGCTGAGTGAGGGGAAGATGGCCCCCACACAGCTCCATAGCATTGGGGGGCAGAAGTGACATCAAACGTCACTCCCGCCCAATGCTTTTAAAGGGGAATTTTTTTTTCAAATGACAGTTTTTCTTTTGTTTTTTTTTTATTGCATTTTAGTGTAAATATGAGATCTGAGGTCTTTTTGACCCCAGATCTCATATTTAAGAGGTCCTGTCATGCTCTTTTTCTATTACAAGGGATGTTTACATTCCTTGTAATAGTAATAAAAGTGACCCAAAAAAAAATTAAAGCGCCCTGTCCCTCCAAGCTTGCACAGAGAAGCGAACACATATGTAAGTCGCGCCCGCATATGAAAAAGTGTGTTCAAACCACACATGTGAGGTATCGCCGCGACCGTTAGAGAGAACAATAATTCTAGCCCTAGACCTCCTCTGTAACTCAAAACTGGGAACCTGTAGAAATTTTTAAACGTCACCTATGGATATTTTTAAGGGTAAAACTTTGTCGCCATACCACGAGCGGGCGCAATTTTACTGTTGTCTTATTTTTTAACCGCTTACCGACCAGCCACCATCATTATACTGTGGCAGGTCAGCACGTTCCCGTGAGCCGTCGTAGCTGTATGTTGGTCCTTTAAGCAGGAATAGCAGGCATGCACTGCGGGGGGGAACCAATGCGCGTGACCGGCGGTCGCGATGACTGCAGCTGACGGACCACACACTTCTGCTCCATCCATTAAGATGCTAACAATTGCCACTCTACAAGCAATTGTCCTTAAGGATGTGGACTTCAGGATCTCATTGTATATAGTTGCAGGTGGTATATCGCTCCACTGCTTGATATGAGAATCCTTTCTGGATTTGACACACCTTCCATGAAATATACATATATGAACTAAGCTTTTAATATTAAGTTGGACATTATCCTGACACTGTTTAAACACAACTCCCCCAAAAGCGACTAATAGCAACCTCTTGGAGTATGGGTGAATTCAGGATGTCCTGTGGATGGAGCTTCTTGGTCTGGCACGGATGAATGTTCCAGTCTCACTATCTGAGTGTGTCTCTTCAGCTGCTGGTGAAATAACTGTGTATTTGGGAACTACAGCATGGGAGTGGTGCAAACTGTTATGCCCCGTACACACGGTCGGACTTTGTTCGGACATTCCGACAACAAAATCCTAGGATTTTTTCCGACGGATGTTGGCTCAAACTTGTTTTGCCTACACACGGTCGCACAAAGTTGTCGGAATTTCCGATCGACAACAACGCGGTGACGTACACCACGTACGACGAGACTAGAAAAGGCCGGTTCAGAACCAAGCGCGGCACCCTTTGGGCTCCTTTTGCTAATCTCGTGTTAGTAAAAGTTTGGTGAGAGACGATTCGCGCTTTTTCAGACTCGTAGCTTTCAGATCGTTTTCTGCCTTTCAGTTTGTGCTTGTGGGTTTGTATCTGCTCTTCAGTGCATGCAGTCAGTTCGTATCAGAGTTTTCTGTGTGATCTTGCCAGCTCGTTGCTGTTTTTCAGGTCGCTCTTCACAGGCCTTGCTGTTCTTCAGTGCGTTCTGTTACTTCGTTCTGAGCAGCCGACCGTTTTCTAGCCATGTTTCGTATGCGTACTCCTCGTACAGTTCGTGCTGTGCGGGGGCTTGGTGTTGGGGTCCTGACCTTGACACAAGTCCAGTCCATGAACAGGGTGGGGAGGAGTTCATGGACCAAGAATTGGTTGCTTCAGCGTCACCAGTTCTCTCATATGCCTTTGCTCCGTGAGATCCGTGAGAATAATCCTGATGATTTCAGAAACTTTCTCCGGATGACGGACCCCGTGTTTCACCGTTTGTTGGCTTTGCTGACCCCTTATATTAGCAGGCAGGATACTTGCATGAGGCAAGCCATCACTCCGGAGCAGAGGTTGGTCGCTACCCTGCGGTATTTGGCCACAGGGAGAAGCCTGCAGGACCTCAAGTTCTCGACAGGCATCTCCCCCCAGGCTCTTCTTTGTGGACATTTACTGCTTGTGTTTGTTTGAGCTGACCCTGACAGAAATGTGTGGAGTCCAGAAAATGTCGTGATTGTGTAACCTTATACAAAGCATTGTTGGCTGTTATTTACTAAATGCAAAGACACTTTTCACTACAAGTGCACTTGCAACTGCACTGAAACTGCACTTGTAGTGCAAAGTGGATTTCCCCTTAGGAAATAACCCCCATTTTCTTATAAAACAACAATTACATCACCCCAAAAGTGTTGTAGCGTGAGACAATAATCCACACATTCTTGATGAACAATCTTTTTAATACCTGCACAATCACATGTGCATTTACCAAAGGTTTTTCTGACAAACCAACATGTTTGTTGTATACCAATTTTTGTGGTGTCATTATCCAAAATCAAAATGTGCATTTTATAGAAAACAGGCCTGTGTAAAACCAACAAGAAAGACACAAATCTTGATCTTACAAAGTTCACATTTGGTAGAACTGGAAGGCTATATCAGACATGAGTATTTAGGAACTGTGTTTGATATAGCGTTCAGATTGGGGGAAATCACCCCAGGAAAAGCCAAATTTGGAAGATGCACACAAATTTCCCAATGTCAACATGTGCTATCTGCCATCAGGGGGGATCAAGGGACGTGTTTTGGGGAAGAAAGCCCTTCCTCACCGCTACTTTATTATTGAGGAAGGGGTTGCACCCCCAAAACGCGTCCATTGATCTCCCGTGATGGCAGATAGCACATGTTGACACACTGTGTGCATCCTCCAAATTTGGCTTTGGGAAAAATCACAAAAACATTTTGCACATTGTAGCACACAAAAGAAGAAAGTGATTTGGAGGGGTTTTAAACTCGCCCCAAAACATCAATGATGTTTTTATATTTTGGAATAACATCATTGATGTTTTGCTTGATGTTTTCCAATTGTAAATTACACCCCATGATCTCCCCGATCAGGATCTGGGCACTTTCGGATGTGAAATGATCTGGATCCACAACCTCACGATCACCTAAAAAGAGAGGAAACCCAAAATAAATTAGGTTTCAAAAAAATGCCGCAATCCATCTCTTATCTGAGCCTGTGGTCGCAGACACTCACCTGTTGTGGTAACTACTTCCACCACGTCTTCATCCTCCTGCTCATCTTGTGTTGGGGGGATTTCCCCTTCTTCCAGAGGGGGGGGGGCTCTGGTTTCCTCGGATGAGGGGTGTCCTCCGAGTCTTTTCTTCCCTATGTAAAACAAAAATGGTATAATTAGCACACAGATATTTAATGTCAGAACTATAAAGATGAAACATTGCTTGGAAGTGGGGTACAATTGTCTATTTTAGCCGAGTTCCAAGATGTAGCTTTTTTAGTGCCCTTTGTCAAACTGCAATACTTTACCTGTTTGGTAAAAGCTTCACAGATGTAGCCCCCCCTATAGTATACACTGGGGCACCTCTGTGGCCCCCCTAATAAAAATGGTGTTCTTGTGTCCCACACTAGTGCTCCAGTGTCCAGATGTGAAAACAGCTGCTCAGTGTCCTCTCCTTACACACAATCTAGTTTGCATTTCATTCTAGTAACAAAGCCATCTACACAACCCAATTCTTTGAAGACAAGTATAGGGCGTCAAAATGGTGGCCAAATGCATATGGCCTAAACAATGGTATTTTATCGTCCGAAATAAAAATGTTTGATCCGAACGAATAATGTGCCCATGAACATGAAAGTTGCCATTTTAAACTGTACAACAGTTCCTAAAAGCACATGGAGCAGCACGAACGTCATAAACATAAAGAATAGGAACACAGCACAACTACTTACTTTTTTGCAGCACTCTCCGGATCTTTCTGTACTGCTCGTGTTCTCGTAATTTCAGGTCCGACCACCGCTTCCTGAGCTGATCTTTCGATCATCGTACCCCGAATTTCCGGTGCAGACTCCTGACCACTTTCGCCATGATCTTGGCCTTGCGGACATTGGGGTTGGGGTAAGGCCCATACTTTCCATCATAGTCGGCCTTCTTCAGGATGTCCACCATCTCCAACATCTCCCCAAAGGACATATTTGAGTCCTTTAATCTCCTTCTGGATCGGGACGTTTCAGGCTCCAGCCTTTCCTCCTCCTCCTCCTCGTTGCTACAATTAGCACGATCCTGCTGTCTATCCGCCATGTGCTCTTCCCCCACTGCACCGAACGAAAAGGGGCGGGGAATAGACTAGAAAGAACGTCAGGGGCGGGCGGAGTTATACGCATGCGCAGTGTGTATAAATCGTAACGCGCGCGTCTTACGTACGATCTGTGAGCGGAGGAAGGAGCATCGGAGACGCCGATCGTGCTAACGAAGGTAGGATCTAAACTTGGGCCTATACTGCTTCGAAATGGAAGCCTATATTGTAACAAGATTAGGGGAGTTTGGCCTGACATTAGGCTTTGTCTTGTGTTGTGTCTTACAGAGAAAATGTATGGGTTCAACGACCACAATTTCCTGCCCCTGTTCATAGACAAGTACAGGGAGCTGCCCTGTCTGTGGCAAGTGAGACACCCCCACTATAATCACAAACAGAAGAGGCAGGCATCGCTGGAGAAACTGCTGGAGTTGGTGAAGCCGGTGGTCCCCACAGCAACCATCCCTTATTTGAAAGCTAAAATTGGTGGCCTGAGGAGCACTTATCTAAGGGAGCGCAAGAAGGTCACAGATTCCCAGAGATCCGGAGCTGCAGCAGATGATGTTTATGTCCCCAGGCTGTGGTACTATGAGAGACTGCGATTTCTGTCAGACCACACTGAAGTCAGGGAATCCCTCTCTACTCTTCCTTCCACGCTTCCTTCCACCCCAGCTGAGGCTTCCGATGTCCAACCTGGGCCTTCCAGCCAGGAAGAAATGGAGGAGCCCAGCTCGAGTCAGGTATAGCATTCTTCTACAGATTTCTGGGCAATAAATAAATGATGTTTATTAGATGTTATTATTGATCACTAATTGCTGATTAAAAAAAGTGCTTTACATATCAATAGACAGTAGTGGGCACCCAAAATTGGGAAAAGAATGAAAACTGCTGGGCTCAGAAGGATAGTCTGTTATATTTGTTAACATTCAATTTGCAGCAGTCAGGAGGTGAAAATTGTGTGTGATTGATGACTAAAAAACTAAAACTATGTCCCTTTTTCATACACAGGAAGACCTCAGCCAGGAGGAGGCTGTGGAATGTGTCAGTCAGGAGGAGGCGGGGATTATTAGTGTCAGCCAGGAGGAGGCGGGGATTAGTGGCAGCCAGGAGGAGGTGGGGCTAAGTGGCAGCCAAGAGAAGCCTGGGACAAGTCGCAGCCTGACTGAGTCTCAGGTCCCTCCCCTCCGCCTGCCATATAAACGAGCCAGGAAGGCCACTCCGAGTCCCGTGCAGGATTCAGCGTACAGGCTGATCCAGGAGGCTTCGGCGTCCCTCCGAGCCTTCCCCAGTCCTGAAGAGGCCTTTGCCTGCATAGCTGCCACAAAATTGCAGGGCATGCAGGAGGGTCAACGCAAGATCTCTGAGGACCTGATTTATAAAGTCCTTCGTAAGGGGGAGAGTGGGGAACTAACACACAAGACGGATGTCATTGAGAGGGACGATCCTCCTCCTCCTCCTCCTCCTGCTGCCACAACTCCACCACCACAGCCAAAGGCTGTAAGGAAGCATGGAAGGAAGACCAAAGAGTGATGGCCCTGGGTTCAGTCTGGTCTGACAGTCTCTCGTATGACCACAGCCTGGGGACACAGATGTCATCTGCTGCTTTCCGGATCTCTGGGACTTCTGGACCAGACTGCCCTCCCTTATGATATGGACTCCTCAGGCCACCAATTTTGCTTTTAAATAATTGATGTCTGCCCTGGGGGTACAAGGCTTCGCCCACTTCTGCAGTTTCTCCAGCATTGCCTCCCTCTTTGTTTATAGTTGTGAGCCCTTAATAAATTTTTTGGGGAAATTCTACTCTCCTGTGTGTGTTTTCATCCAAAAAGGACAGTTTGTTGGTGACGATACAGGTACATTTCTAAAGTACAATGTGAAATTAACAAGGGACAACAACACCAAACAATCTCCTACAGATTAAATAGAACAACATATTAGTGGTGTTGTGGGAACTTGTCACCAAAAACACACACAAACATTTTCGGGAATTCAAATCAAAATCACCAAAAAAAAAAAAAAAAAAAAAAGAGAAACACAAAAAAAGAATCTACATTAAAGTCCAAAAAAAATAAAAAATTTTGTTGTCAGATGTGAGAAATCAAAATATATTGAGGGAATCCCGATAAATAGTAACGAAATAAGTTTGTGAGAAGTGTGTGTGAATTTGAGCAGCAAAACTACTTAATTCTTTAATTCTTGTCACATTATAAAGAAGAAGAGAGTGCGCTGTATTAAACCATTTTGAACATTGCAGCGTGACGAAAGTGCTGTATCCATTCCGAACGCTACGTTTACCAGAACGAGCTGTCCCGTGTCGGAATTTCTTCTGAGCATGCGTGGCACTTTGTGCGTCGGAACAGGCCACACACGGTCGGAATTGACGCGATCGGATTTTGTTGTCGGAAAATTTTATCTCCTGCTGTCCAACTTTGTGTGTCGGAAAATCCGATGGAAAATGTCCGATGGCGCCCACACACGGTCGGAATTTCCGACAACACGCTCCGATCGGACATTGTCCATCGGAAAATCCGACCGTGTGTACGGGGCATTAAACTCCCTGAGGAAGATCCGCACTTCAGAGTGCATTTGAAACGCGTCGGCTATTCCTTTGCGAGCTCCCCCCTCTTTTTAAGCTGTTTTTTCCCCCTTATATATATGTTTTTTATCATCAGTCATCTGTTTACATTCATATTTACATTGTATTACATTTGTTGATTTATTTATTGTTTGTCCAATAAATTTTGTACTTTTTTAATATTATTGCCTTGCGTCAAGTTAAAGTCTTGAGGAATCTTGTTCTTTACAGCAGTGCTGAATAGACAGCGGGAGCTGCCAGAGTTAACTTTCAAAATCAACCAGCAGGTGATTGGTTGCTAGGTAGTCCTAGCAGCCAATCACCAGCTTGTTAATATGAAAAGATAACTCCGGCAGCTCCTGCTGCTGTGTCTCTCTTCCGTTCTGCCCTCTGCTCCCTGCTCTGCTCTACTGTGTCTCCAGCTCTACATGCCTGAATAAGGTAGTAAGAGGCAGAGCAGCGGGGGGGAGGGGCTGTGTAATGTATGTGCAGGGGTCCAGAGGTGTGAGGGCTGTGTAATGTAAAGGGGTCCAAATGTGTGGGGGCTGTGTAATGTGCAGGGGTTCAGAGGTGTGAGGGCTGTGTAATGTAAAGGGGTCCAGAGGTACGGGGGATGTGTAATGTAAAGGGGTCCAGAGGTGTAGGAGCTGTGTAATGTAAAGGGGTCCAGATGTTTGGGGGTTGTGTAATGTGCAGGGGTCCAGAGGTGTGGGGGCTGTGTAATGTAAAGGAGTCCAGAGGTACAGGGATGTGTAATGTAAAGGGGTCCAGAGGTGTAGGGGCTGTGTAATGTAAAGGCGTCCAGAGGTGTGGGGGCTGTGTAATGTAAAGGGGTCCAGAGGTGTGGGGTCTGTGTAATGTAAAGGGGTCCAGAGGTGTGGGGGCTGTGTTATGTAAAGGGGTTTTCCTACATTTTGCCCGCAAATATAGCTGCAGTCCTTTAGATTTCTATTAGGTTGCACGTTCTTTCCTGCATTTTCTGAAAGCGCACCAAAAGTCCCACATGCTAAATGTTTGGTGCACTTTCAGAAAACAGGAATTTTTTTTTTTTTTTTTTTTTTGGGGGGGGGGGGGGGTGACATCATGTTTTACTGCACCAGGTGACACCAATCCTAGTGATGCCATTGAGTGGGTGTGAATTATCATTGTCACAATATTGCTGAGGAAGCTATGTAGAAGATGGAAGTTAAAGAGTGACATGATTTTTTTCCCCATAATGGGCACAATAGACATGCAAGTCCAGGTGGTCAGACACAGATATTCCACCAATGCAGTCCCTGGCATAATAAATTGTTGTGTGGTTTAACTCTTCATCATCTAGCAAACACAGGTTAGTTATATCACAAAGCCTCTACCCTGTGTGAGAGAGGGGGGCTCTGCCAGGCACTTTAGAGGCATGGTCTAGTGCAGCCATTTTTAAGAAAGGTTCCTCCAGAGATTGCTAGGGGTTCTTTGAGCTGTGGCTGATTGGTCTCCTATCTGATGGTGCTTGGATAGTTCTGTGTACAATGCCACTTGACAGAGCATGACTCCAAAGATCTTTCAAGTTACCACCAACATAAGAGGGCATTCTTCCCACTGACCACCAAGTAAAGGGAGCATTCTTTCCGCTGACCGCCAGTGTAAGGGGGGCATTCTTCCCACTTATCCCTGATGTGAGTGGCATTCTTCCCTGAGACCTAAAAATTGTTTTAAGTGCTTCTCTGGGGTAAAAAGGATGAGATTGACTGGTCTAGTATAACAAATGCCAGATGCTAGGATGTCATCAACAAGAAAGTCTAATGCACTGGCTTACACTACAGCAAGTTTGAAAAACTTGTATGTTGACAGGGAGAGACGCTAGCACTACATGCTGGGAATTGTAGTTCTTATAGCCAGATAGGCTCAGGTTGTTCATCCCAGAGTTAGAATAACAGCAAATTTCATATTGCAACAATGCTCCTATATTGTTTGTGAAAAGTCTGAGCCTGTTTCATTCTCTCACACCTACTAATGAGCATGCTGTTAATGTAATATAAAAGTATCACTTATTGCTGAGGTCTTACTCATGGTGCACAGATGGATCACAGAACAATTATATTGGTCTCTCTTTGCTTGAATGTTTTTCCAGAGCCATCTCTGCAGGACTGTCACAACATGTAGTCTTCAGCAGATGGAAGTGCTGCGAGGAGAAAACATTGACTCAAGCCTGTCAGTCACATACGATATAGTCTTTGCAGCTAAGTCAGGGATGAGTAAGCACAATGCTCATCCAATCTATGCATTCTCCTGTTTTACTAGTCACAGCGGTACCATTTAACTAAAGGCTAAATTCTCCCACAACTCACATTTTTTTTGTGTTGGTATCAGTGGCACATTGTACTAGTTAGGGGCTCCAGCGAATATCTGTTTGCTGGCATTCCCTTTTTTGTAACCATACCCATTATTGGTACAAAAATGGAGTCCTAGTCCTTCCGCTGAATTGTCTTTATTGTAAAATAAATGGAAATTCTACTATTGAAGGTGTGATTTCACGGAGGGCTGTGTGTGGAGCCAGCATCTAAGATGCAAAGATCTTGCCAGTAGATTAAAAAACAGAATCACTGTGATATGTTTACTGGCATCTTCCCATTCACTTTTTCTCTTGGTGACAGTTACTGGAAAAGAATGTGAGGGGAAATCTCAAGTTTAGCAGCTGCCAGCAAAACTGGAGAATTCTTTTCCAGTGACAACTCGGCAAAAGTGGAGCATTTTGGGTGAATTTTTTTATCTCTAGCATAGCAGTACCCCCGTAGGGGCTGCTGGTGATCATGGTCCTTCTCCCACCCTGCACAGCCAGGCACATGAATTTCCAAACACGCTTAAGTCAAGAATCAGTCTTTGTACTTTGTTTTTCTGTTTTTTTTATTGAGGGGATATAACTTGGAAGGGGATAGGGTACATACCTCCTGGCTGCAGTTGCCCTTTTTCACTGCCTGTGCCACCACAGTCCTCCTTACTGGCTCTGCACCCATCCCAGACTGCTCCATCCCAGCCCCCTCAGGCATGCCTCCAGTCCTCCTGACTGTGTGTCACTCACCAGCCCTCTTGGCTGTTCCTTGTTCTCCTGGAGAGTTGCCCAGCAGTGTGCTCCCACTGTCCTGTTTGCTCCCAGTGCTTCCTGGCCAGGACACCTCTGTGGTTCTGGGAAGGCCTGTCCACACACGAGCCCAGGCCCAAGGTCAACCCCCCAACTGAGGAGCTGCCTCAAAGGCCACGACAGCCTAACACTCCATCTCCAGCATCCACCCGAACACAACTCCTCCCCAGCTGGGCTGACCCAGAGTATTTCAGGGGGCCTGCCCCCTGCCAACCCAAGCTGGGGATTGGTCAGGACCCTCAAAATACTCCATATAGCTCCACCATACTTTCCCTCCCATCTTTCTAGAAGGTTCCAATACATTCTAGAAATATAAAGGAGGTCTCAGTGATGCTACATGTGAGTCATCCAGCTATCCCTGGATTTCTGCCCAACCCAGGACAGAAACAGACAGGCTTGGCTGCCAGCCAAGTTTTCATAAATTTACCTGTACTAGACAAAAAAAAACTATTTACACTTCTAGCACTAGAGGGTGCTACACTAGTTCTAGGGATTCAGAGATGTAGCCGATGGCAGGTAGAACTACAGCACTGCAGTGGTTGAAGGGACACACTTCTTGGTGTGTGGGTTGTTGAGGATCCTGCTGGCGGTTTTGAAGATTCAAGGAACTTGTGGTGGGAAAGGTAAAGATAAATGGGTAAATGAGACCGGTAAATATAAATGTTCTTCTTTTTCAGGTTTTTTTTCATCATTATTTGATGAATTCTGCAAATTCCATGGTGGAGTTCTAGGCTCCCCTTCTCGTGTTTATCTGTTTACCAGATTGACCTCAACTGCCCCCTCATCATCTGTTCTGTCTGAACGAGGTCATATAGAGATTCAGTTACAAGGAGATCTTTTATAGAAAAAACAGTATGCTCTACAAAACTAGTGTCTTGTGTGCACACTCTTTTTAAAGGGACCCTGTTAGACTCCAGCCCTTGCAGGTCAATTCTCTAAACCTTTATGTCATTCAAGAATCAGCTTTGATGTAGAAGTCTGAGGCTGGAACTATAGTAAGCTGTGGTTGACACGCTTCTGACACTCCCAGAAGTGTAGAATGCTGAAGACACTGACAGAGGCTGCATCATCAGGGCTAAGTTAGGAGACATGGACCATAAAATAAGTGAATATAACAGCTCTTCTCTTGCATGGCACTGGTATTTGGTCATTTTAGGGACCTGAGAGTAGGCACCCCCTAGTTGCTACCAGCTGCTACTAGTGGCCTACAGTAAAACGAGTCACCCATGCATCGGGTTGTTTACACTGTTTTCTGGCCCAGGTGCTCAATGCAGACTGCCATGCCTGCCACGTGTGCAGGGATGGGGGTCCACGACCTTATTCCTTTCCATTCCCCTGATCCATATTCTCTATTGAAAGGCCCTGCATATTACATGATTTCAGGCTACAGGGAAATTGAGCTTACATGCATAGTGCTAGGCATTATAATTGGTACTAACAACTATGTTAGATTTTGGTCATTATTTACTGACTTTACTACAAGGTAGTAAGCTGGCATCTTTCATTTAGATTGAGGTGGTTTCTATCTTTCCACTTACTCAGATTTAGGCATCATGCACACAAATACTTAGCAACTGCTGGTTCTTGAGGAACAAATAACTTAAATGGAGCTTTTCTTGTGCCTGGGGAGCTACTCAGGCCATATACAGCCACCAGTACAAGTTAAAGGTAAAGGTAAATGGCCATGGCTTACATGCATCAGCATTTACATGTGCGTACGGCTCTTTTCCCCCGAACTTTCAATACAGACTTATGCCCCCCGTACACATGATTGGATTTTCCGACAACAAAACCGTGGAATTTTGTATGAAGGTTGTTGGCTCCAATTTGTCTTGCATACACGCGGTCACACAAATGTTGGCCAACAATTTGGAACGTAGGAACGTGGTGACGTACAAGATGTACGACGAGCCGTGAAAAAGGAAGTTCAATAGCCAGTGCAGCTCCTTCTGCTTGATTCCGAGCATGCGTGAACTTTTGTGCGTTGGACTTATGTACACACGATCGGAAATTCCGACAACATAGTTTTGTTGGCAGAAAATTTGAGAACCTGCAAGCCAACATTTGTTGGCAGAAAATCCGACAACAAATGTTCGATGGAGCATACATGGGGTCGGACTTTCAGCCAACAAGCTTACATCCAACATTTGTTGTCGGAAAATCCGATCGTGTGTACGGGGCATTACACTTGTATTGGCAGCTGTACGTAGCTTCCTGGGTGCCAGAAAGAGCTGGAGATTTTACACCCAGCACACAGACACTACTAAGCATCTGTGTGCATGAAGCCTAACTGAAGTCAGATCCATGGAGGATATATTTTGATTGCTTGCTGTATATTTCACTTCATGGCTTATCTTAATAATCAACTCTTTATAAGTGTTGCAGGTTTCTTTGATTTGTTCCATGGATTCAGGTTTCACTCAGTATATCAGTGCAAAGAGTGATGTACAAAGGCAAGTAACCCATAACCCAAACTTGAGCTCTGGTTGCTTCACTTAATAACAGTTTGTCTTTTTCAGTAAGCCCAAGCATGTCATCCGTTTTTCCCGTAGCCCCTTTCTGTTGTAGTCCTGTTGTCTGACATGAGCGTGCATTTTCAGGAGAGGAAAAGCACTTGTGCTGACCATAGCACTTCATTTGTTTTTGTTGCTGACTGAACTTTCTAAGGCCTGTATATTCATTTTCTTTTCCTGATACAAATCAGGGACTTCGGCTCCAGGAATAATATTTGTCGAGCCGCTTTCTTTTTGCCTATGGCTTTTCTGGGTCTGGAAAATGTCATCATTATTTACCTTCTCCTTAAACCCTAGCTGTTCCTTGTTTAGCTTTTAAAAATCAAGGTTCCAGTGCACAGTGTTGTAGCCCATTATGTATTAATGTATGAGGACAGGGGTGTAACTAAGTTAGGCCCCTTTCACACTGGGGCAGTTTGCAGGCGCTATTGCACTAATAATAGCGCCTGCAAACCGACCCGAAACAGCCGCTGCTGTCTCTCCAGTGTGAAAGCCCCGAGGGCTTTCACACTGGAGCGGTGCGCTAACAGGATGGGAAAAAAAGTCCTGCTAGCAGCATCTTCGGAGCGGTGAAGGAGCGGAGTGTATACCGCTCCTTCACCGCTCCTGCCCATTGAAATCAATGGGACTGCGCGGCTATACCGCCGGCAAAGCGCCTCTACAGAGGCGCTTTCCGGTGGTTTTTAACCCTTTCTCGGCTGTTAGCGGGGGTAAAACCGCCCCGCTAGCGGCCGAATACCAACGGTAAAGCACCACTTACAATAGCGGCGCTTTACGTTTCCGACGCCACCCTCGCCCCAGTGTGAAAGGGCCCTTACTTCAGTCGCAACGCAAAATGTAAATTAGGGCCTCCTGGCATCTCCTAATTATTAATAAAAACCCACCATATTCAGAAATATCTCATGTAATATACCAAATCTTTGAGCACGAAAACTCTTCCAACTAATATGTATAATGATTATGTTAACAGTAAATGGTTACTAGACAGGCTGTTTGCTTATGATGAGAGATGCAGAATTATAGGTCAGGTATTGGTAGCAACCTTTTTCTGCTTGTAAAGTTGTGCAAGCTTTATTACCCTGTAAGATCTACCAGCACCTGTACTGTACATGACCTCACCCTATGTTCCTTTCAGGGCTCAAAATTTCAAGTCCTGAATTTCAAGCTACTAGCCAGGCGTCAAGGGTTACTCACCACCAGTTGCCCCACCCAACCCCTAATCCCACCCCTAAACACGCCCTCATAAATGGTCTCATGAAATGACACTTAAATATTATCAACAACTTTATCAGTGCAGCCTCACCTGTGCCCAATACAGCCTCACCTGTGCCCAATACAGCCTCACCTGTGCCCAATACAGCCTGGCCTGTGCCCAATACAGCCTGGCCTGTGCCAAATACAGCATGGCCTGTGTCCAATACAGCCTGGCCTGTGTCCAATACAGCCTGGCCTGTGTCCAATACAGCCTTGCCTGTGCCCAATACAGCCTCGTCTGTGCCCAATACAGCGTGGCCTGTGCTCAATACAGCCTCACCTTTGCCCAATACAGCCTCACATGTGCCCAATATAGCCTCACCTGTGCCCAATGCAGCCTGATCAGTGCCCAATGCAGTATGACCAGTGCCCAATACAGCCTCAACTGTGCCCAATATAGCGTGGCCTGTGCACAATGCAGCCTCACTTGTGCCCAATGCAGCGGGACCTGCAATGCAGCGGGACCTGTTCCCAATGCAGCGTGACCTGTGCCTAATGCAGCGTGACCTGTGCCCAGTACAGCCTCACCTGTGCCCAATGTGGCCTGCTTGTGCCCAATGCAGCGTTGCCTGCCTATGCCCAATGTAGCGTGTCCAGTGCCCAATACAGCCTCACCTGTGCCAAATACAGCATGGTCTGTGCCCAATGTAGCCTCACCTGTGCCCAATACAGCCTCACCTGTGCCCAAAATAGCCTCACCTGTGCCCAATATAGCCTCACCTGTGCCCAATGCAGCATTACCAGTGCCCAATACAGCCTCAACTGTGCCCAATATAGCGTGGCCTGTGCACAATGCAGCGGGACCTGTGCCCAATGCAGCGGGACCTGTGCCCAGTGCAGCGGGAACTGTGCCCAATGCAGCGTGACCTGTGCCTAATGCAGCCTCACCTGTGCCCAATGCAGCCTCACCTGTGCCCAATGTGGCCTGCCTGTGCCCAATGCAGCGTTGCCTGCCTATGCCCAATGTAGCGTGTCCACTGACCAATACAGCCTCACCTGTGCCAAATACAGTGTGGTCTGTGCCCAATGCAGCCTTATCTGTGCCCACCTGTGCCCAATGCAGTGTGACCTGTGCCCAATGCAGTGTGACCTGTGCTCAATGCAGCATGACCCGTGCACAATGCAGCCTCACCTGTGCAGAGGAAGAGGCGAGCTGTCCGGATTGCCCGCTGTAATAGATTTCATTTGAATTCCCTGTGTTATCGGGGCTCAATGTCACATAGCCCCACCTCTTGGTCCGATGCCTTTGATGACATCACACGTCCTGCATTGGACCAGTGTTCTGTCTATCAAAGGCACCGGGCCTAGAGGTGGGGCTATGTGACCCCCCGCTCCGAGGCAGCCCCACACTCGCCAACAGCTGGTTCCTTTATACCTGTTATATCCCTTATTTGAGTTCTATTACTGTAGAGCACAGGTCTCCAAACTGCAGACTGTAGGCCACATTTGGCCTGCTACAAGATATTATCAGGAGGACTCTGATGGGGACCTTGGTGTAAGGGGAGACTCTGATAGAGATTATTTTCAGCCCAGTAATATTTGTAAAATGTACAATGTGGCCCTCAAACTAATAAGTTTGGAGACCCCTAGTGTAATGTATTTGAACCATGTTATGTGTAACCTGAGTATTGTGGCAAAACAGTCTAACATTATGGTTATAAAGCTGACCATACACTTTACAGTCTAATTGTAAAAATTTTGAACATTCCCCCTATTTACCAATAACTATTTAGTTAGAGGAATAATATATATGGTGCTCTATTCCAGTGGTCATCAACCCTGTCCTCAGGGCCCACTAACAAGTCAGGTTTTATGTATTACCTTGGGGAGATGCAGACTAGAATATTGCAATCACTGAGTAGCAAATGATATCACCTGTGATGTATTTCAGTTATCTTGCAAACCTGGCCTATTAGTGGTCCCTGAGGACAGGGTTGATGACCACTGCTCTATTCCCTGTGTTGAAATATGACACAAAAGTGAAACAAACTAAAGATGACTGGTAGATACACAACAATATGTGAATTGCATAGCCTCAATCATTAATATATAATTTATATTATTGCTTATTTTGATTCCTTCCTGGTCTTGAGTAGCTGCTGCTGTTCCATCCTTTTCAGACCAGTGCAGAGATTTATATTTATACATATTTAGTTAGAGGGCCTGCCTACTAATAAATTAATACCCATTAAGATAGGCCCTCACACTACATACTTATTGGTAAACCAAAGACCATATGCACAATTGTGATTAGGACTATAGTGTGTATTCCAGTGGCAAGAATCAAAGCATTCCTGTAGAGAGAATGATATGTGTTTGTGAATAGCTACAGCCATTCAGCCTGTGGGGAGGTGCAGTGTGGTGCGGCAGCAGTAAACACTCAGAGTCCAGATGCAGTAATGGAACTGTATTGTAATTAAAGTTCAAACAAGCACAACTACCCAGCAGGAAGTCAACCCAAGCAGGTGCACTCACAGAATGCAACAGTGAACAGTGTAAACAGCAAGTCTCAGATGTACCGACAGCGTCTGTCTAAAAGGGGTGGAACGCAGCCTTGCTGGTCTGTGCCCAAATGGGGAGGCTTCCAGGAAGGATAGTGTGTCCCTGTTCTTTCCCTACTCTCCCTACCGCTAATACTGTCCCTAACAGATGGGTGACCTGTCCCTACACTACCCACTTGCGAAATTCTCACCAAACCTGGGAGCCAGGGTCTAAAATAGACTCTGCCTGACCCAAGATGGCTGCCTGGAGTCACATGGGGTGGCAGCATCCAATTGAATAGCTTCGCCAGTGACCCAGGAAACCATTGAGAAACCATGTTCCTCTTTTCTTCCTCTCCCTCTGCAATGCCGCTGCGATTGAGCACCACATGCAGTGGAGAAAGTAGACTGCACCTGCTTACAAGCCTATACAAAGCAATGACAGGCTGATGGTGGCTGCATCTGTTTGTGAGTGCACTGTTCACGCAATCAGCTGCAGTTAGGGACAGACGTCCTTCCCTGGATGCAGTCTGTCTGCGCCTAGGGACAATAGTCTGTTCTTACCCAGGGGCGGAACTACCACCATGGCGACCCATGCGGGCGCTATGGGGCCCGCAGCCGAGTGGGGCCCGGTGAGGATGAGAGCACCGCTGGCACAGTCTCCCAGCCAGGGGAAGAGAGAGGAGAGGAAGAGGCAAGCTGTCTATATCAGCAGAGAGCTGAATTGCCCGATGTAATAGCTTTCATTAGAACTTCCAGTGTTTCCGGGGCTTAAGTCACATAGCTCCACCTCTTGGCCTGGCGCCTTTGATAGACAGAACGCCAATCCAATGCGGGACGTGTGACGTCATCAAAGGCGTCAGGCCAAGAGGTGGGGCTATGTGACGATGAGCCCCGGGAAGATGGGAAATTCAAATGAAAGCTCTTACATCGGGCAATCCCGCTCTCTGCTGATCCGGGTGGCTTGCCTCTTCCTCTGCACAGGTGAGACTGTATGGGGCACAGGCAGACCAGGCTGTATTGAGCACAGGCAACGCTGTATTGGGCACACGTCACGCTGCATTGGGCACAGGTCACGCTGTATGGGGCACAGGTCACGCTGCATTGGGCACAGGTCACGCTGCATGGGGCACAGGTCACGCTGTATGGGGCACAGGTCACGCTACATTGGGCACAGGTCACGCTGTATGGGGCACAGGTCACGTTGCAATGGGCACAGGTCACGCTGTATGGGGCACAGGTCACGCTGTATGGAGCACAGGTCACGCTACATTGGGCACAGGTCACAGTGCATTGGGCACAGGTCACGCTGTATGGGGCACAGGTTACGCTCTATTGGGCACAGGTCACGCTCTATTGGGCACAGGTCACGCTGTATGGGGCACAGGCCACACTGCATTGGGCACAGGTCATGCTGTATGGGGCACAGGTCAGGCTGTATGGGGCACAGGTCATGCTGCATGGGGCACAGGTCACGCTGCATTGGGCACAGGTCACGCTGCATTGGGCACAGGTCACGCTGCATTGGGCACAGGTCACGCTGCATTGGGCACAGGTCACGCTGCATTGTGCACAGGTCGCGCTGCATTGTGCACAGGTCACGCTGCATTGGGCACAGGTCACGCTGCATTGTGCACAGGTCATGCTATATGTGGCACAGGTCACGCTGCATTGACACTAGGGCAGCTGTGTGTGTGTGTGTGGGGGGGGGGGCTGTTTGCAGGGGGGCCCCATACAACATTTTGCTATGGGGCCCTGCTATTTCTAGTTACGCCCCTGTTCTTACCCCAAGTAAATGGTGGATGTCCAATTTCATCCAAACAGTCATGGACAGCTGCGGCCACCGTCAGCCCGTCATTGCTTTGTTTAGGCTGAGCAGCCACAGCTATTCACAAGCACCTGCCATTTAGAGGATCCCTGCAGCCCTAATTATATGTTAGAATAGGTCCTAATGGTAAGTGTGAATGGGGTCAAAAGAAGATTGTTCAATTGTATTGTAGAGTGTGGCCAACTTAATCCCTGGACTACACGTCTATTAGTTTGTGAAAAAGGCAGTAGGAGTGGTTGAATAGATGAGCAAAAGACAACTGGGCAGGGCTGACACCATTCTGTCCACATAAATACTGTGTGTTGTCAATCCACAGTATAAGAGATTAAGAACTGACTACATTTCTGTCAGATCAACAGGTATTTTTCTGTACTTGCAGAGCCTTTAAAAGTATAAAGCAGGGTGAATGTAAATGTGTTGCAGAAATAAACTGTATGTGTTTTTTTTTTTTTGGTTGTTTTTGTATTGCTTTAATGCTACAGCATACAAAGACATTTTAGGCAATTACACACTTCCAGCTTTGAGGCAGCAGTTTGGGGAAGGCCCTTTCTCTCCCAGCAGGCTGAAGGGTGCAAACTCACACACTAAAATCTTGAGAAAGCCGCCCCAGAGAGAAGGTTAGTATAGCTGCAAGGGGTTCAAGTTTGTATTATGAATTAAGATGTTCTAAAACCTCATATACAGTAGGTGTGATGGTCAGGTGTCCACAAACATTTCTATCATACAAATTTTCCATAGCATTGCCCAGAAACTACTCAATTAAAGGGGTTGTGAATGCAGTAGTAGTAAATGCAGAAGGTTTTTTTATCTTAATGCATTCTGTTGCACACCTTGTTGGAGGTGTAAAGAACAGATTCAGACCTTCTACCACATATTATGAGGCTGTAAAAACTTAAACAGTTTCTGGAAATCAGTTTCTTCCTTCGTTTCTACACTTATGGGAAATCTAATGCCTCTTACGCCAGCAATGGCTCTATTGGGAATTGACTTAAATATATACCCCAAAGAATTTCGGACACTAGTGGCTAATATCTTGCTTGCTGCAAAACTAACTATCACCTCACTATGGAAATCTAATGATGCCCCCAATCTTTCTGGAGTCATTGTTAGAGTAAATACAAAAGCTCAATATGAGATGTTGATAGCCTTTAAAAACCTCTCTGTGGTTAGATTTGAGAAGCTATGGCAAAATTGGATCTCACACCCTAGAGCTTCTAAATTCCTTAAAGATTCTAGTAAAACATTATAATGATAAAACTATTAAAACATAATATGAGGTTCCATACTGTTGATTACATTAGGTAACTGCCTCTAATTCCCCTACCTTTAACTCCTTCAGATCTGCGCTATAGCCGAATGACGGCTACAGTGTGGATCTACTTTGCCGGGAGGCCGTCAATAGACGTCCTCCCCTTTGCATGCTCCCCTGTGATCAATGAGACTCAGGTGACCACAGATTGGAGTAAGAGGTCGATCCCGGCCCCTTACCACGTGATCAGCTGTCAGCCAATGACAGCTGATCACGTGATGTAAACAGAAGATCGGTAATGTTCTTTTTTTCTCCTAACGCTGACAGCATTATCAGTGCCCATCAATGCAGCCTATCGGTGCCCATCGGTGCAGCCTATCAGTGCCAATCAGTGCGGCCTCATCAGCGTACATCAATGAAGGAGAAAAATTACCTGTTTGCAAAATTTATTAACAAAATCTAAAACGGTTTTGTATTTATTTTTTTTTTAATTTGGTCTTTTTTAATTTAACAAAGAAATTAATAAAAACCCAGAGGTGATCAGATACCACCAAAAGAAAGCTCTATTTGCGGGAAAAAATGATAAAAATTTAATTTGGGTACAATGTTTTATGACCGCGCAAATGTCGTTCAAAGAGTGACAGTGCTGAAAGCTGAAAATTGGTCTGGGCAGCAGGGGGGTTTAGGTTCCCAGTAAACAAGTGGTTAACTAAATGATAGGAAAATTAACATCTCTTTATATCGCACCTGTTTACAGTGTGTCCCCAATGGGGTAAACAAGGTACATAAAACTAAAGAGAAATAGACATGATGCTTTTTTTCCTCTTTTTCCTATCTTTTTTGTTGGGAATTATCAGGTATGAATATAAATATTTGGTGTGATGTTATGTTATGTGCTGTTAAACATATTGATAAATGTTAAGTAACCTTTCAGTTACTACTCCATATACTTGATTCATTTCCCTTACTGTTTTTATTTTTGTATTATGGAAAAACCTAATAAAAAATTATTGTTTAAAAAAAAAAAATGTGCTCATGACTCCCGAATGGATGTTAACAAAGGTACTTTTATTAAAACAAAGTTACTGAATCAGTTATGATAATTACATCAATAGTGGCAAGCTGTCATCCTATTATCCTTGTACTGCGGCTCTGATGGAATTAAAAAACCCCACTATGTCTAGGAGAGCAGATGGAGGTGGATTGAGTTCCAGTGAAGAGTCCCTGGGCTGGGATCGCTGAGGGCAGCACGGCTCACAGGAAGTAAGAGCTGAGCGGCTGTAGTCACATGAACTGGAAGCCACCGGAAGGAAGCCACAGGAGGAGATGGACAGCAAGCTGGATGGGTTGCTGTGACAATGCGTTTCATGCTACAGAGTGCTTTGTCAAGTCCATGTCCATGACCATGGTGTAGCACTACCCCCGTAGGAGTTGCTAATGTCAGGATTTCCCACTACTGCACAGCCAGTCACACAACATTTCCTTCTTGCATCCAGACACAGTGATCAGCCCTTTGGCTTGTTGTTGTTGTTTTATGATAGGGGATGATAACTTGGATGGGGTAAGGGATTATGGGATGCCCAACTTGAAAATGTCCAACAATCAAAACCAGGGATAACTTCCTCCCTATTTACAGATTCCTCTTCTTCCTTCCCCCTGCACAAACTTGGTTCCCTTGTACAGCTTCTGCTGGTTCACACCTGGGGGAACTAACAGTCACTAGTTATTTCAGCAACAGCCCATTACAGGCTAGGAACTTGCAGTCCTTTGGAAAAGTAGCACATGTGGAGTGAACAGCATTTCACACAACTTTCTGCCTCTCTGTAGATACTGGTCCCAGGTCTACTGCTTGCAGAAATGCTAGCCTGTCTGGCTGCCACCAGCCCACCTGGCTGCTTTTTCTTCCCAGTCTTCCCGACTGACACACACATGGAGACCCGCCAGGGCAAGGTTGGATGAAGACTTGGCACACCACTGTCTTCAAGAGAGCAGTGCTACAGCAGGCAGTCTCACCCTTAGTCTGTCCCTGCACTGTGCTGATCTACTCACTGTCTCTCCTTGCTTTCTCTGCTGCCTCTCTGGTTAGGGTCCCTCCAACTGCCTCCTGTGGTAGGATCCTTCCAGGCCAGCCTCCCAAGCTCCAGCCTGAGATAAAACTCCTCCCAGGGGTCCCTCAAGGGCCACCGACAGAATCTCCCCAGCACTGCTTCTCCACCTTTCACCCGACTCTCCTGCTGACATGGCTCATGTCTATTTAAGGGCTCCTTAGTTCCCTGCCAGGCCTCCAACCTGGGGATTGGCTAAGTGCCCCTAAATATTCAAGGCAACCCCTCCTACCTTCCACCCACTATCTTCTAGAATGTTCTCCAACTTTCTAGAAACAGGGGGAGGTACCAGAGAGCTACCAGGATGAGTCATCCAGCCCTGGCCTCTAATAACCCTGACCCAGATTCAGTGACTCAGGTTTATCCCTGGGCCAGACTATAGTTTGCCTCTCACTTCTAGTAGCGCACACTAGAGGGTGCTACAATGGCAAAACAGGACATTTATAGTACTGAAGAGGAAGAGGGCAAGGCTAACGGGAGAAAGCTTTAAAGGTACTTTACACTTCTTTCTTCCATTATAGCCCTAACACAAAATATGTATAAATACACTAAATATATTAAAAAAATAGCAACTGTTATGACCTAATAGCTACCACAATCACTAACTATATAAAAATGCAAAAAATAAATGGATATAAAGGGCTCGTACATCGAAATGCTCTATCAGGTGGTTTATAGAGAGCTGCTAACTTTGTGTAATGCAACATCATCATCAAAAGCACATCACCTACAATTTATCGTCTTCTGAATCTAAGGCTCCTAAGGACCTTAAAGCCAACAAAAATATAATTGTTAAACAAGCCGATAAAGCGTGTAGCCTTATCTTAGACAGGACTGATTATTTGAAGGAGGCTTATTGCCTCCTCTCAGATATTAATATTTACATTAAATTAAATTGCAGTGACCCATTACTGAGTTATCAACAAACCCTAAAATTGCTAGTGTAGAGGGCCATCGAGGACACTAAAATGCATGCGGTGGTGTTATAGTGTAGAGGCATTGCGATGAATTATTATATGGCATCGCACTGTTTACTTTGTTTTTAAAGCGTTAGTAAACTCCGCTTTTGAACTCATACTTACAGGTAAGCCTATAATAAGGCTTACCTGTAGGTATTGATATGCACAGTGGAAGCAGCCGATGACATCACCAATGTATGCGCACTGCTTTCTGACTTGACAGCGCACTGAGTATGCTGCCAATTTAGAGCATTGTGCCGTGGCTGTAACTCCCGTGCACATGTGCAGGAGTGACGTCATCACTCATTGCGGCTTGGCCATTCAAACAGCTGAACAACCACACAAACCTGAAAGGAAGACCAGGTGAAGATGGAAACCCTGTCAGCATGACAGTGCGCCTTTGGAGGACTTTGTTTTAAGGTAAGTCTGCCATAATGTGCTAGTATGCAGTGCATATTAGCACATTATGGTTTAAACAACCCAGGGGCCTACAGGAGGTTACTACGGCTTTAACATGAAGTGATATTTTTACAAAAAAATAAGTTATACTTACCTGCTCTGTGCAACGATATTGCACAGAGTGGTCCTTTGCCTTCTATTTGGGAGACCCCTGCTGGCTTTGTCTGCTCCTCACTATCAGAAACCATGAATCAGACCGAGACAGAAGTAAAGTTAAATCACACTTGTTTAATAATAATAATAAGGTAAACAGAGTAAGCGTTGTCAAAACAAGCCAGAGTTCAGTAACCGGATCGGGTAGTCAGCCAAGCAAATGTCAGAGAGCCAGAGATAAACGTAGTAGTACAGCAAGCAGGATCAGGAGCCAGAAAGAACGTCAGCCGAGCAAGTCTTCAACAGGAACGCAGGAGAAAGTCTCTGTGATGTTGACAAAGGCGAAGGCAGAGATCAAGTGAGCTGGACGACTTTAAGTAGGCAGGACTGATGAGCAGAATCAACAACAGCTGGGTAACTGTAGAGAGAGATGGGAGCTCGCAAATAGCCGACAGCTGAGCGGCCAGCTCAGAGAAGGTAAGGCTGAGCCCAGCCTTTACAGTATCCCCTCCTCAACAACCCCTCCCCCTCGGAGGACCACCAGGCTTGAGGGAAAATTGTCTATGGAAATCATGGAGGAGGACAGGGGCATGTACGTCTGAGGATGAGACCCAAGAGCGTTCCTCCGGACCGTACCCCTTCCAATGCACCAGGTACTGTCTGCGCCCACGGAACCTACGGGAGTCAACAATGGATTGTACTTCATAATCCTCATGGTTCTCAACCTGTATAGGGTGAGGACATGGCACTGAGGTTGTAAAGCGATTGCAGACCAAAGGTTTTAATAAGGAGACCTGAAACACATTAGAGATGCGCTTACTAGGAGGAATGTCCAAGGCGTAAACCACTGGGTTAATCCTGCGAAGGATACGGAAAGGCCCAATAAAACGAGGTGCGAACTTTAAAGAAGGCACATGAAGTTGGAGGTTGCGAGATGATAGCCAGACTCTGTCCCCAACCTGGTAGGAAGGTGCAGGCAGGCGTCTGCGGTCAGCATGGAGTCTGTACCTATCGTTAGCATGTTGCAAAGCCTCCTGAACTTGTGCCCAAGTGGAACGAAGACCACGGAGATGCTCCTCTAATGCAGGAATACTCTGTGGAACAAACGAGTCAGGCAAAGTGGAAGGTTGGAAGCCATAATTCACCATAAACGGGGACAATCGGGAAGCAGAATTCAAGGCACTGTTGTGAGCAAACTCTGCCCACGGTAATAGGTCTGACCAGTTATGATGGTCAGAAATATAGCAAATAAGAATTGCTCCAAGGACTGATAGGCTGGTTCTGTGGCCCCATTAGACTGCAGGTAATATGCAGAGGAGAAAGCAAGCTGAATTCCCAACTGTGCACAAAAGGCTTGCCAGAACCGGGAGACAAACTGACTACCCCTGTCCGAGATAACCTTGGGTAGTCCATGTAAGTGAAAGATCTCCCGAGCAAAAATGGAATCCAGTTCCTTAGAAGTGGGCAGCCTCTTAAGTGGAATACAATGACACATATTTGAGAACCGGTCAACCACCATGTTGCATTGGGAGTTGGGTAACTCCACAATGAAATCCATAGACAGGTGGGTCCAGGGCCTCTCTCTATTGGGTATGGGTTGTTGGAGGCCCAATGAAAGATGTTGTGGAGTCTTACTCTGAGCACACACGGAACAGGCAGCTACGAAGGCAGTTACATCAGCCCAAAGACTAGGCCACCAGAATTGTTGCGAAATGGCCCAAACGAGTTGATTTTTCCCAGGGTAGCCATCTGCCTTGGGAGTCTGGAGCACGGCAGTACGGAGACTCTGTGGGACAAAGCAGCGGTCACAAGGTTTCTCAGAAGGAGCATGGACCTGAGCAGCAAAGGAGAAGTAAGACTGGTGCGAACCGTAGCCAGGATATGATCAGGAGGAATCACAGGAACCAAACCGACTCCGACTTGGAAGTGGAGAAAAATTGTTGTGACAAGGCATCAGCCCTTACATTCTTAGCACTGGGTAAGAATGAGACAATAATTAAAACTCGACAAGAAAAGAGCCCATTCTGGGAGAGAGGCATTTAGCCTCAAACAAGAATGTGAGAGTCTTATGGTTAGTAAGAATGAGAACCGGCACAGTGGTATTTCAAGGAGATGTCTCCATTCTTTCAGGGCTAAAATGATCGCCAACAGCTCTCTGTCACCAATCTCGTAACTGCAATCTGCAGGTGACAATTTCTTGGAAAAGTAGCCACATGGATGCATAGCGCTCTCAGAGTTAGGACGTTGAGACAGAAGGGCGCCAACTCCAGTCTCAGAAGCATCAACTTCTAGGATAAAAGGCAACGTAGGCTCAGGATGTGCCAACACAGGAGCAGAAACAAAGGCAGCCTTGAGACTCTCAAAAGCCTTAATGGACTCCGGAGACCAACTCTGTGGGTTACCGTCCTTTCTGGTCATATCAGTCAGGGGCTTGACCAGAGACGAGAAGTTACGAATAAACTTCCGATAATAGTTGGCAAAGCCCAGGAAACGCTGCAGAGGATGTAAACTCACGGGTCGGGGCCACTGTAGGACTGCCGAAAGTTTCTCTGGGTCCATCGAAAAACCAGCAGTGGAAATGACATAGCCCAGGAAGTTAACCTGTTCACGATGGAACTCGCACTTCTCCAGTTCACAATAGAGATTGTTTTCTCTTAGTTTCTGAAGCACGGGACAGACATCTGTGTGGTGGCTCTCCAGGGACTTGGAAAATATGAGGATATCATCGAGATAAACCACCACACATAACTGCAACAAATCTCGGAGGACATCGTTAATAAATTCCTGGAAAACTGCCGGGGCGTTACAAAGGCCAAAAGGCATTATGAGGTACTCATAATGGCCTGTTCTGGTATTAAAAGCAGTTTTCCACTCGTTGCCCTCCTTAATCCGCATGAGATTGTAAGCCCCTCTCAAATCAAGCTTCATGAAAACCATTGCTCTCTTGAGGCGGTCAAATAACTCTGTAATCAATGAAATCGGGTAGGCATTCTTAATCGTGAAACAATTGAGACCCCTATAATTAATACAAGGTCTCCGTTCACAGCTCCTCTTCTTCACAAAGAAGAAACCAGCACCAGCAGGAGACGAGGATTTGCGGATGAAACCTCGAGAAAGTGCGTCTGCAACATACTCCTCCATGGCCTTATCTTCCAAGACCGAAAAAGGGTAATCCCGGCCACGAGAGGGTATGGCACCAGGTTGAAGGTCAATTGCACAATCATAAGGCCGGTGTGGAGGCAAACTACCGGCTTGACCTTTGTCAAAGACATTGCTAAAATTGCGGTACTCCTCCGGCAGGGAGGAGAGTGAAGAGGACCTTCACTACCTTCTGGAAGTATGTCTCACTGCATTGTGGTGACCAGGAGAGAACCTCAGCACGGAGACAATCAAAAGAGGGGTTGTGCCTCTGTAACCAAGGATAACCAATAACCAGCAGAAACCTAGGTGGGGAAATAATTTGGAATCGGATTATATCATGGTGAAGAGCCCTATGGTCATGGACAACGGAACCGTCTCATGAGTCACATGGGCAGGCTGTAGAGGTCTCCCGTCAAAAGCCTCAATGGCAAGTGGAGTGTTACGCAGCTGCAGCGGAATTGAGTGCTGCGATACAAAGGCAGCATCAATGAACAGGCCTGCAGCCCCAGGGTCGATTAGAGCCTGTATCTCGATGGTCGACTCAGCCCAAGAAAGGGTGACCAAAACCAAGGCTTATCCGTCTGGATAACTGGGGACAAAACAACACCACCTAAGGTCTGTCCATGACAGGACCTCAAGGTTCGGGCGTTACCTGGACGGGTAGGACAAGACTTCAAAAAGTGACCTGCCTGGCCACAATAAAGGCACAATCTCTCCCTCCTCCTAAAGGCTTTCTCATCCGCAGAGAGACGTGTGAAGCCCAAGTGCATGGATTCATCTTCACTGACTCGGTACCAGGAGGCATGGGAGGTGAGGGAGGCACGGGTGGGACTGCAAAGCTCGGAGGCAAACATACAGGAGGCTTCCGCAAGCACTCTTTAAAAGAGACTCTTTCTCTGAGTCTGGAGTCAATGAGGATGACAAAGGTGATCAACCTCTCCAGCTCAGTGGGTATATCTCGGGCTGCTATCTCATCCTTGATGGAATCCGAGAGACCATGGGATAAAGCAGCCACGAGGCCCTCATTGTTCCAAGCAACCTCTGCTACCAGAGTACAGAATTTAATGGCGTAGTCGGCAACAGTTCTCGTACTCTGTTTGATGGACATGTGGCACTTGGCAGCAGAAGTGGAGCGTGCGGGAACATCAAATACCCTTTTAAAGGAGGCCACAAAGTCAGGGTAACTCAAGACAACAGGTTTTTGTGTCTCCCATAGAGGGTTTGCCCAGGCCAAGGCTCTCTCAGAAAGCAAAGATATCATGAAACCTACTTTGCTTCTGTCCATGGGAAACGCCTGGGGCAGCATCTCAAAGTAAATCTCAACCTGGTTGAGAAACCCTCTGCATTGAACTGGATCGCCCCCAAATCGCTGGGGAAGCGGAGCGGAACCAGACATAGAGGAAATACTCGAGGCGGGTGCCTGCACAGAGACTGGTGAGGCAGCAGTGATGGCCTGCAACTCAGGTTGTACCGGGGCAGCCACAGTGGGAGTTTCCAGGTGAGCCGCGCGACTCAGGAGCGTTTGTAACGCTATGGCAAACTGATCCATGTGGTGATCTTGCTCATCCAATCTGGGAAAAATATTACCAACAAGTGGATTGACTGTATCTTCTGAATTCATGACCTTTGCCTACTATCTAGAACAATGAATCAGACCGAAACAGAAGTAAAGTTAAATCATACTTGTTTATTAATAATAATAATAATAATAATAATAATGATAAGGTAAACAGAGTAAGCGTAGTCAAAACAAGCCAGAGTTCAGTAACCGGATTGGGTGGTCAGCCAAGCAAATGTCAGAGAGATACGCCAGAAATGCCAGAGATAAACGTAGTAGTACAGCCAGCAGGATCGGGAGCCAGAAGGAACTTCAGCCGAGCAAGTCTTCAACAGGAATGCAGGAGAAAGTCTCTGTGATGTTGACAAAGGCAAAGGCAGAGATCAAGTGAGCTGGACGACTTTAAGTAGGCAGGACTGACGAGCAGGATCAACAACAGCTGGGTAACTGTGGAGAGAGATGAGAGTTGACAATTAGCTGACAGTTGAGCGGCCAGCTCAGAGAAGCAAGGGCTGAGCTCAGCCCTGACACTCCCTCCTCCGGGTGCCTCCTTAGCAAGCCAGGGGCTAAGGAGGGACCTGTGCAAGTGTGTTCCTGAGTGGGGCTGTGTGTGTCTAGGACACACACAGCGCTGGTAAGCCATGCCCTCACTTCCTCCTCTCAGGAGTTTGACTGACACCAGCAGGAGCCTATGGCTCCCACTGCCCTCAGCGTCTCCTGTAAGACCAAGAAGTGAGAGGGGAGTGCTGCTGCAGCCGGTACATTGCTGGATCAGGTGTTTAGTGATGTGGTGGGTAGGACAAGTTGTAAGAGTTTTTTGTTATCTTAATGCAGAGAATGCATTAGGGTAAAAAAATTAAAAAATTAGACATTGGAACCTCTTTAATAGAAGTGTCAAAAAATGACACTTTATTCAACTGTATGCAACATCGCACCGTGTGTGACAATATGTGTAGAGTTTCACTGCGTAAAATAGTATACATGCTGCATTTTATGTAAACATATCAAGGCAGCTCAACAGATGTAACAGTGTAAATAAGCCCTTACTTGTTTTCCTAGTCCTAACCTGATTTAAAATATTCTGACAATGTGCAAAAATGATTGATGTAATAATTAGATAGGAACAAGCCACCTTTTATATACCTAATGTGCCTATTAATAATAGACATGTGTACACTGAAATATTTTGTTTCGGAATTTCGGTTTCATCTGAAAAATAAATTTATTTTGTTACTCCTGAAATTCGTTTTGATTTATTTCATTTCGTTAAAAACGCATTTGTAGGAAAATCCAAATTAATTAAGGTTCAATCTGTTAATTGAAGGCTTATGGTGTCTGTCGGATGTTCTAAGAAGATTCAACAAAGCAGCTAAGCTGTATGACGCAGCGATCGTACATTTCCAGTCGAATGCTCCACCCACAAGCTATAGTAGAATTCTAATGTTGTTTGACTAGTAATAATTGGTTAAACAACATTAGAATTCTTCTATAGCCTATGGGCATAGCATTTGACCGTAAATGTCCACTCGCGGTGATCGTATGTTTTTAGCTGCTTCGTCGAATCTTCATGTCGAACGGTATTATACATATTTTTGATCGTATCGAATGATGCAATACCTGTTTGTTTCTGTTCATGTTGAACGGTCTACCCCAACAGCCAATGGAATTGCGTTGTATCGAAATTCAAGCATATAACTTCCTCCCTGTTTGCTCTGTGCTCCTAACGGTTCTGGTTCACACTGGCAATGGCGATCATCATCATTTTACTTCCCCCACCCATTCCAGCAGTGACCACTAACAGCTCTTTTCCTATTGTCTCTATAATGTCGAATCTTTTCTCTCGATGTCGAATAATCTTGGACTGAAAGAGTTAGGTTAGGCACATTTGACCGCAGGTTCGATAGACACAGATCGCTATTGTCACCGTCACGTCGAATCTTCTATCTATCTATCTATATCGAACTGCTGTCGCAATGATACGAAAATATAATGGATATAAAAAATAAAGCATTTTTTTATTTTGGATCTTTTGGATTTTGGATTCTGCGCATTCGTTATCGTTTTGTTAAAATGAAAATCCCTGAATTTCGGATGATATGAATGCACATGTCTATTTAGTAAATCTGGCCCTTACTGGAAGGATTTCCCGGGTGTAAACTATAATTATGTGACAGGTTCACACTGTACAGAATTGACTTTCCAAAACTTCCAGTGTGACCTCAGGAGGGAGTGCTATAAATCCAACATGCCCCCCCCCTCCCCGCTGTTCTATTTATAGGGGTGGGCATGGGTCACCCAGCGTTCATGTTTGGGTGGTTGATAAGAGGGACAGGTCCTGTCATCCCATAATTACAAAGTGATGTTTTTCCTCCACTGTTACACTGGCTGGGACAATATTTGCAGCTATGATTACAATGTGTGCTGTGTATGTACTGTGTATCTTCTACACAATGCTGACTGCATGCACTAATAACCCAGAGCACCTTAAAAAAAGAATTCTGACAAGTACTATTTGTGTCTAAATTGGGAAAATAATATTATAAAGCTATAAAAAAATTAGGCTTAAGGCATTTTTATTTCCCACGTGCACATACACAGAACGATTGTAGTCTTAGCTATCACCCCTCCTATCCTTTACACAGCACTGTTCACCCATTTATTTCTATACTCACAAATTAATAGTAATACCACCTATAGCTTTAGCAGTCACCTCTCTTATGTTACACAAAGCATTGTTATTCTGATTTTTTTTCTGCCTATACTGCTCACGTGTTCAGGGATTTGAAATCTAGCCCTTGGATGTGGCCAATGCCTTTTTCTCAGTAATATCTGATTGAACAAGCCTGATCTAGAAAAAAAATGGGTTTTGTGACAAACCTGTCAGCACAATGTCATGAAGGGTAAACATGAGGTTCTGAAATGCATAGTAGTTACTTCTCTAGAAATTAGATAAAAGTGTCAATTAGTGTTATTATTATTAATAATAATAAAAACAATAATAATACTAATTATAATAACAACAGTGTAAGGCCCCTTTCACATGATTGGCCCTAAAAAAGGACAGGCGGATCCGAGCGGGCCACCCATTGACTTGTATGGGCAGGCTGATGTCAGCGGAGATGTGTCCGCTGACACCCGCCTGCCATCCGATCGGACAAGATCCACGCAAAACAGATGGATGGCGATATGTTCGCCATCCGTCCAGCGGATCGGATGAAAACAGATATGCCATCCATATTCATTCAATCTCCCCATAGAGGAGAGCGGGGCTCTGACAGGTCCCTCCCTGCACAGTGAGTGGAGACAGACCTGTCATCCACCGGCTCAGCGGAGATCAACGGAGCGATCCCCCCGCTGAGCTAGTGGAGTCCGCTGAGCGGATCTGCCCCATGTGAAAGGGGCTTAACGGTAATACTACTACTACTACTAATAATAGTTTTATTAGTTGAGTTCCCCTCCAGGAGCATACCAGGCCATTCGGTCTGGTATGGATTTTAAGGGGAACCCCCTATGCCAAAAAAAACGGCGTGGGGGTCCCCCCAAAATCCATACCAGACCCTTATCCGAGCACGCAGCCCGGCCGGTCAGGAAAGGGGGTGGGAAGGAGTGAGCGAACGCCCCCCCTCCTGAACCGTACCAGGCCACATGCCCTCAACATGGGGGGTGGGTGCTTTGGGGGAGGGGTGTGTCCCCATGTTGATGAGGACAAGGGCCTCTTCCAGACAACCCTGGCCGTTGGTTGTCGGGGTCTGCGGGCGAGGGGCTTATCGGAACCTGGGAGCCCCCTTTAATAAGTCTTCTTCCGACTTCGGGGGTCTCTCTGGCGTCTTCTCCCGGTGTCCGGTTCTTCTCCGCTCTCTCCGGCATCTTCTTGGATAAGGGTCTGGTATGGATTTTGGGGGGACACCCACGCCGTTTTTTCGGCGTAGGAGGTTCCCCTTAAAATCCATACCAGACTGAAGGGGAACTCCATCTCGCACCAGCTGCAGTAGGAAAATGTGTTTTTCCTATTGCAGCCAGCGCGAGATGTACAGTACCCTGCCGCCGAGAACCAGCGCAGTGGGGTCACGCTGGAAACATTCTCGCTGCTGCCTACTGTAGTTTGTACAAAAGTCCGATGGTTTTGTGTACAGACGATCAGAGTTTGCTCCATCGGACTTTTGTTGCCGGAAAGTTTGTGCATTTGCACAGCCAACAAAAGTCCGAAGGAAACAGAAAAAGTTTGTCTGATGGAGCGTACACACGGTCGGATGTTGCTCCAAAACAGCTAATTTGCATGTTTGTTGTCAAAAAGTCCGATAGTGTGTACGGGCTCTAATAGTGCCACACTAGACCATACTGCCAGTCCAGTTGCAATTTGATGATTCTTTAATCTGTGCTGTACATAACAAAATAGTGTGCACCAAGCATCTGCTCTATACTTTACATGAACATGTTATGCTCCACAAACAAAAAAAACACCTATTTCAAAAGTATAAGAATTATAACCATACAAATTGTACCCCAGGTATATATACAAATCAGCCACACTATTATGACCACCCACTATAACCAATCTAGGCAAGAACTCCACTAGGCCATTGAAGGAATGCTGTGGCACTTGGCACCAAGCTGTCAGTAACAGATTGTTTCCTGTATGTTGCAAGGTGGGGCCTCCATGGATCGGACTTGTTTTTCCAGCATATCCCTCAGATGCTCAATTGGATTCAGATCTGGAGAACACCTCAAACTCAAACTTGTGTTCCTCAAACCATTCTTGAATTCATCAGACCAGGCCACCTTTTCCCATTGCTCCTGTGGTCCAGTTCTGATACTCACATGTCTATATTAGGTACTTTTGGCTGTGGATACGAGTCAGCATGCAGCTCCATACACAACAAACTGTGTATTCTGACCCCTTTCTATTGGAACCAGCATTCACTTTTTTTCAGCAATTTGAGCTACAGTAGCTCGTCTATTGGATCGAACTACATAGGCCAGCCTTCGATCCCAATGTGCATCAATGAGACTGGGCCGCCCATCACCCTGTCACCGGTTTTCTGGTTTTCCTCTCTTGGAGAACTTTGGTAGGTCCTGACAACTGCAAACCAGAAAACTGACTGCACTTAATTGGAGCTATCACAGGCAAATGGCAGTGGCTTGCTGACTAATTTCAGTAAAGGCCTGTTTTGATGGACTTTTGTTCAAACAGGTTTTCCATTCTTATACTGTTATAGTCTACTGGAATCCAAAACTTGCTAGAAGCAAGTCAAATGCAAATCAGAAGGAGGTTAGCTGCAGGTTAAATGCATCTGTCAAGGAATTCTGCATGATCCCAGAAGCCACTTAAGGGCTGAAGCACATGGGCAGTTTAGCCCATACAGCCCAGGTGGCACAGATGCAGTGCCAAATTTATGACAGTCTAAAATATGCAACAACTTTATGCTGTTCTGAGCAGTACTTGTGTTAGGGCTGTGGGCAGGTACAGTCTATTTTCTCCACTGCAGATGGCGCGCATCTGCAGCAGCAATGCAGGTGGAGGAAGTTGAGCAGAACCTAGTTCCTCTGTGATCTTATCGGTCATAGAAATGCAGCATCTATATGACTTTGGTGGCCATGTTGGGTCAGGAAGAGTCTATTTAAGACCTTGACTTCTGGGTTTGGCGCACACTTCGCATATGGCTATAGTTGGGACACGTCACCCGTCTGTAGGGAACGGTGCTTAGTGTCAGGGGGAGGTTCTAGATGTGTAGGGAAAGTGCAGGGACACGCCATCCTTCCTGGAAGCCTCCACTCTAGGCTACGGACTGGCCAGGCCTCATCCCGCCCCTCGAGACAGATGCTGTCGGAACACCTGAGATATACCGCTACTACCCATCAGGGCCAATCCTGGGCGGGTGCACAGCGCCCTGGTGCTGCAAGCTGCTGCAGAGGACGAGCGCTGAAGCTGTGGAACTCACTTGACTTGCCAGCTACCTCTGCTGTGCACTTCACTAGTTGCTAGAACCGCTTGCCACCTGGCGTCTAGCAACCAGTGACATCAGCATTCAGAGTGCGCCGTGGCCGTTCCAGCATTCAGAGCGTGCCGCGGCCGTCCCAGCATTCAAAGCGTGCTGCGGCCGCCCCAGCATTCAGAGCGCGCCATCTCTGTGGCTAGTAAACTATCTCCACCCACCTCTGCCATGTTCTTCAGACAGCGTGGCTCAGAGGGAGGAGAGCAGAGCACATCTGAACAGAGCTGCCTGAGCCTGCTTTGCTGTGAGTGACTGAGCTCAGCTGAGCAGCTGTCCACCTGCACTGTACCAGCATAGCACCTGCCGCTGCCTGACACTGTGCTCTGGAGGCTCGGAATTACCCTAGGCCTCACCCTGTAAGTAAGTTGTGCTATCAAGTGCAGGCACTGTGCCTAACCATCAAACGCAGTCACTGTGCCCATCAAAAGCAGCCACTGTGCCCATCAAACACAGCCACTAAGCCCATCAAACGCAGCCACTGTGCCCATCAAACGCAGCCACTGTGCCCATCAAACGCAGCCACTGTGCCCATCAAACGCAGCCACTGTTCCCATCAAACACCGCCACTGTGCCCATCAAAGGCAGCCACTGTGCCATAAAACGCAGCCACTGTGCCCATAAAACGCCGCCACTGTGCCCATCAAACGCAGCCACTGCGCCATCAAACGCAGCCACTGTGCCCATAAAACGCCGCCACTGTGCCCATCAAATGCAGCCACTGTGCCATCAAACACAGCCACTGTGCCATCAAATGCAGCCACTGTGCCCATAAAACGCCGCCAATGTGCCCATCAAACACAGCCACTGTGCCATCAAACGCAGCCACTGTGCCATCAAATGCAGCCACTGTGCCCATAAAACGCCGCCACTGTGCCCATCAAACGCAGCCACTGTGCCATGAAACGCAGCCACTGTGCCATGAAACGCAGCCACTGTGCCCTTCAAACGCCGCCACTGTGCCCATCAAACGCAGCCACTGTGCTCATCAAGCGCAGCCACTGTGCCATCAAACGCCGCCACTGTGCCATCAAACGCAGCCGCTGTGCCCATCAAACGCAGCCACTGTGCCCCATCAAATGCTGCCACTGTGCCCATCAAACGCAGCCACTGTGCCATCAAACGCAGCCACTGTGCCATCAAACGCAGCCACTGTGCCCTTCAAACGCCACCACTGTGCCCATCAAATGCAGCCACTGTGCTCATCAAGCGCAGCCACTGTGCCATCAAACGCCGCCACTGTGCCATCAAACGCAGCCGCTGTGCCCATCAAACGCAGCCACTGTGCCCCATCAAATGCTGCCACTGTGCCCATCGAATAGTGCCACATCAAATGCTGTCACTGAGCCCATCAAATAGTGCCACATCAAATGCTGTCACTGTGCCCATCAAATAGTGCCACATCAAATGCTGCCACTATGCCCATCAAATAGTGCCACATCAAATGCTGTCACTGTGCCCATCAAATAGTGCCACATCAAATGCTGTCACTGTGCCCATCAAATAGTGCAACTGTGACCCCCCTCCCACCAAAGGGGAGGAGTTAGTAAGATGACTACGCCCATGTGGTGGTGCCCAAAATATTTCTGCACCCAGGCGCCTGTGACCCTAGGATCCCTGCTACTGATCGCTGTACATCCTGTAAGTGCGCCCGGTTGCATTGTCTTCCTGCTGGGCTTGTGCATTGAATTTCAATTTCAAAACAGTTCTGTTTTCTGCAACTGGACTCTGTGTGTTTATTGTCGCTGCACCACGCTGCACCTCCCCACAGGGCCATACACCCTGAACACGATATTCCGGTCAAACTGATGCCATCAACACAAGTTTGGGGGAAATCAACACATTCTGTTAACGAGATAAGAGTGGGATTATAAAACCCAGTGAGAAATTATCTGGGAACTTGGGAAGTATAACCAAACTTTATGCTTTCCAGATCAAATTCTCCTAAGTGTACATGAGTTCAGAGTGGTAATCTGCTTGTTAGCTTGTCTCCCCTAGGGGCAACTGGTGAGTACTACACCTTCAGGGTGGGTTGGAGATACTCTCAGGACAGAGGCCACATTACACTTCAGAACCACACACTCACATCCAGAAGGATGGCCTAGTCCCGTCACACAACTCCAAAATCATGTTGAGAAAGTAACACAAAGCACTTACTTATCTCCACCAACTAGTGTTGACTCAATAAACTGTAGCATTAACTATATTCTGCTTGAGAGCACAGAAGGAAGCCACCATACTTAATCTCACCAGGCCTTGCACATCATGGCTTAGAGGCTCAGCCCCTAAGAGGGTTCAGGCTCCAACATGGAGACCCTGCCACTTAATGTCAAGTGCATGAAGTGTTAAGCCATCCCTCACTACCAGAACCTCTGACACCAGCCACCACCACCCCTTCCACTCCCAGTTGGCTGCTTCTCCTTCTCATTGCTCAATTCTCCATAACCATAAAGATTTACTCTTTTCTCATAAAGGGTTAATGGTGGCTTTTGCTCCCAACTTCCTGTTCTTTGAATACATCAAGAATACACTTGTAGTTAACACATTTGATTCCCTCTCCCGGTAGGAGAGACCAGACAATGTCTCCTTTGAACAAGAATTTGGGTTACTTAAATAACTGTTGGTTACAAGTTGAGGTAGTACATCCACTTGCAAATACAGAACTGTCCATTGCATTACATTTAGCTGTGCTGCAATTGGCTGTGCTATTCCCCCTAATGGGGCTGCCCATACCTTAGATCAGTGTTTCCCAACCTATTTAAAATTATGCATAATCTTGCAGCACCCCATTCTAAAATGTAAAAAAAATTAAACAAATAATTTTATATAGTGCAAGCTCCACACACATAGGGCACCCAACGTTAGAGGGGATTTATATTTGACCCCATTTCTGACAGAGAGGGATGGGGGTTCTAACAAAGATGTTGTGCACCAATGACGTCAGTGATTGTTAGGACACTGACGGCTGGCCTGCACAATGCCCAAGTTGTAATGCTGCATAATGTAACCCGTGGCTTTGAGTAACCAAAGAGTAGACTTCATCCACCCGCTGGCTTGTACACAATTTTGGGGCAATTTCTAGGCATTTTGCAAAGGCATCCCTGAAGAACCCATAGGGCACCCTGGTTGAAAAAGGCTGCCTTAGATCACAATGGTCCAATTGTGTTGTTGCCCATAATCAGGTAACACTGCTGGTAGAACAGCTACATACTGTAGTCATTGAGATGTGCGCGACTTTCTTCCCATGCAGGATTGCACCAGGAGGCAGGTCTACCCCTGTATATAACCTTCAAAAAGGGAAGTGACACACATACAGAGGAAGACAAGTCACAAAGAAAAATACTTTATCCCCTGCATGAACCAGCCAGAACTTAAAGAAAAATATTTGCAAATATTATGCAAATGAATGACATCTTTAGATTTTCAGCGTTTAAATATCTTGACATGTCCCTTTATGTTTAGTATATCAGATATAAATTACTAGATTCAAACTTCCTTATCACCTAACAATCAAGCTAAATTCATGCCATGATATGTAGTTGATATAATTATTGTTGTAAATTGTGTTCCAATCATATTCATTTTTTTCTTGCAACGTTTCTGTACCTTGATAATATGCCTGATCAATAAAACTTTATGAAACAAAAAAAATACTAAACAGTAACAAAAGTAACATAATGTAGGCACCTACCTACATTCTGGAAAATACATTTGCATTGCAGAGATGTATTAAATACATTTATTTGTTTTGTTCAAGCATATACTTTAAGTGAGGTTCAGAATCTAAATCTCAGCCTTGGTGACCATATCTTGTTTCACGTAAGTAATGGAATAAGCAGTAAAGGGAGCGGGTGCAATATTTCTTCCGTTTAGCCAGGCAGGCCATGTACTTTATCAGGATAAAATAAATCTCTGCTGACCTGAGCTTATCTACTCCTACCTGACCATCCAAAGTGCACTTAGCAGAGGCAGGATGTCAATACTATGCCTGTTTACACACCTGCTGCTACTTCCTCACCCGATAAAAAAATAATCTGTCAAGGAGATTATGGAAGGATAAATATGAGGACCGAGAAGAAGGATGAGTCAGGTAGACAATATCCCAGGGGCTCTGCTCTGTCTTCTAACTGTAACATCTCATTAATTATTTCTTCTCAAAGGATTCTCAGATAGTAGAAATCTCAAAAAAAAAAACTGTATGTGAGTGATCACCACAAAATAACGATGGCCACAACTGGGCACAATTCACGTGATATTCAAGTGATATTTTACCGCATCTGACTATGCGGTAAAATAACGCACAACGTTCTGAAAAAAACAAACTTCAATTCACAAAGAAACTCTCCACACCTCCCAACTTTTTGAGATGGGAATGAGGGACACCTATCAGCAAAAGTATGCAGGCATAGGACACACCCCTTGCCACGCCCCCTTAAAGGGGAATTGTACAAAAAACAAGAACCCACTAGTGCTTTTTTTAACACTACTATTCCTTTATATTGACTTTTGGAATTTACAAATACAGCTATTTAAAAACCAGATGAAAGGTTTAATGCTGGAAAATCCTTTTTGATAGATAAATAGTGCATTTTATATACATCTATATAGATCAGACCAAAATGAGGGACAAATGAGGAGGAGTGAGGGACAGAGGGACCTTGTGCCAAATCAGGGACAGTCCCTCGAAATCAGGGACAGTTGGAAGATATGACTCTCCTTAAAATCTCGCATGCATTATCTTTCCAAAGTATGCCTTAAATATCGCATGAAACTGTGCGGTAAGTTATGGCAAGCATCCTGCATGAAAGTCACATTTGATGTTGAGGGCTGAAGGTACCCTATGAGTTGGGTATACAGCTTCATGATAAGTGGTTTGAATAACAAAAATTCTGCAGGGTATCAGCATCCATGAATTGATCTAGCAGTGTGCGCTCCTTAACCTCCCTGGCGGTATGATTATTTCAGATTTTTGCGTCTCAAAGCGGTACAATTATTTTGCATAGAAATTTGGCGTTTTATATTGTAGGCCTGTAATTCTTAGCAATAACACACTTAGATCTGTCCACCAAGAGTCTAGTAGATATCCCGGGTATGAGGAAGTTTGAAACACAAAATCATAAATTATAATATAATAAATAAATATAAATAATTAAAAAAAATAATAATACAATAATAATAAAATAAATTTTCCCCACGATTCACTATCGGTCAATTCTGCAAGTGTTCTAATTTACTATCGCTGTTTTCTAGCTGGTCTAAAGCCACTTTTGACGTAAAGGGACACTTTTTGGTTGCTATGGACAATGTCAAGTTTCCAGGCAGAAAGAACATTATATATAATATAAAACTGCATGCAGGGCATAGGACAAAGCATTGGGGACCAAAGGGATGTGAAATAATTTCACACAGTACTGTAATCTGTAAGATTACAGTACTGTATGTGTTATGATTTTTAAAATTTTTTGAATTTGCCGCCAGGCTCCGCCCCCATGCGTTGCGACGCTCGCAGGGAACGACGCTTGGCACAGAGAGGCTTCGGGCAGAGGACAGAGCCCACAGACACCGTGGGGGGACAGGATCCTGGGGACAAGGTAAGTAACCTGCACCAGGATCCTGAGATGTAATCCCGAGTGTGGCACGGGGTTACCGCTAATGGTGCTGAAATTTAACCCCGAGCCACACTCGGGAATACCATCAGGGAGGCTATAGCTTCTTTCCTTTAAAAGAACCACTTGAGATATTCTCCTCCTCCGCTTCTGTATTACTTTAAATTCCAGAAGCAGGGTTCAAAGGGCTCCATCCTCTTTGCTATGCCATCTGCCAGCCTCTAGAAACAACACCTGACTAAAATCTAGCTGCTCCAGCTTGTACTTTTCCGCCTTTTTTCTAAACCAATCACTGGGGGGTCTGACCATTGCCATAGTTATAGTATATCACAAGCTTGGACCAGTACTTAATTACCGCATGTGTTTATTTATTTATTTCCCTCTGTGAATTGACTTTAATGCCTCTTCATGCTATATGTAACAAGCGTTTTTCATGTTTGCACTAAATACTGCATACGAGTAACAGTGAATTTACATTTTTGATTATTGAATGCGTTAAGTGGTCACGTGACCGTCATAACGCATGCGATAACCTTTAGTGAAATGCGCCCACTGCCACTGTGAAATGACTATTCCATACATATTTTCATTATATGTGGAGCATGGTGGGTGAGCTTCTAGATACTTATATTGTGTAGACTGTGAAAGTGCCACTATTGTACTTCCCAACCATTCCTGTTTACCTGAGTAGTTCCAGCTCAACTGGCTGTATTCCAGCTACATTTTCCATAAACGGCCCCAGAGCATGTAGTAGCATAGAGGAGTCTTGACACCAGATATACCTGTGCTTAATCCAAGCTCAGCCCGAAGTATTCCATATTCCATATTCATATCATTACGTTCCTTTTAGAGGATAAGTACACTTATCCCATTTTCCCCGTGAACTGACCTAACCTAAATAACCCTCAACAGACGCATACAGTACTTACCTGGATCGTGCAGCTCCATTGTCTGTTTACATCTAGCAGCACAAGTCTTCACTGCCCTGTCCACAATACAGCCCCGTAGACTTCTATGAGATCATCTATGATTGTCTCCAGCCTCAGGATACAACCCCATAAAAATCTATTGAGCTGTAATGAGCAGGCATGGCAGGTCAGTGAAGCCCATAGCTCCCAACTGTCCCTGACTTCAAGGGACTGTCCCTGATTATGTCCCTCTGTCCCTCTTTCCTTCTCATTTGTCCTGCTTTTTTGGTCCGATCTATATAGTTGTAAATAAAATACACTATTTATCTTTCAAAAAGTGTTTCCCAGTGCTAAACCTTTCATCCAATTTCTGAATTGCTGCATTTGTAAATTTCAGAAGCCAGTATAAAGGAATAGTGATGGTAAAAAAAAAAAAAATCACTTGTGGGTTTAACTAGTATTTTTTTGTATAATTCTCCTTTAAGGGGGCATGGCAGGGGATGGGTCCTATGCCTACCTACTTTTACTTATAGGTGTCCCTCGTTTCCATCTCAAAAAGTTGTATGGAAGCCTTATGGCACTGAATGCAAACAATCACCGGAGACTGTAGCTTGTTGGATACAGCTGAGTATGTGCCTGTGGAGGTTGAGGCCGGGTTCACACTGGTGCGACACGACAGCCGTCCTACTTGGGATCCAACTTTGCTCTGCGACTTGAAGCCGACATACGTCAGACTTTCAAAGAACAGGGACCTGACTTGGATCCCCGCCAATACCAGGCACTGGTAATCTTGAGGGGGAACTCCACACCAAATTTTAAATAAAAAAACGGCATGGGTTCCCCCTCCAAGAACATACCAGGCCCTTGGGTCCTCAACATGGGGGGGTGGGTGCTTTGGGGCAGGGGGGTGCCCTGCGGCCCCTCGCCACCACAAAGCACCTTGTCCCCATGTTGATGAGGACAAGGGCCTCTTCCCGACAACCCTGGCCGTTGGTTATCGGGGTCTGCGGGCGGAGAGCTTATCGGAATCCGGGAGCCCCCTTTAATAAGGGGGCCCCAAGATCCTGACCCCCCACCCTATGTGAATGAGTATGGGGTACATCGTACCCCTACCCATTCACCTGGGAGAAAAAAGTGTCAACACAAAAAAACACACTAGACCGTTTTTTAAAGTAATTTATTAGGCAGCTCCGGGGGTCTCTTCCGACTTCTCTGCTATCTCCGGCCTCTTCTCCCGCTCTCCGGTATCTTTTTCTGGGCTC
Source organism: Aquarana catesbeiana (assembly GCF_042186555.1). Lineage (NCBI taxonomy): Eukaryota > Metazoa > Chordata > Amphibia > Anura > Ranidae > Aquarana > Aquarana catesbeiana. The sequence continues at coordinate 96,890,188 of NC_133328.1, forward strand.
CTCCGCTATCTTCTGCTCTTTTGCCTACTCTGTTGCTAGTGGTGGCCCGGTCTTCTCCGTCGTCTTCTTCCCTCTTCTCTTCTTCCGATGTTGACACTACGCTCTCTCCCGCTGTAATGCAGTGTGCGCGGTGCGCATCGACTTATATAGGCATGGGGCGTGGTCACCGGGTGATGTCACCTGGTGACCCCACCCCCTTATGATGTCAACGTCCCATCGTGCCCATGGCGGTGACATCATAAGGGGGCGGGGTCACCGGATGACATGCAGCCTGGTACGGTTCAGGAGGGGGGTGCTCGCTTGTCCCCACCCCCTTTCCTGACCGGTCAGGCTGCGTGCTCGGATAAGGGTCTGGTATGGATTTTGGAGGGACCCTCACGCCGTTTTTTTGGTGTAGGGGGTTCCCCTTAAAATCCATACCAGACCCAAGGACCTGGTATGCTCTTGGAGGGGGAACCCATGCCGGTTTTTTATTTAAAATTTGGCGTGGAGTTCCCCCTCAAGATCATCAGAGCACAAGTCGCATGCCAAAGTCGGATCATGCAAGACGGTGATCCGACTTTGATCCCACTTCAATGATAGTCAATGGGCTGAAGTAGGATCAAAGTCAGACCAAAGTAGTACAGGGAGCATTTTCAAAGTTGGACCAACTTGTGTCGGACCAGTTAAGACGGCTCTCATAGAGAAACATTGATTTTCACACGTCATGCGACATGAGCTCCCAATGTCGGAGTGTTTGTTGCACCAGTGTGAACGCGGCCTGAGGGTGGGATGGTTTAGATCAGTCCAAAGGGCCCCTAAGCCTCGTACACACAATGCAGGTATCAGACATATGATTACCCATTTTTTTTTTTTTTGCATGCTAGTCTCATATCGAAAATGAAGAGATTACTAATGTTACTAAAATTCTTCTATAACAGAATACAATTTTGGAAGTGATGTAATGTGTTGTATTGTATTGTAATGTATTTTTTAGTTTCCGAGCATGCGTGGTCTTGGTCTTCTGATTTTTTTGGATACTGAATACTGTACTGAATGAAAATCATTTGTCCTGGTATTATATGAGAAATTTTTTTGTGTATGTCCCTTCGGATAATTTCGGATGAACTGCTAGATTATTGTCCGATCGCTTTGAAAGCGGTATTTTGGTCCGATTTTCTGATCGTGTGTATTAGACATTATCCTTTACCTTTAATTGAACAAACTGAAGCTAGAAACTGATTGGCTACCATGCACAGCTGCACCAGATTTTGCATTCTCGAGTTTTAGTAAATCAACCCCAATGTTATTGTGTTGGATACAATCAGGAGCAATCTACAAGAAATTACACATAGGGGTGTATTTACTAAAGGCAAATAGACTGTGCACTTTGCAAATTGCAGTTGCACTTTGCAAATTGCAGTTGCACTCTGCAAGAGCAGTTGCTCCAGGGCTTAGTAAATGAGCAGAAGCTCTGATGACTTCCCTTATTCCCAATCATGTACAAGCAAAAATGCTGTCTTTTTTTTTTTTTTTTTTTTCTTGCGTGTGATTGGATACTCTTTGCAAAGTGAAGTGTTACCTCATTTACTAAGCTCTGGAGCAGCTGCACTTGCAGAGTGCACAGTGTTTCTGCCTCTAGTAAATCAACCCCATCGCAGGACCAACCAGAAAAAGGAGGATGACAAAAGACATGCCTTACACAAGTAAACGTAGCAAAGGAGTGTGCCATTATCAAAAAACTAAACAGAACAAACCAGCACAGCTAAATGTAGCCTACTCATGTAACGTCATTGTGATTACTTGAGCTAGAATAAAGTACTTCAACCAAAAAGCTAACATCTCTTTCTTCATCTAATAAGGCTCCCTGCACACTAGCATTTTTTTAAGCTCCTAGCAGCTATTGGCATTTTTTTCTGCTCCTAGAAGCTAAATATTGTTATCCTATGTGTCCATGCACACTACTTTAGGCTATTAGCGTTTTTTGAGCTTTAGCCTGGAGAAGCAGAAAAACATTTTTTTGTAGAGTTTCTTGTTCCCTTTTTTTAAAAGGTACTGCAAAAACGCTAATAAAACGCTAATGCCCCTAAACGCTCTTAAACGCTCCTAAAACACTAATAAACAGTGGCGGCTGGTGAAGTTTTAGGATGGGGGGGCGCCAGACCCCGCCCTTCCTTTTTGACCCTTCCCACTTGGTGGAAATGGGCGTGGTTTCAGCGAAATAGTGGGCGTGGCTCTAAGGTGGTGTGGTTAGCGTCTGAGATGAACGAGGGATGGAGGGAGAGGGCGAGGGAGAGAGGGACAGCAGGCCTAGATCCTACACAACAAAAGAAATGTGTATTCTACAAAGTTTAACAATCAGCAGATAAAGATACTCCAAACACCTGGTGTTAGCGCTTCAATCATCCCGGCACCATGGTTGTTATGGTGTCAGGATGATTGAAGCTCATTATTACTATTATTACATTGTAATATAAAATGAAATCGTTCAACTCACCATAATGCAGAATCAGTGGGAGCCCCGAGTGTGTCACTAGCCACGTCGCCTACAACCAGATGCCATCAGGTGTCCCCAGCAGTCCCTTCTTACATGCAGCCTGTGTCACATCAAATGCAGCCTCTGTCACATCAAATGCAGCCTCTGTCCCCCCCCCAAATGCAGCCTCTGCCCCCCCCAAATACAGCCTCTGTCCCCTTACATCAGAGTTGCCATCAGTGTCCCCCCACAGCATGTGTCCCCATCAGAGCCCCCCACAGCAGGTGTCCCCCACAGCAGGGTGTCTCCATCAGAATCCCCCCACAGCAGGTGTCCCCATCACAGTCCCCCCACAGCAGGTGTCCCCATCAGAGTCCCCCCACAGCAGGTGTCCCCATCAGAGTCCCCCCACAGCAGGTGTCTCCATCAGAGCCCCCCACCAGAGCCCCCCACAGCAGGTGTCCCCTATCAAAGCCCCCCACAGCAGGTGTCCCCTATCAAAGCCCCCCACAGCAGGTGTCCCCCATCAAAGCCCCCCACAGCAGGTGTCCCCCATCAGAGCCCCCCACAGCAGGTGTCCCCCATCAGAGCCCCCCACAGCAGGTGTCCCCTATCAAAGCCCCCCACAGCAGGTGTCCCCTATCAAAGCCCCCCACAGCAGGTGTCCCCCATCAAAGCCCCCCACAGCAGGTGTCCCCCATCAGAGTCCCCCCACAGCAGGTCTCCCCCATTAGAGTCCCCCCACAGCAGGTGTCCCCCATCAAAGTCCCCCCCACAGCAGGTGTCCCCCATCAGAGCCCCCCACAGCAGGTGTCCCCCATCAGAGCCCCCCACAGCAGGTGTCCCCTATCAAAGCCCCCCACAGCAGGTGTCCCCTATCAAAGCCCCCCACAGCAGGTGTCCCCCATCAAAGCCCCCCACAGCAGGTGTCCCCCATCAGAGTCCCCCCACAGCAGGTGTCCCCCATCAGAGTCCCCCCACAGCAGGTGTCCCCCATTAGAGTCCCCCCAAAACAGGAGTCGCCCATCAGAGCCCCCCACAGCAGGTGTCCCCCATCAGAGCCCCCCACAGCAGGTGTCCCCCATCAGAGCCCCCCACAGCAGGTGTCCCCTATCAAAGCCCCCCACAGCAGGTGTCCCCCATCAGAGCCCCCCACAGCAGGTGTCCCCCATCAGAGTCCCCCCACAGCAGGTGTCCCCCATTAGAGTCCCCCCACAGCAGGTGTCCCCCATCAGAGTCCCCCCCACAGCAGGTGTCCCCCATCAGAGTCCCCCCCACAGCAGGTGTCCCCCATCAGAGTCCCCCCCACAGCATGGTCCATAGTAGATATGTGCGCTGTCAATAAATTAGTGTTGTTTTGTTCCGTTCCGTTCCGTTTCGCATTAGAAATAATTCGTATTTCGTAATTCGTGTCTGAAATTTCGTACAAAATACGAATTTTCGTTGGGTTCGTTAACTTTTCGTAACAATTACGAATGTTCGTTATGATGAATTTATCATTATGAGGGGCTCCCACCATCCCTGTGCTGTCTTGAATAAAATAACTCAAACCCTTATGCAAAAAAAAATGATCACGGTGGGACACACTGAGCGGTTGAGTTCCCATGTTAAGTCAATAGCCTATCAAGAATTAGGTCTAATGGAGCCAAGCCAGGGGTAGCTAGCCGGCATCCCTAGATCTTACTGAACCGGGTCGGGGGGGTAGGGCTTATATTGCAGCCATCACCGACAATCACGCTAGGTCTTATTTTCAGGGAAACAGGGTAGGAAACACAGTTAACACATCGCCCCCTAGTGTCAACCCCTTCCCTGTCAGTGACATTTGCACAGTAATCAGTGCATTTTTATAGCACTGATCGCTGTATAAATGCCAATGGTCCCAAAAATGTGTCAAAAGTGTCCGATGTGTCCGCCATAATGTCGCAGTCCCGATAAAAATCGCAGATCGCTTTCATTACTAGTAAAAAAAAAAAATAATAATAAAAATGCCATCAAGATTTTTGACACCCTAGGTGAAACCTCATTTTTCCGCCCCCCGGCTCCACCCATGACTGCACCCTGTTTTCACCAGCACCCATCAAATGTGGCCTCACCAGCACCCTATCAAATGCAGCCTCACCAGCGCCCATCAAATGCAGCCTCACCAGCACCCATCAAATGCAGCCCACCAGCTCCCTATCAAATGCAGCCTCACCAGCACCCATCAAATAGTGCTTCACCAGCGCCCATCAAATGCGGCCTCACCAACACTCATCAAATGTATCCTCACCAGCGCCCATCAAATGCGGCCTCACCAGCGCCCATCAAATGCGGCCTCACCAGCGCCCATCAAATGCGGCCTCACCAGCGCCCATCAAATACTGCTTCACCAGCACTCATCAAATGTAGCCTCACCAGTGCCCTATCAAATGTAGCCTCACCAACACTCATCAAATGCAGCCTCACCAGTGCCCATCAAATGTAGCCTCACCCTTACGGCATATATTTGTGAATATATGCCCTGTAATATTCCTGAATATTTAATTGTGATGTTACAATATGTATCTGACATTCTGTGGCTATATGTACCCGATTGACTTGTAAAATGTGTTTTATATTAATAAAGTTGTTTTTTTCCAAGTAAAAAAAAAATGTGGCCTCACCAGCGCCCATCAAATGCAGCCTCACCAGCGCCCATCAAAGAATGTTTGCTTGCTTCCATTCATTCGGGAGTCAGGACACAGACACAATCCTCCGCCGCCTCTGCGCCTCTGACACTATATGCGAACGGAACGGCGGCTGCCTACTGATGCTTAGACTTAGTTGCTTGCTGCAGAGAGAAGAGAGTAGGAACACCAGTGGCCGGGTGCCCTAGGCAGCAGGGCGCCTTAGGCGGCTGCCTAGTTTGCCTAGTGGTAGCACCAGCCCTGGCTGCTTGTCCTTCCTTCCTTGATACTATTATTGGGGACTTCACTGATATTCTAGCAGCAGCATTCCTGTCTAATCCCTCAATCTTCCATCACTATCTCTGGCGCTGAATCTCCTTTGTTTTTTTTTGTTTTGTTTTTTTTTTAATTTGACATTTGTATCCATTTTTGCACTTTAAGGGCTCATTTGCATAAACAGTATAGTTTCTGCTTCTGTGAAAAGTAACCCACCAACACCATTGACAGGTTGTTTTTAAGATAATATGACGTCTCCTGAAAACCTTTTTTTAACCAGTCAAAGCCCACCGCAACACGCATAGTTGCGCACCATAGTTGGGGTCCGGTCCAGTTCACTTCAATGGGTGGTGTTTGGTGGTGATATTGCCCACCAAACGCAGCAAAATATAAAACACCATGACCGCGACAGAGTTGTTTAATATATACGGAGGAAAAATGTTTTCTTTAATGTTCGTTAAAGTGGACCTAGTATTAAAAAAAAGAAAAACAGATGAGAAGAAAATAAATATACCTACCTTACACTCAGAGCTGGGACAATTGGAAAGGAGGGGGTGGGGCAGTAGGGGGCGCCTGTCGTTTAAGGTGGGGGAACCCTACAGAGTGCTGGATCTTCTTTTGAGATTTGGGGTCCTTAGCATTCTCATTAGGGGGCGGGCCTGTGACATCACCCTTGCCTAGGCACCATGGGTGGGAAGTGTGGTCTAGGCTGACAACAGAGAGCTATAAGGCAATACAGTGCGAGGCTGACTGTATTTCCGCAGCAGTGCATGCAAGGGTGACAATGCTAACCCTGCCGGGAAGTGACGAGGATACATTTCTGGCAAGGTCAAAAAATTCTGTACTTGCTGAAAAAGTCCTTCGCCTGAAAAAAATAAACCTAATGCAGCCAACAGATCTGAGGACTGGGAACTGGCAGTATAATACATTTATGAATTATTATTACCTGCATGTTCTTGAGATTAGCTACACTTTAAGTGAGATTTTTTTATGGGTTCCTTTTGGCCCACCTCACCATAACATACCTGGTTGTCTCTGTGTAGTGAAGTATATGTAGCAGCACATCAAAGTAGACCAACTAGCCACGCCCCCAACACGTTTTGCCCCGCCCCCAGGAACTTAATCATGGTTGTCTCGTTACTGCTGTATTAGAAAACTCGGCAATCCACAGAGTACTGTATATAATGTATATTATCATTCATATTTCCTACCTGGACAGAGCGCCTCTCCCTCTAAAAGATGCCTGTGACATCCATTATCTTGGGAAATAACCCTTTGTAGCTCAGAAGAGGTGTCATCACAGACGGATATAGCCCTCAAGGACATGAAACATACAACAGCAGATTTAGTAAAGCTTTTGCCATATCATTATCAGCAGACAAATACTTTAATAACTTCATAACTAAATTAAGTTATTAAAATAGCTAGTTAGTGAAACTTTTTTTTTTCCAGTTTGTGAGTTAAAAAAATAAATAAAAAAGATTAAATATTAATGGTAAGAAAAAGCAATTCAGGAAATGTGAAAAAAATTACAAAAAAAATGTAAAAAAAAAAAGAAATGTAAAAAAAAAAAAAAAATTGTAAAAAAAAAAAAAGAAAGTAAAAAAAAAAACGTAAAAAAAAAAAAAAAAAAGGTTAAAACAAGTAAATATGATACACCTTCCTATCTTTTTACCAATGTTAACGGCATAAGGATTAAAAATAGTCAGTGTTGATTGAGAGAGTGAAGTTCAGAAAACCTTTTTTTTGGGGTTTTTTTTTACAGCAGCTGCTGCATTTACTGAGCAACTCACGTAATTTTGACAGCTGGGAATTGCTGACAAACGCAAGGGGTCAAGCAGCGGCAGGAGAGATGGACAGGGTCTATGTACAGTGGGGAAAATATATATTTTTTTTTTTGAGAGGAATTTTTATTTTTTTCCATTTTTATTTTTCTCCTGCTATCAATGGCCAACACGGTACAACACTTCATCCATGTCTTTGGTGATCTCTAATCGCTTTATGAACTGTTTCTTACTTGATGAAGATCAGCCATGGAGTATATCTGAGGTGTGCTTCTTCCCCAAATGTCCAGCAACATTCATATAGAAGACATTTCCCGCACTCAAGGTACTAATACACCTCAAGGGTTGTGGGGGACCTCTGATGTACAGGAGGACAGGACTTCAGTGAGGAACATTTCCCTCAGTCAGACCAGGAAAGTTCATTCTCCTCCATGTCAATCTCAGATGGCTGTAAACAGAGGACTTCTGTGGGTTACACCTCCTCCAATCAGCATAGGAAAGTGGACCTACCACCGGTGCAATCTCTTATGTTTCCTAAGGTTGTACTTAGTCGTAAAACATTTATCACATTTAGAACAGGGAAACAGACTCCTCACTGTGTGCAATCTCTGATGGGTAAGATGTGACTTCTTTATAAAACCTTTCCCGTACCCAGGACAGGAATATGGCCTCTCCCCCATGTGCAATCTCTGATGTATCTGAAGATATGACTTCTTTTATGTCCATCAAGAGTGTTTTTCAAACTAAAACGTTTCCCGCACTCAGGACAGGAATATGGCTTCTCACCTGTGTGAGATCTTTTATGAATATTAAGAGTGGATTTATAACAGAAACTCTTCCCGCACTCAGTACAGAAAAGCCTCTTCTATGTTGGAAGGGTGACACCGTCACTCACAGTCTGAAGTTCCTCAGGGTAAGAGGAATACGATGGTCCGGCACCGTCCGTCACAGTCTGAGGTTCCTCAGGATAAGAGGAATACGATGGTCCAGCACCGTACCTCACAGTCTGGGGTTCCTCAGGATAAGAGGAATACGATGGTCTGGCACCATTCCTTCACAGTCTGAGGTTCCTCAGGATAAGAGGAATACGATGGTCCAGCACCGTACCTCACAGTCTGGGGTTCCTCGGGATAAGAGGAATACGATGGTCTGGCACCATCCCTCACAGTCTGAGGTTCCTCAGGATAAGAGGAATACGATGGTCCGGTACCGTCCTTCACAGTCTGAGGTTCCTCAGGATAAGAGGAATACGATGGCCCGGCACCATCCCTCACACTCTGAGGTTCCTCAGGATAAGAGGAATACGATGGTCCGGCACCGTCCCACACAGTTTGAGGTTCCTCAGGTTAAGAGGAATAAGATGGTCCGGCACCGTCCCTCACAGTCTGAGGTTCCTCAGGATAAGAGGAATACGATAGTCCATCTACACAGTGTAGCAGTGTAGTGCCAGATTTGCATTTGAGGTATCCGGGTTTTCTCCTGGACTATACTCTGTGATGTCCTCATCTTCTACTTTACAGTCTGGAGACAAAGTGAGATAATCCTCTGAGGTTTTCCTCATCTCCCGTCCATGTACTGTACTGATCTCTGTAGGAGTGTCCTCCTCTATAAATGTCCCCGTTATTCCGTCCGCTTCCATAGACTGCTGATCATCCCTCACATACGTCTCTTCTTCTTCTGCTTTAACCTCAAATTCTATATCGATTGGATCTCCACTTTTGTAACTGTGAGGTATAGTGTGACCTTCCTGTGTGGAGTCCTGGGAATACAGAGGACGGGACATCTCTCTGGTGGGTTTCTATAGCTGGAGGACTCATCATCCTCTTCTTTCATCTCTTCTTTAACCTCAACTTTAGAATCTCTCAGGTTTCCACTCTGATGATGATGAGGGATGGTGTGACTTTCCTGTGTGGAATCCCAGGAATACAGAGGATGGGGAAATCTCTCTGGTGGGTTCCAGTTACCAGGTGGCTCCATCATATCCTTGTGTCTTTCTGAAAGTTCCCCCTTCATGCCATACTCCTCACCCTCCTCTTTATACTCTTCTTTAACATCAATATTATCATCCCTGAGGTTTCCATTCTCATGATGGTGGGGGATGGTATAACCGTCCTGTGTGGAATCCCAGGAATACAGAGGATAGGGAAATCTCTCTGGTGGGTTCCAATTACAAGGTGGCTCCATCATATCCTTGTGTCTTTCTGAAAGTTCCCCCTTCGCGCCATACTCCTAATCCTCCTCTCTATACTCTTCTTTAACATCAATATTATCATCCCAGAGGTTTCCACTCTCATGATGGTGGGGGATGGTATAACTTTCCTGTGTGGAATCCCAGGAATACAGAGGATGGGGACATCTCTCTGGTGGGTTCCCATTACTGGATCCATCCGATGATGTGAGGGGCGGCTGATTGTCCATCATGATGTCCTTCCCAGCACCGCTCACCTATCCCATCAGCAGCTCGATGATCTCTCTGGTGACTTCTAGAATCTTCTTTTTATTTTACTGTTCTATCAGGGAGGGAGGTGGAGGCAATGTGATGGTCATATGATCTCCAGACTTCACAGGAGCAACTCTCCTCTGCTGCCACTTCCAGCAATGTCTCCTCTCTCACAGTGGGGAAAATAATTATTTGATCCCCTGCAGATTTTGTATGTTTCCCCACTTACAAAGAAATGAAGGGCCTATAATTTTTATCATAGGTGTATTTTATATGATAGAGACAGAATATCAAACTCCAGAAAAATAAACATTATACAAATGTTATAAGTTGAGTTGTAGCTCGGTGAGTAAAATAAGTATTTAATCCCCAAGCAAAACATGACTTAGTACTTGGTGGAGAAACCCTTGTTGAAGGAGGTTCTCACCCAAGATTTGATGGTACGTGTCCATTTGATGTGGTGAAATTGTCCTGTCCCCTTAGCAGAAAAACACCCCCAAAGCATAATGTTTCCACCTCCATGTTTGACGGTGGGGATGGTGTTCTTGGGGTCATAGGCAATATTCCTCCTCCTCCAAACACGGCAAGTTGATGCCAAAGAGCTCGATTTTGGTCTCATCTGACCACAATACTTTCACCCAGTTCTTGTTGCTGCTCATTTGTCCTATATGGTTGTGAAGAATGTCTCTGGTTTTTGTAACCCTATAATCTGCCCTTTTTCATCTTTTATAGTAAAGACAAAATCATGACTACATACACTCTTACTTAATACCCCTGACAAAGGTGCTTAAACCAGAAACGCTTCGGTTACCGGGGATCATTATATACCAGATTAACAATCTTTTTTGTCATATATACCATGTAACTCATTGTTTTCTGCTTTTGTTTTATTTATGATGTTTTGTATACTTGTTTGAAGTATTTTTCATGTCCTTTTAATATCGGTCATCTTCATGATCGAATGTTTTTATGTACATTTAATAAAATATACTTTTTTGACAATACACATGTGTCTGTTGCCTACAAAGTCCCAATGAAGGGGGATTTATTTTTCTTAATCTAATAACAACAGTGGGGATACACTGATTCACTCTGTGTCAGAATAATTCTACTTATGTAATAATAAAGAACAATAAGATAGAATAAAGAAAGAATAATAAGGTTTAATTAGATATCAAATTATTGACATCTGTCCTTTGTGGGCTACTCACCTACTGCCGCAGTTGTCTGTGGGTTCCTCATCATTTTCAATTGGTGTTTTATTGGCCGACCGCGGGTGTAAGTTGGGGGACGAGTTTTTTTGAAGATTTGTCTGGCCAGTCATCCTCCATGGGAGCGTTCAGAGAACATCAGTACAAGGGGAGAACATCAGTACAGGGGAAGAACATCAGTACAGGGGGAGAACATCAGTACAGGGGGAGAACATCAGTACAGGAGGAGAACATCAGTACAGGGGACCGCCTCCTGCTGGGAGAAGAAAGATGTTAGTTTAAATAGTAAAATGTTTCTTTAACTATTTATAAAAACCCAACAACGTTACATTGGTTATTGACACATACGATTGAATCACAGGCGTTCCTATTCTCAGCCAATAACTGCAAAAAAATTAATTTCCTTTCTTGCTGGCAATGATTTTTTTTTTTTTGCTGTAATATTCATAATACAACACTAAAGGAAAAGTGTACAGTAAAACCTTGGATTGCGAGCATTATTGGTTCCAGAAACATGCTTGTAAACCAAAGCACTTGTATATCAAAGCAAATTTCCCCATGAGAAATAATGGAAACTCAAATGATTCGTTCCACAGCCATTTATTCATAGGTCCTCTATATAAAAAAATTATAGCAATGTGATAGGTTGTGTAACCATAAAATGTCCATCCACAAATGGAAGCCTCCACAAGGAGATTAGAAGCAAAATCCAGCAGGAGCTACAGAGTATAAAAGAGAAGAGAGGCGCCTCTAAGTGTAGCGATAAGGTTACATTTAATGAAGGTACAACATTTAGCAACTCACATGGTTGATGATTAAAAGAGACACATCTAAGTATGCAGGCATCCGGAGTAAAGCTGTCCACGTAGACCATCCTCCGCACCGCCGTCTCTCGCCGCTGTCACTCTGCAATTGTGACCGGGAAGACTACCCTGCAGTAGAGCGATTAAACCGCTCGTGGAAGGGGCGACGTCGATGGCGGTGAGGAGGACGGTCTAGGTGGGCAGCTTTACCCCGGATGCCTGCATACTTAGATGTGCCTCTTTTAATCATCAGCCATGTATGTTGCTAAATGTACCTTTTATTAAATGTAACCATATTGCTACACTTAGAGGCGCCTCTCTTCTCTTTTATACTCAGTTGTGACATGACGCTACTTGTATATCAAGACATCGCTTGTATATGAAGTCAAAATTTATTTTTAAAAATTGCTCGTCTTGCAAAACGCTCCCAAACCAAGTTTCTCTCAAACCAAGGTTTTACTGTATAGTTAGTGTATTTCATTATATTCCCCTTTCCTGTTTTTTCCTTTTTTTTTCCTATTCTTTCTTTTCTTTCCTATCTCTTCTTTTACCCTCTATTAATTTATTCTCCCTTCAGTCTCCTTTCCTTTTTCCTCCCTCCCTTATGTTTTTCACCTTCCCATCCCTTCAATTACATTTCCTTTCCCCTCCCTTATATTCCTTTTCTATTCCCCTTCATTCCACCCCCTTCTCTTTTCTTCATTTCCCTTTTTTATGTTTTTTTTTTGCCTCTCTTCCCTTTCATTCCCCTTCCTTTCCTTTTTATCCCCTTAACCACTTCAGCCCCCGAAAGATTTTACCCCCTTCCTAACCAGAGCAATTTTTGCAATTCGGCACTGCGTCACTTTAACTAACAATTGCGCGGTCGTGCGACTTCGAACCCAAACAAAATTGACGTCCTTTTTTCCCCACAAATAGAGCTTTCTTTTGGTGGTATTTGATCACCTCTGCGGTTTTGATATGTATATCATGCCCCCCTGAGGTCATATCCACAGTAATCTCTAGCAACCAATCAACAAGCAGAAATCCATGTGCTGTAACATCTAGCAACTAATCAGTGAGCCGTCATGTGTGCTGTAACCTCTAGCAACCAGTCAGTGAGCGGTAATGATACACTGTAACCTCTGACAACCAAACGCAGTAGCTGCCTGATCTAATTCAGTAAATTGATTTTTGAGTCTAGCTGCTATTTATTGTATGTCTCCGAGCAGGTGGAGAGCAAAACTGTATGGGGGGCCCTCAAGAAAGTTTTGCCCAGGGTCCAATCAATATTAAAGACGGCCCTGGCTATCATGCGATGCATACTAATAAATAAATGTATGGTAATGCGTTGTTACAATGCATCTTAAGGTTAGCAAAACACGTCATTTAACTGTATACACAACACAGCGTGAATTTTATGACCATACGGACCCCTAAAGTATAGCTAAACCCACAGGCCCTTAACCACTTCATTCTGGAAGCATTTACCCCCCCCCCCCTCCTGACCAGGCCATTTTTTGTGATACGGCACTGTGTTACTTTAACTGAAAATTGCATGGTCGTGCGGCACTGTACCCCAAAAAAATTGACGTCCTTTTTTCCCGCCTCGTCCAGCTCCCCACTGCCCTCCTCAGCTGTGCCCGCCTCGTCCAGCTCCCCACTGCCCTCCTCAGCTGTGCCCGCCTCGTGCAGCTCCCCACTGCCCTCCTCAGCTGTGCCCACCTTGTCCGGCTCCCCACTGCCCTCCTCAGCTGTGCCTGCCTCGTCCAGCTCCCCACTGCCCTCCTCAGCTGTGCCCGCCTCGTCTAGCTACCCACTGCCCTCCACAGCTGTGCCCACCAGGTCTAGCTACCCACTGCCCTCCTCAGCTGTGCCCGATACGTTTAGCTACCCACTGTCCTTCTCAGCTGTGCCGCCTCGTCTAGCTACCCATTGTCCTTCTCAGCTGTGCCTGCCTCGTCCAGCTCCCCACTGTCCTCCTCAGCTGTGCTCGCTTTGTCTGGCTCCTCACTGTCCTAATCTGCCTCCTCGACTGTGCCCACCTCGTCTGGCTCCCCACTGTCCTTCTCTGCCTCCTCAGCTGTGCCCGCCTCATCCAGCACCCCACTGTCCTCCTCCAGCTCCTCAGCTGTGCCCGCCTCGTCCAGCTCCCCACTGCCCTCCTCAGCTGTGCCCGCCTTGTCCGGCTTCCCACTGTCCTCCTCAGCTGTGCCCGCCACGTCTAGCTACCCACTGTCCTTCTCAGCTGTGCCTGCCTCATCCAGCTCCCCACTCTCCTCCTCAGCTGTGCTCGCTTTGTCTGGCTCCTCACTGTCCTCCTCTGCCTCCTCGACTGTGCCCACCTCCCCACTGTCTTTTCCGCCTCCTCAGCTGTGTCCGCCTCGTCCAGCTCCCCACTGTCCTCCTCCGCTTCCTAAGCTATGCCCGCCTCGTCCAGCTCCCCACTGCCCTCCACAGCTGTGTCCGCCTCGTCCGGCTCCCCACTCTCCTCCTCCGCCTCCTCAGCTATGCCCGCCTCCTCCAGCTCCCCACTGCCCTCCTCACCTGTGCCCGTCTTGTCCAGCTTCCCACTGTCCTCAGCTGTGCCCGCCACGTCTAGCTACCCACTGTCCTTCTCAGTTGTGCCCGCCTCGTCTAGCTACCCATTGTCCTTCTCAATTGTGCCTGCCTCGTCCAGCTCCCCACTGTCCTCCTCAGCTGTGCCCGCCTCGTCCGGCTCCTCACTGTCCTCCGCCTCCTCGGCTGTATCTGCCTTGTCCGACTCCAAACTGTCCAACTCTGCCTCCTCAGCTGTGCCCGCCTCTTCAGGTTCCCCACTGTCTTCCTCTGCCTCCTCAGCTGTGCTCGTTTTGTCTGGCTCCTCACTGTCCTCCCCTGCCTCCTCGGCTGTGCCCGCCTCGTCTGGCTCCCCACTGGTCTCCTCAGCTGTGCCCGCCTCGTCTGGCTCCTCACTGTCCTCCGCCTCCTCGGCTGTGCCTGCCTCGTCCGACTCCAAACTGTCCTCCTCCACCTCCTCAGCTGTGCCCGCCTTGTCCGGCTCCCCACTGTCCTCCTCAGCTGTGCCCGCCTCGTCCAGCTCCCCACTGTCCTCCTCTGCCTCCTCAGCTGTGCCCAACTTCTTCTGACTCCCCACTGTCCTCTTCCGCCTCCTCAGCTTTGCCCGCCTCCTCTGCCGTGCCGGCCAGACATTCTTCAGCCCCCTTGTGTTCCCCCGGCCAGGCTAGAGGGGAAGTCAGCAGCCATGGCTGCACCCCCTAGGCTACAGTGTGCCCTAGGCGGCTGTCTAGTTTGTCTAGCGGGAGCGCCTGTTCCTGCATCCGACCCAACACATTAGGTTTGTGTTTGGATATTTATATTCAGGAAGAATTTCTACCACCATCACTGGCCCAAACTACTGAACTCACCTTAATGCCGTCTTAATACTTGTCATTGCCTGGTCCTCGGAGATGGCAGTTATTCGTTTATCCATAAGATTTCCAAAAATAATCAAAGTACAAAAAAAAAAGCGCAGAAGTCTAAACTGTATTCTTCTCTCTTTCCAAATACGATGTGCTCTTTCCATGTACTCCTTTTTATGGATACATTCGATTATACATTACAGCTCTCCTAGGGGAACCTCTTCTGCTGCTTAGCATTAATTAACATCATCGGTGTCCCACCATTGGTTTTGCTTGGCACTTCAGGTTGTCTTTTAGATTTTTCTGTCTTCTTTCAACCTTCCTGACCAAGACGACTGTTCTTTATTCGTGACTCCTGTTATTTTCCTCACTCTCTCCTTCCCTCCACCTTTCTCTTGTTTGTTTTCTTGTTAATGAAGGAGACTAATTACTCTCTAGAGTCCTTAATACCACACCTAGAGGCTCAGCTTGGAGGAATAGTGATTAGATGTTCCTCCTATCCAGAGATCCTAGGTAGGGTTGGCTATATACCAGTAGAATTTTGTTTGAAAAAAAAAACTGACATTAGTTTTAGTCCATAGTGATGAGGAAAATCAAAGGATGGAAAACATTTCTTGAACAAACAGAATTCGGAAAAAAAAACAAAAAACTGGGTTTATTGTAATGCGCATCTACAAATCGAACTTAAAATTGGCATGGCAATTGAACAGTTTTCAGGGTTTTTTTTTCTAAGTAATAATAGTTTATTGAGCTATTTCCATACAAAACAAAGTACAGAACCGCGCTCTCTCAATGTTTTTTAAGTGCAAATGCTTATAAATGCATAATCCAAAATCAACAAACACAATCAAACATGTCTGATGTGATAATTACGTATAACGTCCACAAAGTGTATAATCAAAATAAACAAAGTGAATAATAAAAAAATTGGTGATCAAAAAAAAGAAATAAAAAAAATTCAGTCAATTCATGTGAGTCTTCCGATTTTTGGTGTACAACAAGGAATAGACCTTCCACCACCATCACCTGCCACACAGCCTACTCACCAGAATCCCATGACACACCCATTACAGGTAGTCATATACACCTATGGATAATGCCAATGGAGGATCCTCACAGCCACAGCTCCGGTCCAAGCGGATGATCAATCAGGATCCCACGGAACCCGTTACAGGTACTCTTAAACGCTTGTGGTGGAACTCAATGTAGAAATTTTCATAAACACAGCATCAATCCAATCCACAGCATCAATCCTAAATCTATTTGATTTAGGTCAGGCGAGCGTGGGGGGCCATTCAACGGTATTGATTCCTTCATCCTCCAGGAACTGGCTGCATACACTTACCACATGAGGCCGGGCATTGTGGTGCACCAGGAGGAACCCACTGCACCAGCGTAGGGTCTGACAACGGGTCCAGGGATTTCATTCCGATGCCTAATGGCAGTCAGGTTGCCATTGTCTAGCCTGTAGAAGTCAGTGAGCGGTAATGATGTGCAGTAACATCTAGCAACCAATCAGTGAGTGATAAGGATGCGCAGTAGCCTCTAGCAACCAATCAGTGAGCCTGGACCAGTTCTCTATGTTTACATTATTAAAGTATTTTTAGATAGATCTATATGTGTGTTTGTCTGTTGGAGAGCGAAATTGCATGGCGAGGCCCAAGAAAATGTTTGCCCAGGGTCTAATCCATATTAAAGACAGGCCTGCCTACATGTATAAGGTCGTTTAATAAGAGAAAATGAAATGGGAGAATGTGCACGCGAATGCTATGCTAGCTGAGAAAAATGGGCGTCTTAGGCTAGGTTCTAGCCTAAGATCCCCACTTTTAACAGCTAACATATGGCGTCCCTGAACAGCGTTTAAAAATAATATCCAATGCTTGAAATTCATCAAAATGATGAAGTCTGCGACTATGGGTTTGGCATATTATACATGTAAAGCAGGGTGGTTAGCTTCAGCATGTCATTGAAAGGAGGATACATCCCACCATTTCCTATCTTGACAGGAAGTGAGAAGAAACTCGCAATAGGGAAACAGGTAGCAATAAAAAGGATTTTTTTTTTTGGTAGAATCCAGGAGTGCCGGATCTCTCGATAATGTAAAAGTTCTGCTTGGGTTGCTGCAAATAGTGAATAGTTAGTTACACAGCAAGCTCTCTAATGTACAAGAGCCTCAGCTAGGTTCTTGTTTCAACATGGTAGACCAGGGTAGGCAACCTTTGAGAGGTGAAGATCTACCATGACAACATGAATAACAGCAAAGAGTTTTGCAGCCTTTATTTATTTTAAATTTTTAGTTAACTAGTAAGCCCCCAGAGGTCAGTAGTATGTAGGGCAGTATACAGAGGTCAGTAGTATGTAGGGCAGTGTACAGAGGTCAGTAGTATGTAAGGCAGTGTACAGAGGTCAGTAGTATGTAGGGCAGTGTACAGAGGTCAGTAGGATGTAGGGCAGTGTACAGAGGTCAGTAGTAGGTAAGACAGTGTACAGAGGTCAGTAGTATGTAGGGCAGTGTACAGAGGTCAGTAGGATGTAGGGCAGTGTACAGAGGTCAGTAGTATGTAGGGCAGTGTACAGAGGTCAGTAGTATGTAGGGCAGTGTACAGAGGTCAGTAGGATGTAGGGCAGTGTACAGAGGTCAGTAGTATGTAGGGCAGTGTACAGAGGTCAGTAGTATGTAGGGCAGTGCATAGTTGCCAACTGTCCCGGATTTCCCGGGACATTCCCGGGACTTACACTCCATTCACGAATTTTTTGTGTCCCGGTAAATGTCCCGAAAAATCCGGTTTTTGATTTTTGCCGCCGCCGCCCGCCGCCGCCGCTAGAGGTCTGCGGCCGGTGGAGACATTGTCTCCGCCGGCCGCCATCTTGAAGAAGCTTGAAGACGGCTGAGGGGGGGCTAGACGGAGCTCCTCCGACGCCGCCCACCCTCCGCCCCGCCTCACTCCGCCCACCCTCCGCCCCGCCTCACTCCGCCCACCCTCCGCCCCGCTCCGCCCCGCCTCACTCCGCCTACCGGTTTTGCCATCCATGCGGAATTCGAAAAGACCGGCGGACTCTGAGGTAGGGGAGGGGGGGGCGCACGCCGCTGTGGGAATTTGTAGGGGGGGCTCCACTGGGGGACACCTGATGTGAGGGGGGGCTCCACTGGGGGACACCTGATGTGAGGGAGGGCTCCACTGGGGGACACCTGATGTGAGGGGGGCTCCACTGGGGGACACCTGATGTGAGGGGGGCTCCACTGGGGGACACCTGATGTGAAGGGGGCTCCACTGGGGGACTCCTGATGTGAGGGGGGCTCTGCCTGGGACTCCTGATCTGAGGGGGGGCTCTGCCGGGGACACCTGATGTGAGGGGGGGCTCCACTGGGGGACTCTTGATGTGAGGGGGGCTCCGCCAGGGACACCTGATGTGAGGGGGTGCTCCGCCAGGGACACCTGATGTGAGGGGGGCTCCGCCAGGGACACCTGATGTGAGGGAGGGCTCCGCCAGGGACACCTGATGTGAGGGGGGCTCCGCCAGGGACACCTGATGTGAGGGGGGCTCCGCCAGGGACACCTGATGTGAGGGGGAGCTCCGCCAGGGACACCTGATGTGAGGGGATCTCCGCCAGGGACACCTGATGTGAGGGGGAACTCCGCCAGGGACACCTGATGTGAGGGGGAGCTCCGCCAGGGACACCTGATGTGAGGGGGGGCTCCGCCAGGGACACCTGATGTGAGGGGGGGCTCCGCCAGGGACACCTGATGTGAGGGGGAGCTCCGCCAGGGACACCTGATGTGAGGGGGGGCTCCACTGGGGGACACCTGATGTGAGGGGGGGCTCCGCCGGGGACACCTGATGCGAGGGGGGGCTCCGTCGGGGACACCTGATGTGAGGGGGAGCTCCGCCAGGGACACCTGATGTGAGGGGGGGCTCCACTGGGGGACACCTGATGTGAGGGGGGGCTCCGCCGGGGACACCTGATGCGAGGGGGGGCTCCGTCGGGGACACCTGATGCGAGGGGGGGCTCCGCCGGGGACACCTGATGTGAGGGGGGGCTCTGCCGGGGACACCTGATGCGAGGGGGGGCTCTGCCGGGGACACCTGATGCGAGGGGGGGGCTCTGCCGGGGACACCTGATGCGAGGGGGGGCTCTGCCGGGGACACCTGATGCGAGGGGGGGCTCTGCCGGGGACACCTGATGTGAGGACGGACTCTGCCGGGGGCAGGCGACGTGGCTAGTGACACGCTCAGGGCTCCCACTGATTCTGCATTATGGTGAGTTGAATGATTTAATTTTATATTACAATGTAATAATAGAAATACTGCACTTCAATCATCCTGACACAATAACAATCATGGTGCCGGGATGATTGAAGTGCTAACACCAGGTGTTTGGAGTATCTTTATCTGCTGATTGTTAAACTTTCTAGAATACACATATTTTTATTGTGTAGGATCTGGGGCTGCTGTCCCATCATTTCCCTCTCCCCCTCTCCCTCTCCCCCTTTCCCTCTCCCCCTCTCCCCCTTTCCCTCTCTCCCTCTCCCCCTTTCCCTCTCTCCCTCTCCCCCTTTCCCTCTCCCCCTTTCCCTCTCCATCCCTCATTCATCTCAGACTCTAACCACACCCTCTTGAGCCACGCCCATTTAAGCCACGCCCACTATGACGCGTAAACCACGCCCATTTTTCGCCGCACTTACTGTTTTTTTTTTTACTAAGCCACGCCTACAAACGAATGCCCCACCCCCTAATTATTGTACGGCTCCGCCTACAGCCACAAAAGTGTCCCACATTTTTTTTTTACAATGTTGGCAACTATGGCAGTGTACAGAGGTCAGTAGTATGTAGGGCAGTGTACAGAGGTCAGTAGTATGTAGGGCAGTGTACAGAGGTCAGTAGGATGTAGGGCAGTGTACAGAGGTCAGTAGTATGTAAGGCAGTGTACAGAGGTCAGTAGTATGTAGGGCAGTGTACAGAGGTCAGTAGGATGTAGGGCAGTGTACAGAGGTCAGTAGTAGGTAAGACAGTGTACAGAGGTCAGTAGTATGTAGGGCAGTGTACAGAGGTCAGTAGGATGTAGGGCAGTGTACAGAGGTCAGTAATATGTAGAGCAGTGTACAGAGGTCAGTAGTAGGTAAGACAGTGTACAGAGGTCAGTAGTAGGTAAGACAGTGTACAGAGGTCAGTAGTGGGTAGGGCAGTGTACAGAGGTCAGTAGTATGTAGGGCAGTGTACAGAGGTCAGTAGTGGGTAGGGCAGTGTACAGAGGTCGGTAGTAGGTAGGGCAGTGTACAGAGGTCAGTAGTAGGTAGGGCAGTGTACAGAGCTCAGTAGTATGCAAGTGTACAGAGGTCAGTAGTAGGTTGGGCAGTGTACAGAGCTCAGTAGTATGTAGAGCAGTGCACAGGACAGGGGTTAACAGGGCAAAGGACAGGGGGTCAGGTATGCACAGTACAGGGGGTATAAAACTGGGGGTCAGGAGAGCCGGTGGGGGGGGGGTCTGGAGGGCACAGTACTCGAGGATCTGGAGAGCATAGTACTGGATCATCAGGAGGACATGGTACTTGAGGTCAGGAGGCCACACAGAGGGGTGTGTATCTCGTGTCTCGTGTCCTGATTGTATAGATTGATAGCAGCACAGCCATTGGCTCCCGCTGCTGTCAATCAAATCCAATGACGCGGGACCGAGTCCACTGTGCAGTTAGTTTTTGCACAGAGTGGCCCCCAATCCTAGTCTTCTGGGGTCCCTCAGCGGCGCCGGTGGCTCCTCCTCTTCTCGAGTCCCCCCGCCAGAGAAGCGCTCTCCATTGGGACACCCGTGCGTGTCAATAGACGCAGCAGCAGGACGCGGGAGCGCGCGAGCGCGGGTTGTCCCAAAGGAGAGCGCTTCTCCGACGGGGGAACTCGAGAAGAGGAGGAGCCACCAGCGCCGCTGGGGGGCCCCAGAAGAGGAGGATCGGAGGCCACTCTGTGCAAAACAAACTGCACAGTGGAGGCAAGTATGACATGTATGTTTAAAAAAAAAAAAGGGTTTAGTAACCCTTTAAATGCACTTTACAAAAAAATATAAGTCATGCATTACCACTTGGTCAGTCTTATATACATAGTTACATAGTAGGTGAGGTTGAAAAAAGACACAAGTCCATCAAGTCCAACCTATGTGTGTGATTATATGTCAGTATTACATTGTATATCCCTGTATGTTGCGGTCATTCAGGTGATTATCTAATAGTTTCTTGAAACTATCGATGTTCCTCGCTGAGACCACCACCTGTGGAAGGGAATTCCACATCCTTGCCGCTCTTACAGTAAAGAACCCTCTATGCAGTTTAAGGTTAAACCTCTTTTCTTCTAATTTTAATGAGTGGCCACGTGTCTTGTTAAACTCCCTTCCGCGGAAAAGTTTTCTCCCTATTGTGGGGTCACCAGTACGTTATTTGTATAATGAAATCATATCCCCTCTCAAGGGTCTCTTCTCCAGAGAGAATAAGTTCAGTGCTCACAACCTTTCCTCATAACTAATATCCTCCAGACCCTTTATTAGCTTTGTTGCCCTTCTTTGTACTCGCTCCATTTCCAGTACATCCTTCCTGAGGACTGGTGCCCAGAACTGGACAGCATACTCCAGGTGCGGCCGGACCAGAGTCTTGTAGAGCTGGAGAATTATTGTTTTATCTCTGGAGTTGATCCCCTTTTTAATGCCAATATTCTGTTTGCTTTGTTAGCAGCAGCAGCTTGGCATTGCATGCCATCGCTGAGCCCATCATCTACTAGGATCCCCAGGTCCTTTTCCATCCTAGATTCCCCCAGAGGTTCTCCCCCCAGTCTATAGATTACATTCATATTTTTGCCACCCAAATGCATTATTTTACATTTTCTACATTGAACCTCATTTGCCATGTAGTTGCCCACCCCATTCATTTGTTCAGATCTTCTTGGAAGGTTTCCACATCCTGCGGAGAAGTTATTGCCCTGCTTAGCTTAGTATTGTCCACAAATACAGAGATTGAACTGTTTACCCCATCCTCCAGGTCGTTTATGATAGGATTGGTCCCAGCACAGAACCCTGAGGGACCCCACTACCCACCCCTGACCATTCCGAGTACTCCCCATTTATCACCACCCTCTGAACTCGATTGAAAAAATGGAGGTGTATCGTAACACGGAGTGGCACCGTGGATACACATAAAATAAACCTGTGCCGCGTCCTAACAAAATCGTATTCAAGAACCAAAAAGGAGGGGCTTTTGGACTTTTTAGGCACAACTACAAAAAACTAGTTATATAAAATATTATTTTATTCACTTAGAAAAATACATAGCAAAAAGAAACAATGCTAAAAACCACAACATGTGTATATATTCAAGCGTTTGCTATACAACACCATCTAAAGTGCACAATTGTTCGGACGTCTGGATGGTCACTCCAAATATAGATCGGTCCGAGAAGATGGCTAGATAGCAGATCCGCAATCAACTCATGTCACGTAAATGTTCGATGCTCGACATGTTTTGCGTGTCATCACGCTTCTTCAAGAGCGAAAACAGTGTATGTTGTGGCTATCAAAGTACATAACATAGCAAATACATGATTAATATATACATACATAAGGAACAGACATCTATAACGACGCCACATATATTGTATTTAAAAGGATGTATGCTGGTTCAGACAGGACGGTGATGAGCGCCAAGACCCAAGCGGTGATGAAAGGCTACTATGGGGGCGTGTACAACATAATCTTAAATACCCCTCAAGGGTGTGACACAATAGAGAAAGTTCATGAAGTAGATAGAATTATGTATACCCAATGTATGGAAAAAAGGGGGGAGTGAGAGGAAGGGGAGGGGAAAAAGGGAGAGAGAAGAGGGGAAAAAAGACAAAACAGAAAAATAGAAAAAGAAAAAAAAAAAAAAAAAGGGAAATAAGGGGAAAGAAGGGAGGAATAAAGGGGGGAAAAAGGAAATGTGGAAGGAAAGAAGTAAACAAAAAAGAGGGGAAGGGGGATGGAAAATAGGGGGAATCAGAAAAGGGGGGAGGGGGGGGGGGAAGGGAGAGGAAAGGGAAGGGAGGAGAGAGAAGGAGGGGGAGGAAGGGAACGGGGGGGAAAGGGGAGGGAAAGGGAGGGGGGGGGCGGCCGAAAGGGGGGGGAGAAGGATGCAGAGAAAGAAAGGGGAAAAGAGGCAGGAGAGTAGTGTGTGTGTAAGGGAATACTCACATCTAGAACATATATAAAATCATGGAGAGGGTAATGGTCCGCAGGTCAGGAGGAACCGGAAGACCGGCAATATAGTGTACCTATGCACGTCGAGGTAGATATGAACTGATGCTAGCTTATTGTGTAGGCCTATCCCTAGAAGGAAAAACGGCTGATTTAAAACAAGAGAGTAAAAATGTGTAAATATAGATTTCTGGTGATATGGCCCCCGCTATGGTATAGAGCACTCACCAGTGTTAATCTTGGAAATGACAGTCTATGGTCTATATGCACCTGGGTTCCGCAGTGGGGCTCAGGCAGTCATAGATAATTGCGTAGGTGCCAACAGGCACAGTATCATCAAGGATAGGCTAACAGTAATTTGTCCTAGAATATGAACAGAATAAGGGGAGGGGTGAGCTAGTATACAATCTGCAGTAAACAGGCATCCAGCAGTGACAGATTCCTCATAGCTAGTACTATAATAGAAGGTACCTGGATATGGTGAGAAAGGGACCTGCAGCGTGCAATATCCTCCTGTGACTGGAGCGGAATACACACTGTAATAGGACGCCGTCCTATTTGTGTGCACGTCCCGTCCGTCGTCATACAATCGGCCGCGCCGACGTGACGTCATCCGGACCAGCCGAATGCTCACAGTGCGCATGCGCGCCGGCCAGCCGGGAGCGCCGTCAACAAGAACGACGGCGCTTCCAGTGGGGGAAGCAGCACACGCCCACTACAAGCTACAAAAGCCGGCAAGTAATGTACCAGCTGATGTAAGCGTCACATCAAGGGAGGCTGGTGTGACGCTGGGCATGTTGTGGTTTTTAGCATTGTTTCTTTTTGCTATGTATTTTTCTAAGTGAATAAAATAATATTTTATATAACTAGTTTTTTGTAGTTGTGCCTAAAAAGTCCAAAAGCCCCTCCTTTTTGGTTCTTGACCCTCTGAACTCGCCCTTGTAGCCAGTTTTCAATCCATGTACTCACCCTATGGTCCATGCCAAGGGACCTTATTCTGTACAGTAAACGTTTATGGGGAACTGTGTCAAATGCTTTCGCAAAATCCAGATACACCACGTCTACGGGCCTTCCTTTATCTAGATGGCAACTCACCTCCTCATAGAAGGTTAGTAGATTGGTTTGGCAAGAACGATTCTTTATGAATCCATGCTGATTACTGCTAATGATACCGTTCTCATTACTAAAATCTTGTATATAGTCCCTTATCATCCCCTCCAAGAGTTTACATACTATTGATGTTAGGCTAACTGGTCTGTAATCCCCAGGGATGTATTTTGGGCCCTTTTTAAATATTGGTGCTACATTGGCTTTTCTCCAATCAGCTGGTACCATTCCAGTCAGTAGACTGTCAGTAAAAATTGGGGGGGGGGGGGGGGCATTAAGGTTAAAAAACACAAGGGTTTACAACCCCTTTTAAAGGGGTTGTGCGGTGCATACTAGCACATTATGAAAGACACCTTAAAACGAAGCCCTCCCGTGGCTCGCTGTAACCACTGCAGAGGCTTCACTTGGTCTTCCTTTTGGGTTCGGGGACTCCGGCCGTTTGACTGGCTGAGCTGCAATGAAGTCACTCCCCCCCCCCCGCGCATGCCCACGAGAGTCTCACTGCGGCACACAGTTCTGAAGGAATGGCACAGGTATACTGTTTCTTCAGAGCGCATGCGCCAGTGACTTGACCGCCTGCTGCTCGCCAGAATATCTCCTAAACGGTGCACGTTTAGGAGATATTCATTTCACCTACAGGTAATCCCTATTATAAGCTTACCTGTAGGTAAAAATAAAAACAGAGTTTACTACCACTTTAAGACAGTTGCAGCATTTGCATTTTCCTAAGCAGATATTAAAATTAAACATGTATTTCATAAAGAGCACGTGACGGGGAAGGAGCATGAAGATGCCTGAAAGATAAAGAGGAAGTGATAAAAAAAGGCATTTTATCTGCCATTACTAACATGTGCAGTGCCTTGAAAAAGTATTCATACCCCCTTGAAATTGTCCACATTTTGTCATGTTACAACCAAAAACGTAAATGTATTTTGTTGGGATTTTATGTGACAGACCAACACAAAGTGGCACATAATTGTGAAGTGGAAGGAAAATTAAAAATGGTTTTCAACATTTTTTACAAAAAAATATGTGATACGTGTGTGTGTGTGTGGGGGGGGGGGGGTGTTTGTATTCAGCCCCCTTTACTCTGATACCCCTAACCAAAATCTAGTGGAACCAATTGCCTTCAGAAGTCACCTAATTAGTAAATAGAGTCCACCTGTGTGTAGGTTAATCCCAGTATAAATACAGCTGTTCTGTGAAGCCCTCAGAGGTTTGTTGGAGAACCTTAGTGAACAAACAGCATCATGAAGGCCAGAGAACACACCAAACAGGTCAGGAATAAAGTTGTGGAGAAGTATAAAGCAGGGTTAGGTTATAAAAAAAAAAAATCTCCAAAACTTTGAACATCTCACGGAGCTCTGTTCAATCCATCATCTGAAAATGGAAAGAGTATGGCACAACTGCAAACCTACCAAGACATGGCCGTCCACCTAAACTGACCGGCCGGGCAAGGAGAGCATTCATAGAGAAGAGCCAAGAGATCCATGGTAACTCTGGAGGAGCTGCAGAGATCCACAGCTCAGGTGGGAGAATCTGTACACAGGACAACTATTAGTCGTGTTCTCCACAAATCTGCCCTTTATGGAAGAGTGACAAGAAGAAAGACATGTCACCAAGTCTATATAAGGGTATGTAATGAAAATCGGAAAGTTTTATTGAAAAATGTTTAATTAGCATGTTGATGATGAAGGGATGAAGCAGGAAGGGTGCCCCTCCTGCTAGACTCTCCTTAGGAATATACACTATATTACCAAAAGTATTGGGACACCTGCCTTTACACACACATGAACTTTAATGACATCCCAGTCTTAGTCCGTAGGGTTCAATATTGAGTTGGCCCACCCTTTGCAGCTATAACAGCTTCAACTCTTCTGGGAAGGCTGTCCACAAGGTTTAGGAGGGTGTCTATGGAAATGTTTGACCATTCTTCCAGAATTTGTGAGGTCAGGCACTGATGT
The DNA here is from genome assembly GCF_042186555.1 of Aquarana catesbeiana. Taxonomy (NCBI): domain Eukaryota; kingdom Metazoa; phylum Chordata; class Amphibia; order Anura; family Ranidae; genus Aquarana; species Aquarana catesbeiana. The sequence continues at coordinate 96,916,459 of NC_133328.1, forward strand.
GGATGACAAAACCAGAGAAAATTCCCAGCTCAACTCGCCAACTAGTCTGCTTACCGACTGAATGAACCTGTCTAACAGTCTGCATTAAAAATAGGGGTTTAGTTATTAGCACACATTTGCAAATGCAGACATAAGCTGCAGGGCCCCTTCACGGCACCCTGTATCACCTGCAGTCCTAACCCTTGCAAATTTATGAGGAGCGTCTCCAACAGTGGAAGCACATGCATTCTAATGGATAAATAGAGGGCAGGTGGACGAGAAGGCCTGGCTCCCAGTCTCCGCTCTAATTCATCCCAAAGGTGTTCTATCGGGTTGAGGTCAGGACTCTGTGCAGGCCAGTCAAGTACCTCCACCCCAAAATCGCTAATCCATGTCTTTATGGACCTTGCTTTGTGCACTGGTGCGCAGTCATGATGGAACAGGAAGGGGCCATCCCCAAACTTGGGAGCATGAAATTGTCCAAAATGTCTTGGTATGCTGACGCCTTAAGAGTTCCCTTCACTGGAACTAAGGGGCCCAACCCCTGAAAAACAACCCCACACCGTAATCCCTCCCTCCACCAAATGATTTGGATCAGTGTACAAAGCAAGATCCATTAGGACATAGATGAGCGAGTTTCGGGTGGAGGAACTTGACTGGCCTGCACAGAGGCCTGACTTCAACCCGACAGAACACCTTTGGGATGAATTAGAGCGGAGACTGTGAGCCAGGACTTCTCATCCAACATCAGTGCCTGACCTCACAAATGCTCTTCTGGAAGAATGGTCAAACATTCCCATAGACACCCTCCTAAACCTTGTGGACGGCCTTCCCAGAAGAGTTGAAGCTGTTATAGCTGCAAAGGGCGGAGCCAACTCAATATTGAACCCTACGGACTAAGACTGGGATGCCATTAAAGTTCATGTGCGTGTAAAGGCAGGCGTCCCAATACTTTTGACAATATTGTGTATATATATATATATATATATATATATACACACATGGGTGGAAAGTATTTTGGGGGGGCTTCCATGTCCTGTTATTGGTGTCTTGGTATGCTGACATCTTCAACCCCTGAAAAAACAACCCCCTACACCATAATCCCCCCTCCACCAATCCTTACACTTGGCACAATGCAGTCAGGTAAGTAGTGTTCTCCTGGCAACCACCAAACACAGACCCGTCCATTGGATTTGCAGACAGAGAAGCGTGACACCAGAGGACACGCCTCCTCCGCTCTGAGTCCGGTGGCGGCGTGCATTGCACTCGGTGATGGAAGGTTGGACGCTGGAAGTTGTTATAGCTCCAAAGAGCGGAGCCAACTCAATATTGAACCCTACGGACTGAGACTGGGAGGCCATTGAAGTTCATGTGCGTGTAAAGGCAGGCGTCCCAATACTTTTGGTAATAAAGTGTATGTAGGTTGGCATGAAAGCATTCCTCTAGAAAAAAAACACAATGACAATTATATGTATGAATGAAAGAGGTAATAGCGAATCAAAGTAGCACTACAATGTCAGAAGTAACAAAAGGTAAATAAAGGGGGGGGGGGGTCACACTAATTTCTGGGTCTAGCATTGTCAGGGGAATGGGGCTGGACACCCATTTATGCCATAGTTCATCCAAGAGATGAGGTCTCTTCCTAAGTCCAATAATAAGCTTATACAGAGGCGGACTATCATTTATCAGTTGAGGCCAGGTGGTCAGAGTAGGACGAGTAGTTCCTTTCCAAGACAGAAGTACAGTCTTCTTGGCAATGAAGTACATACAGTGCCTTGCAAAAGTATTCACCCCCCTTGGCATTTTTCCTGTTTTGTTGCCTCACAACCTGGAATTAACATGGATTGTTTGAGGATTTGCATCATTTCATTTACAGAACATGCCCACAACTTGGAAGATTTATTTTATTTTTTTATTGTGAAGCAAACAAATAGGACAAAATAACAGAAAAAGTCAATGTGCAAAACTATTCACCCCCCTAAAGTCAATACTTTGTAGAGCCACCTATCACAGCTCCAAGTCGCTTTGGATAAGTCTCTATGAACTTGCCACATCTTACCACTGGGATTTTTACCCATTCCTCCTACAAAACTGCTCCAGCTCCTTCAAGTTGGATAGTTTGCGCTTGTGAACAGCAATCTTTAAGTCTGACCACAGATTTTCTATTGGATTGAGGTCTGGGCTTTGACTAGGCCATTCCAACACATTTACATGTTTCCCCTTAAACCACTCAAGTGTTGCTTTAGCAGTGTGTTTGGGGTCATTGTCCTGCTGGAAGGTGAACCTCCGTCCTAGCCTCAAATCACACAAAGAGTGCTACAGGTTTTGTTCAAGAATATCCTTGTATTTAGCACCATCCATCTTTCCCTCGACTCTGACCAGTTTCCCAGTCCCGACTGCTGAAAAACATCCCCCCAGCATGATGCTGCCACCACGTTTCACAGTGGGCATGGTATTCTTTGGGTGATGTGATGTGTTGGGTTTGCCCCAGACATAGCGTTTTCTCTGATGGCCAAAAAGTTCAGTTTTAGTCTCATCAGACCAGAGCACCTTCCTCCATACATTTTGGGAGTCTCCCACATGCCTTTTCCCAAACTCAAAACGTGCCATTTAGTTTTTTGCTGAAAGTAATGTCTTTCTTCTGGCCACTCTGCCATAAAGCTCAACTCTATGGAGCGTACGGCTTATTGTGGTCCTATGTACAGATACTCCAGTCTCTGCTGTGGAACTCTGCAACTCCTCCAGGGTTACCTTAGGTCTCTGTGCTGCCTCTCTGATTAATGCCCTCCTTGCCCAGTCCGTGAGTTTTGGTGTGCGGCCGTCTCTTGGCAGGTTTGCTGTTGTGCCATGTTCTTTCCATTTGGTTATGATAGATTTGATGGTGCTCCTAGGGATCATCTAAGATTTGGATATTTTTTTATAACCTAACCCTGACTTGTACTTCTCAACAACATTGTCCCTTACTTGTTTGGAGAGTTCCTTGGTCTTCATGGCAGTGTTTGGTTAGTGGTGCCTCTTGTTTAGGTGTTGCAGCCTCTGGGGCCTTTCAGAAAAGTGTGTCTATGTAATGACAGGTCATGTGACACTTAGATTGCACACAGGTGGACATCATTTCACTAATTATATGACTTCTGAAGGTAATTGGTTGCACCAGAGCTTTTTATTGGCTCCATAACAAAGGGGGTGAATACATACGCACATGACAATTATCCGTTTTTTATTTCTGAAAAATTGTTTTATGTATATATTTTTCTAATTTTACTTCACCAACTTAGACTGTTGTGTTCTGATCCATCACATATAATTCATATTAAAAAAAACATTGAGCTAAAAGCTGTAATGTAAAAAAATAGGTAAAAAGCCAAGGGGGTGAATACTTTTGCAAGGCACAGAGAATCCTCCATAGAGATCTATGGGGACATGCTGGGACTTGTAGTTCATACAGAGAATCCTCCATAGAGGTCTATGGGGACATGCTGGGACTTGTAGTTCATACAAAGAATCCTCCATAGAGGTCTATGGGGACATGCTGGGACTTGTAGTTCATACAGACAATCCTCCGTAGAGGTCTATGGGGACATGCTGGGACTTGTAGTTCATACAGAGAATCCTCCATAGAGATCTATGGGGACATGCTGGGACATGTAGTTCATACACAGAGAATCCTCCATAGAAGTCTATGGGGACATGCTGGGACATGTAGTTCATACACAGAGAATCCTCCATAGAGCTTTATGGGGGACATGCTGGGACATGTAGTTCATACAGAGAATCCTCCATAGAGGTCTATGGGGAAATGCTGGGACATGTAGTTCATACAGAGAATCCTCCATAGAGGTCTATGGGGACATGCTGGGACTTGTAGTTCATACAGACAATCCTCCGTAGAGGTCTATGGGGACATGCTGGGACTTGTAGTTCATACAGAGAATCCTCCATAGAGGTCTATGGGGACATGTTGGGACTTGTAGTTCATACAAAGAATCCTCCATAGAGGTCTATTGGGACATGCTGGGAGTTACTATACTATACTGTACATGGACAGAATTTGCACTAAGCCAACATTTCTGTATTAAAAATCCTTTCTTTTTTTTATTGATCATTATCATGAAAATTAAAAGAAAGAAATGCTTGAAATATAACACAGTCTGTGTGTAAGACATTTATATAAAATATATGAGTTTCACTTTTTGAATTGAATTACTGAAATAAATTAACTTTTTGAGGATATTCTAGATTTTTGACAGGCACCTGTAATCAATAAAGTGTATTTATGGTCAAAACCCTATTTTTTTTTTTGTTTTTGTATCGATAAAGTTGAATTTAAAAAAAAAAATAATTGAAAAGTGTAAAAAAAATATATTTAAATGAAATAAAATAAAAATAAATTGTTTCTCAGATGTGCACAATTATTAAATCTTGACTTTTTTGGGTATCTATTTACTCATCTTAACCTCATGTCTTATGTTTAAAAAAAAAAAAAAAGTAGGTATTATATGGTGTTTGTGTGCACTAAAATGCATTTGTGTCTTTACTGTTAAAAAAAAAATGCATTTGTGTATTTTTTTTTCCCTGAAAATTTGCATTTAATAAACAGCTGCACGAATATCGTGTGACGTAAAATATGGCAACAACCAACATTTAATTCTCCAGGGTCGCTCCTTTCAGAAAATATATCATGTTTGGCTATTATAAGCCATTTTTCTAGCTAAAAAACATCTTTATTGTAACAAGTGTGTGAGAAATGTCAAAACTGTCTCTGGCAGCGAAGGGTTAACAGGTTTACAAATTTGAATTTTTTGTGTTAGAAAAAGAAAAAATCTCATGTGACATGACCGTGTATACATATGTCAGTTTTTCAGTTAGAAAAAAATAAATAAAAAATGATTAAATCTTGTCTTTTTGGGTATCTATTTACTCATCTCAACCTCATATTTTATATTTTATAAAAATTATAATAATATTTATTATCATAAGACATTTTTCTAGCTAAAAAACATGTTTATTTTAATGTGTGTGAGAAGTGTCAAAAATGTCTCTGGGCAGCGAAGGGTAAACTTGTCAGGTGGAAAAAAAAGAGGCCATGTGACATGCCCATATATGGGCATGTCACATGCCCATTTAATGTGTGTGAGAAGTGTCAAAATTGTCTCTGGGCAGCGAAGGGTTAACTTGTCAGGTGGAAAAAAAAAGAGGCCATGTGACATGCCCATATATGGTCATTGATGATGTCATTGATGATGTCACATTCCTGACATAAGGAGCTGTGGTGGCAGTTGGGCTCACTCACAGAATTTCTCTTGTAGGGAAAGGACGTGAGATCTGTTGCTCTGAGACACGTTGCTTATTATTTTATAATTGGCTCGTTTTCATAGTGACAGAAGTGCGATTAAGTCAGCGGATCTTCTGTTTATCATCAAAGGAGATCCAAATATGCAATCAAAAATGGTTGCAACCTTACCATCAGAAAACCAGCCCCCCGCACAGCCCAAAGCCCCTCATAGGGGGGTGTGTAAGGGTATCAGGCGGGGGTTCAGGGCAGTTCTTAACACCATCTGCCCCTGTATTCATCTAAAATCCCGACAGAGACACCCAGAAGGTATGTAGGATTTCATTCAATTATAATGCTTTCAGAAAATATTTCATATTTGGCTATTATAAGCTATTTAAATAGCTAAAAAACATGTTTATTGTAACAAGTGTGCGAGAAATGTCAAAACTGTCTCTGGCAGCGAAAGGTTAACAGATTTACAAATTTAAATTTTTTGTCAGTTAGAAAAAAAAAAAAGTCATGTGACATGGCCATCTACATATTTGAATTGTTTGTCAGTTAGAAAGAAAAAAAAAAATATTAATATCTTGACTTTTTGTGGTATCTACTCATCTCAACCTCATGTTTTAAAAAAAAAACTAGGTATTATGTGGTGTTTGTGTGCACTAAAATGCATTTAAGTGTATTTTTTCCCTGAAAATTTGCATTTCATAAACAGCTGCGCGAATATCGTGTGACATAAAATAGGGCAACAACCACCATTTAATTCTCCAGGGTCGCTGCTTTCAGAAAATATATCATGTTTGGCTATTAGAAGCCATTTTTCTAGCTAAAAAACATCTTTATTGTAACAAGTGTGTGAGAAATGTCAAAACTGTCCCTGGCAGCGAAGGGTTAACAGGTTTACAAATTTTAATTTTTTGTCAGTTAGAAAAAAAAAAAAAAAAAAAATCTCATGTGACATGACCGTGTATACATATGTCAGTTTTTCAGTTAGAAAAAAATAAATAAAAAATTATTAAATCTTGTCTTTTTGGGTATCTATTTACTCATCTCAACCTCATATTTTATATTTTATAAAAATTATAATAATAATTATTATCATAAGACATTTTTCTAGCTAAAAAACATGTTTATTTTAATGTGTGTGAGAAATGTCAAAACTGTCCCTGGGCAGCGAAGGGTTAACTTGTCAGGTGGGAAAAAAAGAGGCCATGTGACATGCCCATATATGGTTATTGATGATGTCATTGATGATGTCACGATCCTGATATCAGGAGCTCTGGCGGCAGTTGGGCTCACTCACAGAATTTCTCTTGTAGGGAAAGGACGTGAGATCTGTTGCTCTGAGACACGTTGCTTATTATTTTATAATTGGCGCGTTTTCATAGTGACAGAAGTGCGATTAAGTCAGCGGATCTTCTGTTTATCATCAAAGGAGATCCAAATATGCAATCAAAAATGGTTGCAACCTTACCATCAGAAAACCAGCCCCCCGCACAGCCCAAAGCCCCTCGTAGGGGGGTGTGTAAGGGTATCAGGCGGGGGTTCAGGGCAGTTCTTAACACCATCTGCCCCTGTATTCATCTAAAATCCCAACAGAGACACCCAGAAGGTATTTAGAAACTGGATATACATACACATACATATATATATATATATATATATATATATATATATATATATATATACACACATATATATATATATATATATATATATATATATATATATACACATATACACACACATATATATATATATATATATAAAATCAAATCTAATCTCAGCTCACTGCTTCAGATGGCAGTTGGCCGATCTGCTCAGATGGCAGTTGGCCAGCTGGAGACATGAATCAGGTGTGAGGGAGGAATGCCCCAATCTCATTGGCTGCCCAATATGAAGGAGAACACACAACAGACCCATCACAATTTTGAATTATAAATGTAAAAGCAAAGTGTATATATACATACATACATACATACATACATACACACATACACACACATACATATATATATACATACATACATACATACATACATATATATATATATATATATATATATATATATATATATATATATATATAAGCACATACAGTATATATATATATGATATAGATATATCTATATGTCTGACTATGTGACTGTAGAGCATGAGAAAAGTTCAGATCGCACCCTTGCTGCATAACTAATGTAATAATATAGAGAATAAATACAGAATACTGGGATCATTATTATTTAGGATTTATCAGAATAATGAAAATGAATTGAGAGGAAGCATCATTACAGAACAAGAAAATATATTTTAATGTCCTCAGATTTGTATATTATAAAACAGAAAAAATTAAATGTTTTTTTTTCTCTCTCCAGGAGAATATGATCCATCATCTCCCAGTGTCACCTCCCCCACCTTGGAGGAGGAGAACAACCCACTGGTTCCATCCGCCAGTGAGGATGAGGCAACACCGGTTATGACTGTGGAGGACCAACCAAGTGCAGTCTCCCCATCTACCATCGAGGGTGAGCAAACTGCACTGGTTCCATCCACCAGTCAGGATGAGGCAACACCGGCTATGACTGTGGAGGACCAACCAAGTGCAGTCTCCCCATCTACCATCGAGGGTGAGCAAACTGCACTGGTTCCATCCACCAGTGAGGATGAGGCAACCATAGTATCTCTGACTGTGGAAGGCCATCAATATCCAGTCATCCCATCCACAAAGGACAGTGAGGATACTCCATTGGCTACCACCACCAGTGAGAGTATAATTAAATTGGACACAGCAATGGAGGACCAGCAAAGTATCATCTCTTCAGAGATCGTGGAGGGTGAAAACCCACAGGCTCCATCCACCAGTGAGATGAAACTGGATACAGTTAATGAGAACCAGCAAAATTCACTCACTCCTTCTAATGATGAGGTTGAAAACAAATGTTGGGCAGCATTTGCCGACTTCATAAAGCAAAAAGAACCATCAAACTGCAAAATGAGTGAATCACCACCTCTGGTCCCTTCATTGCCTGTGCAGGGTCCACCTCCATCCATCCCCACCATGAACAAGAAGACATCTGAACTGGTCCCACCCAGTATCAGGAAACTATATGTCGAAACCTTCACCTTCCATAAGGTTCTTGGAGAGGGGAGCTTTGGGAAAGTGGTGTTGGCCACCCATCCAGCCACTGACCAAAAGCTGGCGGTGAAGTTCATCTCAAAGAGAAAACTACTGAGATCTGGACCCTCTCTTGCGCTCACAGAAAGATGTATTCTGGAAGAAGGCAGAGAGTGCCCATACATCACCCATATATATGGATCTTTCCAAACAAAGGTAAGTATTTTAATCTCCCAATTTCTTCTTCTCTTTCCTGTACTACGCTCCACTATTGATCCAGACCCCCTACAATAGTTATGCAAATGGTGACTTTTTTGGGAGTCAAAACTTACACAAGGCTAAGCATCCCCCTGCACCATGAGATGACAATGTTCAGACCTGTCATCTAGTCCTTCAGCCACTAAGTACTAAATTGGAGGAGGCAGAAGAAAGCTTCACTTGTGTCCCACATCAGGCTCTTCTGAGTGCTCTGGCTGTAGATCAGGGTAATGCAGTAAAGGTGAGAGAAGAAGTCTCTAGAGTGCTTCCTACAAGGCTGGAGCTTTGTGACACAAACTGTACAGAGTAGAGGCTTTCCTTCAAGAAACCATATACTGAGAGGCTGCCATTACTGACTTTAGACATTACTAGTTTCCTGGCTGTCTCTGGCCTTAAAACTTTGAGTCACTGAGTCAGAACACGTCTACAACTGGCTAGACAGGAGAAGTCAGGACTCCTGATTGACATACATCTTCCAGGATGGGAAGCCAAAATATAGAAGCCATTGGGCCACCATAATAACCAGACAAAACTAGTATTGTGGTAATGATCATCCAGCAATGGCGGTCTACTATTCTTCTCTGTCCGGTTTTCCAGAGTTCCCCCCAAGGAAGCATTTAGTTAAGATGCCACACTGCACTCTCTGCTGGTGTGCGGGTCTTCATATATTCCTTCACAAAGTGAAAACTTCAATGTCTATAACGTAACCTGTTTTTCTTATTTTCACAGAATCATCTGGCCTTTGTTATGGAGTATCTGAGCGAAGGAGATCTCGCCGAATTCATAAGATATTCAGCTCCATTTCCGCTGGACATCTTAAGGTAAGTTTGATGTCGGGGTCACTTTGGAGTCGGGGGAGGCTGACCACTGAGGACAGGCAGTGACCTAGACAGGCCCCTCCAGCTGATCCCGTCCATCTATACCCCTATGTACTATAGGGAGAAGTTACTTTATCTTTACCATTAACTGATCTGTGATGATTTTTGATGCTAATCCATGTATTTCTTTCTCCATCAGAAACCTAACAGCGGAAATTATTTGCTGCCTGCAATTCCTGCACGCCAGAGAGATCGTTCACAGAGATCTGAAGCCGGAAAACATCCTCTTAGACGAAGATGGCCACGCCAGAGTTGCGGATTTTGGATTGTCAGCGAAGGGAGTCACCGAGTCTAAGAGAACTAACGGAATTGTAGGGACACCAATCTACATGGCCCCAGAAGTAAGTATGAACCCGATATCAGACTTAATTATAACATTTATCAAGATATACCAATTATTATGATTGGATATAGAGAAGAGATAAAGGGGTGCTCCACTTCCACTAAATGGAGAATGTTTCCACTGGTGCCCCCGGTTGCTTTTAGTGGGTTTCCAGGCCAGAACAATATCCCCAACAAAAGCTGGGAAGTTCTGAGTCATGGAGCAGTGTTGGGGCTTCTTTGTAGGGGACATTGAGGCTGAGTGTAGATGGATTCATCTGCCTGGCCCGTTTCACACATATGAATGGGGTAAAACCTCCAGTAACTGCTCACCCACTGTTTCCCTTCTCCTCTTTAACATGGGGAGCGCTTGTGAACATTGAGCTATTGGGGTCAGTATACCTTCATCCACCTACTTTAAATGGGGCAATTAAAGGGCACCTCTAGGCAAAGCCCTAGACTGTTTAACCCCTTTCTATTCTATCCAACGTTTAAAAAAAAAAAGGTTTTGACTATACTTGCCCTTTAAGCCCCACCTCCAATATTCGCAAGCTCCACTTCAGTTTGATGCCGTTTCATTGCAATTTTAGTCATGCATGAGCTTTATACATCACATATGTCACTATGTTATCATCTCTGTCCTCTGCCTGGTCTGACAATGTGCTCATCCCTTTTTCTCTTATGTTTCTTCAGGTCTTGCAAGAAATGGATTATTTCAGCATGGTTGACTATTTCTCCCTTGGAGTTATAGTATACGAGATGGCGTTTGGCAAACATCCCTTCATCACCAGTACTGACGACTGGGAACAAATAAAGATGAAAATGATTTATATGGAGCCCGATTTTGAGGAGGGTATGGACCCTGACCTCCATAACCTCTTAGTTAGGGTAAGTTACAGAGAGCCTCAGCTCCTCTATTGCTCAGATATTGTTATTAGTCATGCAGCATCTCTTTATATTTCATTCTCATATATTTCATTCTTCATTACAGCTTCTGTGGAAAGACCAAGAGGGCCGAAACCATCTAGTCAGTGACATCAGGAGCCATCCGTTCTTCAAGACTATCGACTGGGCAGAGTTAGAGGGAAGAAAGTCAGACGAGCCACCTGAATCTGAACCAGTAAGTATACAGATAATAGAGTCCAAACACATTGGAGGGGGAGGGGAGATTTTCAGCAGCAGGCTCTTCCCCATCTAAGACATTTGTTTTACCAGACTTTTCAGACCAGTGTATATGAATTTGTGATCACTATACAATCATACGGCCTGGTCTGAATGATTTCTGTTTAGTATTGGAGATGATTATTGTGTATGTCATCTGACCACTAGAGGGAGCTAGGGTGGAAGGAGCGTGCTTGGTGAAATCTGCTGCACCTCGGGGGTGGGGTTCACCATACTTAGTTACCATTCTCTGTATCAATTAGAAATAGTAATGAATATCTTTTTCTCTTTCTAGATTTATGAGGAACCATCAAATAACAGCATGCCATTGAATGAATTTATCAAAACCCTGGACCGGGAGGCTCCAATATCACCATATGAGCAGGAGTATTTCACAGGCTTTTCATACATGAGCGACAGTTTGATGATGTCACCAATGGAGTTATTTTCACCTCCACCATCATCGCCAGAGAAGCCTAATTTCGCTGACTGTAGTGATGAGAGTGAGCTTCAGAGGGAGGAACCAATGGACTGGGATCCAATATTATCATTGAAGATCCAGAGACCAGTACCGACTCCAATGGAGAACCATTATAAAGATGCTCTTCAACAATTGGCAGAGCTAATGGTCGTTTATCAGCCACCACCAGCGGTCAGACAGGAGAATCTCTTCACACCCTGGCCAATGCATTACGAGGAGGCTCATAAGAACCCAAAAGAGCCTGAGGAGCCTAATAATATCTATGACTTTGGCTACAAGAGAGTTAGTCAGATTCAGCAGCCACCTCAGGACTTCTTCCCAATGGCATACAACCAGGAGAATCTCTTTACACCGTGGCCGATGTACCATGAAGAAGCTCATAACAACCTCATAGAGCCAGAGGAGCAGAATAATATCTATGACTTTGGCTGCAAGAGAGTTAGTCAGATTCAGGAGCCACCACAGGACTTCTTCCCAACGGCATACAGCCAGGAGAATCTCTTTACACCATGGCCGATGTACCATGAAGAGGCTCATAACAACGTCATAGAGCCAGAGGCGCAGCAACACCTATGTGACATATTTCTACCACCAGAGAGACAGGACAGTGGACTTACACCCTGGCCCTGTATTATGAGGAGGCTCATGACAACATCATAGAGCCAAATGTTCAGTTTTTCCCAATTGCCTAAGTCTAGTTCACACCCCTTCAGGCTGGGCGCACATGAGCCAGTTTTTATCAGTGTGCTTTTCTTATATTTGTGTGCTTTTCTTATATTTGTGTGCTTTTCTTATATTCATGTGCGTTTCTTATATTCGCCTGCTTTGGTGGTGACACAGGCTGCTGCATTTGGTGTAAGCTGCAGCATTTGGTGGTGACATAAGCTGCTGCACTTGGTGGTGACATAAGTTGCAGCATTTGATGGTGAGATAGGCTGCAGCATTTGGTGGTGACATAAGCTGCAGCATTTGGTGGTGACATAAGTTGCAGCATTTGGTGGTGACATAGGCTGCAGCATTTGGTGGTGACATAAGCTGCTGCACTTGGTGGTGACATAAGTTGCAGCATTTGATGGTGAGATAGGCTGCAGCATTTGGTGGTGACATAAGCTGCAGCATTTGGTGGTGACATAAGCTGCTGCACTTGGTGTTGACATAAGTTGCAGCATTTGATGGTGAGATAGGCTGCAGCATTTGGTGGTGACATAAGCTGCAGCATTTGGTGGTGACATAAGCTGCTGCATTTGGTGGTGACATAAGTTGCAGCATTTGATGGTGAGATAGGCTGCAGCATTTGGTGGTGACATAAGCTGCAGCATTTGGTGGTGACATAAGCTGCTGCACTTGGTGGTGACATAAGTTGCAGCATTTGATGGTGAGATAGGCTGCAGCATTTGGTGGTGACATAAGCTGCAGCATTTGGTGGTGACATAAGTTGCAGCATTTGGTGGTGACATAGGCTGCAGCATTTGGTGGTGACATAAGCTGCTGCACTTGGTGGTGACATAAGTTGCAGCATTTGATGGTGAGATAGGCTGCAGCATTTGGTGGTGACATAAGCTGCAGCATTTGGTGGTGACATAAGCTGCTGCACTTGGTGGTGACATAAGTTGCAGCATTTGATGGTGAGATAGGCTGCAGCATTTGGTGGTGACATAAGCTGCAGCATTTGGTGGTGACATAAGCTGCTGCATTTGGTGGTGACATAAGTTGCAGCATTTGATGGTGAGATAGGTTGCAGCATTTGGTGGTGACATAAGCTGCAGCATTTGGTGGTGACATAAGCTGCTGCATTTGGTGGTGACATAAGTTGCAGCATTTGATGGTGAGATAGGCTGCAGCATTTGGTGGTGACATAAGCTGCAGCATTTGGTGGTGACATAAGCTGCTGCATTTGGTGGTGACATAAGTTGCAGCATTTGGTGGTGACATAAGCTGCTGCACTTGGTGGTGACATAAGTTGCAGCATTTGGTGGTGACATAAGCTGCTGCATTTGGTGGTGACATAAGCTGCAGCATTTGGTGGTGACATAAGCTGCAGCATTTGGTGGTGACATAAGCTGCAGCATTTGGTGGTGACATAAGCTGCAGCATTTGGTGGTGACATAAGCTGCTGCATTTGGTGGTGACATAAGCTGCAGCATTTGGTGGTGACATAAGCTGCAGCATTTGGTGGTGACATAAGCTGCAGCATTTGGTGGTGACATAAGCTGCAGCATTTGGTGGTGACATAGGTTGCAGCATTTGGTGGTGACATAAGCTGCAACATTTGGTGGTGACATAAGCTGCAGCATTTTGTGGTGACATAAGCTGCAGCATTTGGTGGTGACATAAGCTGCAGCATTTGGTGGTGACATAAGCTGCTGCACTTGGTGGTGACATAAGTTGCAGCATTTGATGGTGAGATAGGCTGCAGCATTTGGTGGTGACATAAGCTGCAGCATTTGGTGGTGACATAAGCTGCTGCATTTGGTGGTGACATAAGTTGCAGCATTTGATGGTGAGATAGGTTGCAGCATTTGGTGGTGACATAAGCTGCAGCATTTGGTGGTGACATAAGCTGCTGCATTTGGTGGTGACATAAGCTGCAGCATTTGGTGGTGACATAAGCTGCAGCATTTGGTGGTGACATAAGCTGCAGCATTTGGTGGTGACACATGCTGCTGCATTTGGTGGTGACACATGCTGCTGCATTTGGTGGTGACACATGCTGCTGCTTTTGGTGGTGACATGCCTCGGGCGGTGATGTCATAAGGGGCGGGGAAAGAAAGAAAGAAAGAAAGAAAGAAAGAAAGAAAGAAAGAAAGAAAGAAAGAAAGAAAGAGAAAAAAAAAAGAAAAAAAGAAAGAAAAAAAAAAAAGAAAAAGAAAGAAAGAAAGGAGTGCACAGAGCCTCCTTTCCTCCCTCTCTCCCCAGCACATAGAGACACTTCTAATCCTTTACCTGCTATCCAGCTTGAATCCATTGGTACTTCACCTGCTGCCCAGCCAGATTCCACTGATCCTTTACCCGCTGACCAGCCTGACTTCATGGATACGCCACCAGCTATCAAATCTGGTGCCACTGATCTTCTACTGTTCATGCTGACACTACTAATCCTTTACCTGCTATCCAGCTTGAATCCATTGTTATTTAACCTGTTGCCCAGCCATATGCCACTGATCCTTTATCTGCTGACAAGCCTGATGTTGCTTATATACCACCTGCTGCCCAGTCTGCCTCTGCTAGTTTTGTGCCTGCTGCCCAGTCAGTCTCTGGTACTAGGGTCAAGATATCACCAACTCCAGAGGTCTAATACCTCTGCATCTCCATGCATGTTGCATGCCTGGCATGGGTTACCCGTTTGGTCCAAGATTCCTGTAGTCAACTTTCATGCGCCATTTGCTTAGGTTGTGTCAAAGCCTGGTGGTCCAGATTTCTGCTTTTTATTTACAGCTCCAGTAGTAGAGGTGTTCGGGGTAAGGGCAGAGTTCCATCTGAATTTTGTCCTGGTGTAATGTGTGCCTCTGCGATTCCAAGAGTGTTCGGGGACCTTTGCTGGGGAACCAATGTCTTGAAAAGACCTGGGTGACTGTTAAAATACACTTACAGCTCCAGTAGTAGAGGTGTTCTGGGTAAGGGCAGATTTCTATCTAAAGTTCGGCCTGATCCAGTTGTAATGTGTGCCCCTGCCACTCCAAGGGCATTAGGGGACCTTTTCTGGGGAACCAATGTCTTGGTAAGACCTGGGTGACTGTTAAAATATACTTAAACTTACAGCTCCAGTAGTAGAGGTGTTCTGGGTAAGGGCAGATTTCTATCTATGGCCTGATCCAGTTGTAATGTGTGCCCCTGCCACTCCAAGGGCATTAGGGGACCTTTTCTGGGGAACCAATGTCTTGGTAAGACCTGGGTGACTGTTAAAATATACTTACACTTACAGCTCCAGTAGTAGAGGTGTTCTGGGTAAGGGCAGATTTCCATCTGACGTTTGTCCTGATCCAGTTGTAATGTGTGCCTCTGCCACTCCAAGGGCATTAGGGGACCTTTTCTGGGGAACCAATGTCTTGGTAAGACCTGGGTGACTGTTAAAAAAAAACCTTAAATTTACAGCTCCAGTAGTAGAGGTGTTCTGGGTAAGGGCAGATTTCTATCTAAAGTTTGTCCTGATCCAGTTGTAATGTGTGCCCCTGCCACTCCAAGGGCATTAGGGGACCTTTTCTGGGGAACCAATGTCTTGGTAAGACCTGGGTGACTGTTAAAATACACTTACAGCTCCAGTAGTAGAGGTGTTTAGGGGACTTATGCTGAGGAACCAATTCCTTGGAAAGACCTGGGTGACTGGTAAAATGAAAAGCAGTATGGGTTAGGGGACTCCACGTTAAGCCTGCAGATGGTCCATGGGATCCCAGCATTGGGATATTTTCTGCCCTGTGGAGCTGCAAGTTCCAAATGTTGTACTTGTTAAAGGATCTGACCTGCGGGAAACTCAGCCAGCTTCCAGGCCCCAACAGCAAGGCACTCAGCCAGCTTCCCAGACCCCAACAGCAGGGCACTCAGCCTGCTTCCCAGACCCCAACAGCAGGGCACTCAGCCTGCTTCCAGACCCCAACAGCAGGGCACTCAGCCTGCTTCCAGACCCCCACAGCAGGGCACTCAGCCAGGTGGCAGAGCACCTAGCCAGTTGTCAGAACCTGGCAGCATGGTATCTAACAGACTGAAGGACTATCAATTTTCAAATGTACTTTTTATCATATTATAGAGCACTTTTAAAGCAGAACAGGTTGCTTTCAACCAAACTATAAACACATCATATGGCTGGTATCATGGCTGATCACCATGAGAACTGCAGATCAAACAGAAATAAAAATGGAAGTTTCCTTGCTTGTAAAGGATAAGAGGTCAGTAGAAGCAATATTAACCACCAACAATGGTGTCAGTGGACACAATAATACCTGGACCTAGGTAGTATTACGCCTATTTGGATGCACTGTGCCCGCACGGGTGTGCTAGAGAGCCGCAACCTGGGAGCTGCCTTGCAGCGCAACATCCACACCTCCAGTGGCTCTGGTGAAGACCAGGTGGCTCCTTAGACCCTGTGACTCTGGTACACCTCCGTTTGCATGCGGTCACACTGCTCCAACTCCAAAAAATAGCCACAAAAATAGCTGAATTAAAAGAAAAATGGAGTCCATTCAAAGATACGTCAGAATACAAAGAATTGGAACAACTATAGAGAAAACAAAGTACTTTTTATCATATTGTAGGGCACTTTTAAAGAAGAACAGGTTGCTTTCAACCAAACTACAAACATATCATATGGCTGGTGTCATGGCTGGTCACCTATACAACACCATGAGAACTGCAGATCAAACAGAAATGAAGATGGAAGCTTCCTTGCTTGTAAAGGATAAGAGGTCAGTTGGACGCAATAATAACCACCAACAATGGTGTCAGTGGGTGCACCTTGTGTGTAAACATCAGAAGAGCATCTACGGTCTTCAACAATCTGCAAGGATGTGGAATGTGAAAGTGAACAAAGTACTTACTAAAGAGGGATTCTCAAGATGTAAAGCAGACGGGGGTCTCTACTCCAGGAATCAAGACAGATGGATATACATCCTTATCTATGTTGATGACATTATAACCTGTTTTGAACAAGAAGGGGATTACAATCAGAAAGTTCACAAGCTGAAAGAAAATTTTGAAATCAAAGAACTTGGGAACATTAGCTACTATCAGAGAAACTTCAAGAGTTTGTTTCCATGTCTAGCAACAAATTCCAATGCAAACCAGGACTAATACGCACTGTAGCAGAGTGTCCCAGAGAGAGCCAAGTCCACTTCGAGGTTTATACATCTCCCAGGCAATTTTTCAGGGCAATGGCTGGTGTTAGTGCTTCAATCATCCCCGGCACCAAGGTTGGTATGGTGTCAGGAGTCAGGATGATTGAAACACATTATTTCTATCATTACATTGTAATGTAAAATGAAATGGTTCAACTCACCATAATGCAGAATCATTGGGAGCCCTGAGCGTGTCACTTGCCACCATTGCTTGTCACTTGCCACTATGCCTGCCACCAGATGGAGATGTCACTTGCCACGCTGCCTGGCTGCCACCAGATGGAGATGTCACTTGCCACGCTGCCTGCCACCAGATGGAGATGTCACTTGCCACGCTGCCTGGCTGCCACCAGATGTTGATGTCACTTGCCACGCTGCCACCAAATGGAGATGTCACTTGCCACGCTGCCTGGCTGCCACCAGATGTTGATGTCACTTGCCACGCTGCCACCAAATGGAGATGTCACTTGCCACGCTGCCTGGCTGCCACCAGATGTTGATGTCACTTGCCACGCTGCCTGGCTGCCATCAGATGGAGGAGGGCGGAACAGCGGTGCGGCAATGAGAGATGTCACCTCTCTCCACCGCCGCCGCACCGCTGACATTACTTCTCGATCTTTTCAAAAATGGCGCCAGGTGGCGCAATCACGCTACTGCGCATGTGCTGCCCGGCCGTGCATGTACGAGCCTTCTCAAGCCCGGCCGCTTCGGAACGGCGCATGCGCAGTAGTAGGCGGCTCGCGGCCATCTTTTCTAAGGGTACCGGTGCCCTTAATCGACTTTAACGGGCAGCCCGAAAGGGGGGGTGGCCACGAAGTCGCCGCAGGAGCGGCGCCGCCCCTGCACCACTGCCGCTCCGAGGCCTGGCCTTGGTGGCCTTGTGGCAAATCTGGCCCTGGGAATATCCACAAATACCAAGCCAGACTAGTTGCCAAGGGTTGCTCTCAGAAATTTGGTGAAGATTATGACGAAACTTTCACTCCACCATCAGAGCACTTCTTAGCATTTCAACCAGAAAGGGCATGCAAGTGAAATACCTAGACATGGAGACATTAAGGAAGATCTCTAGATAGAGCGACCACCAGGGTTTGAGAAAGGGGACAACCTTGTGTGTAAACATCAGAAGAGCATCTACGGTCTTATACAATCTGCAAGGATGTGGAATGCGAAAGCGAACAAAGTACTTACTAAAGAGGGATTCTCAAGATGTAAAGCAGACCCCCGTCTCTACTCCAGGGATCAAGAAGACAGATGGATATACATCCTTATCTATGTTGATGACATTTATAACCTGTTTTGAACAAGAAGGGGATTACAATCAGATAGTTCACAAGCTGAAAGAAAATTTTGAAATCAAAGAACTTGGGGACATTAGCTACAATCTGGGTATCCAAATAGAGAGAGAAAAAGATGGAAGTTCTCAGAAAATCTGCGAAATCTTGCAACAATTCCATATGCAATATGCAAAGGAAGTGAAATGTCTATGGAACCAGGCTATCGAAAGAGCACTGAAGGAGAAAACTTGCTACCCAACAATGATACGTATCACAGAGGAATTGGTAAGCTGCTATATGTTGCCACTGTGACAAGACCAGACATATTTGCAGCACTGGGATCCAGCGTCATCCTCACCTCCCCATTCCCAGGTTTTTTCCTCCCACACTTCAAAAACTTTCCTCGCGTTGGTGGTGCAGTGGTGAGCATAGCTGCTTATCCAGCAGCTGACCCGGGTTCGATTCCCGGCCAATGCAATTGCCAACATGGCTGCCTCGACCGCTAACCACTTTGTGTCCCCAGGGAGAAATCTGCTGTGCAAATTAAATGCTGATGGAATAAAATTTAAATCAAAAGGAATGTGTTTTCTTAAGCATTTTGAATAATATATTTTTTTGCACAAGAAAATGATTGTTTTGTATTCTCATTTTCAGCCAGTAGGTGGAGCACTCAGCTCATTTTCAGGTATTTTCTAGGCTATCCTTAGCAACTTGGCTGAAAAAAAGCCTGCTGTTTACTATATAGTATTTACTATATACTATATAGCTCTCTCTAACACTAACCCTCCCTATAACCCCAATACTATCCCTCCCTATATCCCCAAGAATAACCCTCCCTGTAACCCCAATACTAACCCTTCCTATATCCCCAAGAGTAACCCTCCCTGTAACCCCAATACTAGCCCTCCCTATATCCCCAAGAATAACCCTCCCTGTAACCCCAATACTATCACTCCCTATATCCCCAAGAATAACCCTCCCTGTAACCCCAATACTATCCCTCCCTATATCCCCAAGAATAACCCTCCCTGTAACCCCAATACTATCCCTCCCTATATCCCCAAGAATAACCCTCCCTGTAACCCCAATACTATCCCTCCCTATATCCCCAAGAATAACCCTCCCTGTAACCCCAATACTATCCCTTCCTATATCCCCAAGAATAACCCTCCCTGTAACCCCAATACTATCCCTCTCTATATCCCCAAGAATAACCCTCCCTGTAACCCCAATACTATCCCTCCCTATATCCCCAAGAATAATCCTCCCTGTAACCCCAATACTATCCCTCCCTATATCCCCAAGAATAACCCTCCCTGTAACCCCAATACTATCCCTCCCTATATCCCCAAGAATAACCCATTGCATTGGCGACCCTCTTTTCCACTTACAGTAGCTGTGCATTTCTCACCCTAGGCTTATACTCGAGTCAATACGTTTTCCCAGTTTTTTGTGGCAAAATTAGGTGCCTCGGCTTATATTCGGGTCAACGGGGGGAGAGAGAGAGGGAGGAGGGGGACAGAGAGGAGGGTAAAGAGGAGAGGGGGGGTAAAGGAGGGGAGGGGGGAGAGAGAGAGAGACTAATGTCGTACCTGCCTCTCTGTGACCCCAGAAATCGGAAGCGACAAGGAAGTAGTCATTTCTGATTCCACTTGTTTACCTGGCCATTTGCATCAAGGAAAGCAGCTGATTCGACCGATCTATGTCTGATCAGCTGCATTGGAGGCCATCCCTTGTGATGGCAATAAAGTTAATTTTAAAAAAAGAATTAAAGAGACAGTGTAAAAGAAAAAGTTTTGGATCAATTGAAAAAAAAAAATTGAAAGTGCCCCCGCCCCCACCAATGTTTATGCGCTAATGCGTAAGTCCCGCACACATATGTAAACTGCGATTGCACCACACTTGTGAGGTAGTGTTGCGAACGTCAGAGCGAGGGCAATAATTCTAGCGCCAGACCTCCTGTGTACCTCTAAACTGGTAATCTAAAAGCATTTAAAGCATCGTCTATTGAGAATTATGGAGAAAAAGTATCATGGTTTTGCTCCCACCTGTGTAATGGCACCAAATTTTAAAGCGTGACATGTTTTGTATCCATTTACTCGGCATAACATCATCTTTCATGTTTTGGGTATTATATTTATAGTGTGCGAAAAAAAATGAATCATTAAAGTGTATTCCCCCAACCCCCCCCCCCCCCAATTAAATTGCGTTTGAAAAACTTATGCCGAAATACCATGTGATATAAAAATTGCAACACCCTTCATTTTATTCTCTAGGGCCTCTGCTAAAAAAAAAAAAAAAAAAAAGTGTGGGGGGGTTCTAAGTAATTTTCTAGCAAAAAAAAAAAAAAAGTAGATTTTTAGATGTATGTGAGAAGTGTCAGAATTTGCCCGGCATTTAAATGGAATAACGCGTAGAAGAAATTGTCACACTAATCCGTTGTCTTTTCTTGGCAGGTATATTCAATGTATTAGGAGTGCCGGTCACCCAGTGCCCACTGGGGCTTAGCCAAGCTGGACTGCCGCTGGGCGTACAGATCGTCTCCTCCCAGTATAACGACCATCTAACGCTGGCCGTCGCCCAACACCTAGAAAAGGCTTTTGGAGGTTGGGCTCCGCCCAGAAACGTTTGACCATTCCGTCCTTTTAGAAAATCGATTTTTGCCGTTCGTTGCTGTCGGAATGTAAATCGGAGAGGAAAGTTGTAAACTTCTTTTACATGACTTAGCGATTTTCTAATTTAACGAATTTTCTAATTTTTGTGTCACAACACCAACATGTATTTCGGGTGCATCAAATAAAAAAAAAAGATGTACAGAGTCTTTTATCGGTGGGTTTTCTCTATGTAGAAGCGGTGGTCTCTCTGATTTAATCAGAGCTATAGTTATGCAATCTGCACAGAGGATTACTATGTGGCTGGGCGGTCCTCAGTGTGATACAGCACCTCATCCCAAAAATCTAATGATGAAGTCAGAGAAAGGGAATATGGGGATTATGACGGTGCCAGGAAAAACACAGTATATTTTTTAAAATAAATAATTTTTATTAAGACATATCATGTATGTAAAAAATATAAACAGAAAGATTACAAAGTCAAGGTGTGCATAAATGCTAAAAACATATCTGTAGTGAACTTCACAGGGCTTGGCCTCATGGGTGTGACGGCCAATGCGAAGGGTAGGTATTTTAATTATCCGACATGTTTCGCCAGTATTGGCTTCTTCAGGGATAGGTTGTTAATACCTAGAACGCTACAATAATTCTGTGAAAATAACATAACAATCAGTAGATATAATCGAATGAATGATACAGTAGAAAAAATCATTTAAATAGATATATATATATATATGTTTGCGAGCTGACAGTATAGACTGACCTCCACCACCATCCAAAGGGCACCAAGAAAAAGTCCCCACACAACATCGGGCAGCCCAGAGATCCCCATCCCGAAACAATCACCCAACCAGACATTCTATAGATGGAAATGAGATACCTGCAAGTCACCAGGGGGGGGCCTCCACACACCTCCAGCACTAAACCTCCAGCCAAGTTCACAATAGGTAGCTGCAGGGGGCAGTAAAAAGGCCCTGGCCAAGTATATATCTAAAGAGGTATAAATTATTTAGAATAAAATCATTTATGATAATGTCATATTTTTCAAATTTTTTCAAAGAAGTTATATAAGTTCCAATAATTGGTGGAGAAAATTCATTATATGGGACTAAAGAGTCTCCAATTAATGTACTTACAAAATAGTGCTCTTTAAAGTGAATGGCAGGACACCGATAAGTCCTTCAGCTTAGAGAGAAACTTTAAGCAACAATAGGAGACGTATCTCTATGATTTGCATAAACAAGAGAGGAGTTTATATGCCACTTGTAAGATTATCTGGGGGGGAGAAGGTATAATCACAAAATGCACTTTGGTTGATCCATAGGTAGATTACAACAGCGAAAAGCAAGGTAAGTGCACACTTACCATTGAGTAGATATAAAGCGAAATGCTGGGCTAAGTAAAGCCTGCAGCCAGTGATAACACTAGATAGGAAAAACCAAAAAGCAAAGGATAGTGAGAACAAGAAGTAAGTCAGTTAAGGCGCCAAGCATTAAGGGTCCATACTAGTACCTACCCAGTCAAGTGGTGGTTGATACGTCGGTGTCCTGTGACATCCCTGGCGAGTGTGCTGGCCTGGGATGCCGGCGTTCTTATGCCCCCCACACACGCGCGGCGTCTGACGTCACCGCACGTGTGCGCGGACAAAGGAAGCCACGGCGCATGCGCCCACCGCAAATCCGTCCCGGCCTACAAGATCCAGAAGGCATTGCGGTGGTGTCCATGGTGATGTGATCAACATCACAGACAGGACGCGGTGTCAGACGCCGCATAGAGCGGAGTGATACCTGGAAAAGAATAGAAATTTCCAATGCGTCGTGGCTAAGGTGGGCAGAGGGAATTCCCTAAGCCCTTGGGTGTCCATACAGCTAAGTGTGTCCCCGGTAGGAGGCTAAAAGTACCAGATGAAGTGCATAAACCCCACATCGGGAAGCAGGGACTCAGGGACAATAGAGCAACCAGAAAGGGGATTGAGAGGGAATAAGGGAAGAAAAGGAGAAAAGGAAAGAAATGGGCCGGAAAGTGGAAGGACAGGAGAGGAAAGAGGCAAGGGAGGGGGGGAGAATAAGAAGAGAAAGGAGGGGAAGAAAGGGAATGGGAAGGGAAAAAGAAAGCCCGAGCATCCGAGGGCACGGGGACGTTATCGAGGCACGCAGAGGGAGAAGGTAAAGGTGGGCGAGAACAGTCCAGGGACATGGGTAAAACCCCAAAGAAGCGCCTGCACACAAGGCATGAAATTGGGACAGATTACAGAAAGAAGGATAAAGAAGGGGGGGGGGGGGGGTTTTTGTCCCTAGAGTGTGCTCACACAAGTCGCCCTGACAGCTCGCAAAAACCATACATAGGTAATAATGATAAAGATTCATAAACTGTCGATCAAACAGAAAAGTCAACATATAATTTACAATAATGTACAAAATAGTAAAGTAAGTGTCTTAACTAAACATCTGGGCTGCCCGATGTTGTGTGGGGACTTTTTCTTGGTGCCCTTTGGATGGTGGTGGAGGTCAGTCTATACTGTCAGCTCGCAAACATATATATATATATATATATATATCTATTTAAATGATCATTCATTCGATTATATCTACTGATTGTTATGTTATTTTCACAGAATTATTGTAGCGTTCTAGGTATTAACAACCTATCCCTGAAGAAGCCAATACTGGCGAAACATGTCGGATAATTAAAATACCTACCCTTCGCATTGGCCGTCACACCCATGAGGCCAAGCCCTGTGAAGTTCACTACAGATATGTTTTTAGCATTTATGCACACCTTGACTTTGTAATCTTTCTGTTTATATTTTTTACATACATGATATGTCTTAATAAAAATTATTTATTTTAAAAAATATACTGCACAGAGGATGCTCCCTTTCTGATTGGAGCGCTTGAGCTCCGACGTGCCAGACCTCTGCAGAGAGACCACTGCTTCCACATAAGGAGCAAAGGGTCATCTGCAATATGCTGGCCAGGGGACAGGCTTTTCTAAACTATAAGCCAGGGATATGCAATTAGCGGACCTCCAGCTGTTGCAAAACTACAAGTCCCATCATGCCTCTGCCTCTGGTTGTCGCTATGCCTCATGGGACTTGTAGTTCTGCAAAAGCTGGAGGTCCGCTAATTGCATATCCCTGCTATAAGCTATTGCAAAACTTTTTTTTTTTTTATGCCTCTTGAACCTTATTTAGGTGATGTAAACTGAAAGTTCAGCATTAGGGGCTTGTTTACACAGATGGCCAGGGGTCTATAAGAGCAGGCAGTAGTAAACGAGGGCATGCAGCCGCTCCGTTCTGTTGCATGTCTTTGCTTTGTGGCTGCTGCAAAAATGAAGTGCGTTGTTTTTCGTTGATATATACTGGAATTTTTCTTAATTTTTTTTTTTTTTTTTTTTTACTAATAATGGCGGAAATCAGCGACTTATAGCTGGACTGCGATGTTGCGGCGGGCAATTGGACACTGCCGCTATTACAGTGGTCAATGCTAAAAAAAAAAAAAAAAAAAAGCCACTGGCTGTGGAAGGGGGTCATATCTAGGGCAATCAAAGGGTTAAATGTGTTCCTAGACAGTGTTTGTGTGTACTGTATGTGCTGCATTCACTAGGGGAAGTAATAGAATTTATCCCCTGCTTTGCGGGAAAAGAAAATTTACCACTTCCCCCGCCTGACAGGACAGGGCTCTGCCTTGTTTACATAGGCAGAGCCCCCGTCCTCTGTGAATTAATGACGATCGCCGGGTGCTGGCGGTAGTCCAGCGGCTGGCACCTGCTGATCGACATTTGCTGTGTCGAGTCACAGCACGGCCGGGTCGCTGGTAGCACGCACGCACCCCCTAAGCAGAAGTGTCAGATCACGCACTAGGGACGTGATCTGGCGCAGCCGAGCCGCCTTATATCGAGAGATTATACGGTCAGCAAGCTGTTAAATATTCTGACATTGTCACTTTGAAGCAGGGGTCTCAAACTGCCGGCCCTCCAACTGTTGCAAAGCTGCAAGACCCAAAGGTCTACAAGTCCCATGAGGCATTGCAAGGCTCACAGTTACAAGCATGACTCCCGCAGGCAGAGGCATGATGAGAGTCATGCTTGTAACTGTCAGCCTTGCAAAGCCTCATGGGACTTGTAGTTTTGCAACAGCTGGAGGGCCGCCAGTTTGAGACCCCCGCTTTAAAGGATGAGTAAAGTGGAACCTCCGCTAATTTGCTTCCTCCCCCCACCACACTTGGCACCTTTTTTTTCAGGGGGGAGGAAGGAACGGGGACCTGTCCCCACTTCTGCACACTTCACGCATGCACAGTAGGGAACCAGCCCTGAAGCCGAAAGGCTTCACTGCCAGTTTCCCTTAGTGGAGATGGCAGCAGCACCTGAAAATCGGCAGGGGGTGCCGACGTCCCGGGCTCCCTGGACAGGGGAGTGTCCATATCTTAAAAAAAAGTCAGCAGCTATAGTATTTGTAGCTGCTGGCTTTTAACACCCCCCCCCCCCCAGGCAGAACTCCTCTTTTTAAGACAAAGTGCACTTATCCTTTTTCTCCCCGACCATCCCTAACCTACCTTCCTCCTTCCACAGATGATGATCTGACAGCGAGCAGTTCCACTGGTCGTTTTCAGCCTGCGCATTACAGCTGCATAGACTTCTGTTGAACCCCTCTCTCAAGCTTTGGGACACGGTCCCATAAAAGTCCATGGGGACTAAAAATGTGCGGGCCGGCCAAGGCAAATAATGGCCGAGTCCCAAAGCCTGGGAAGGTCCTATAGAAGCCTATGGAGCTATATAGTGTGCAGGCTCCGTGAGGACTTGCAGAGCTGGATGTAAACAAACCCTGGAGGCCCCGGCTGTCAGATCAAGGATTGCATCTGGGGGGGGGGGAATGGGTCCAAAACAGGTAAATGCACTTTGCTTTAAAGTGTACTTATCCTTTTTAAAGCAGGGGGTCCCAACCTCAATCACCCCCTTAGATCAGGCAGGAGGCAGCGGGACTTTGTATTACAGAGGCCACCGAGTAAACAGGAGATTCTCCTGTATGTTACCTGTCGGTGCTCGTCTCGCCCCCTCCCTGGCCCCTTCCGAGGCTGCAGCTGGGCATGGATCAGGCTACATTTATTGCAATGGTGAGGCTGCATTGATGGCAATGGTTGAGGCTGCAGAATTCTTGTTGGGCAGTGTATTAGTGCTCGAACGAACACACTTAGACCGAATTTTAATATTTCAAAGAACGTCAGGCAAAACTATCAGCCCTCACGCATGTTCACTTCATCAAATCTGGCCCTCTTTGAAAAAAGTTTGGACACCCCTGCCTTAGATAAAATAGTTTGTTCTAAAAACCAAGCAATTGACATTTATGCAAGGCACCTTTTTGCATGCTGAATGAAATTCTAAAAAAAACATGACCTGTTGGGGGTACTTGAGAAGCACATATTTAAAGTAAACCTGTCCCAAAAATAATTGTTTAAGGCGACTTACTTGCTAATGATTGTAATGCCGATCTCTCCTTTTGCTAATAAAACAGACCTGGATGTCTGTTGGGAAACACGGTTGCTGTTCTCCTGGCTCCTCGCTCACTGGTTCCTCTTGCTGACCTTTAGGTCCCTATAGTGCACACGGTAATGTCATCAATTTTTATGGCAGGAGGACCCAGCGAGCCCTGTGGGGGCCGGAGAGGAGGTTCAGATTCCAGGAAGGGCTTGGTTTCCTGGCAGACCATTCTTAACGCAAAGGAATCTCATGTCTGACAACACAGGCGAGTGTCTTTTTACATAGTAGGTGAGGTTGAAAAAAAAGACCCAAGTCCAACCTATGAAATTAAATTGTCTTTTTTTTTTAACCTCCGAGTCCATTTAAGGTCTAGAGCAGGGATCTTTAAACTACGGCCCTCCATCTGTTGCGGAATTACACATCCCATGAGGCATTGTAAAACTCTGACATTCGCTGACATGACGAGGCATCATGGGAACTGTAGTTCCTGAACAACTGGAGGGCCATAGTTTGAAGACCCCTGGTCTAGAGACTCACCTGTGGTGGTGGTGGGGGGGGTGTTGTGTTGCAGCCTGACACCCATGAGGAAGGGGGGGGGGTGAAATCTGGATCTTACCAGTGCTATTAGATCCTGTCCCCGGCCAGCTCTTCTTCGTGACCACAGAGCGGGAAAGGAGTAGTGGTGCTAGGAGAAGGGGCGTGGGCGCCCTCTGGTGGTCTAGGAGTTGTATAAAAGCAGTGTAAACAGCGAGCTTCGTTGAAGCTTTTAGATCCCCGGTCACACCGGTGCAAAACTATTAAATATCGCATGACAAGTCGCACCCTATTGTCCACAATGGAAGCGGTCAAATCAGTGCTCCTGACTCCCACCGGAGTCGTGCCGATTTTGAAAGTAGCTCCAGCAGTACTTTTTGCAAGTGCAGGTGCGACTTGCATAGACATCTGTGCATGAAGTCGCACCAGCATGCAGATTTGAAATCGTGAAGTCGCATTTTAAAGTCAGATTCGGTGTGACCGAAGACTTAAAAGTACATTTCAAATACAGCTTGCTGAATATAGAACCTAATGGGAGAGCTGATTGCCACTTTAAGCAAGCTTATCCTTTTGAGTGAGGGGGAATAAAGTATTTGATCTCCTGCTGATTTTGTACGTTTGCCCACTGATAAGGAAACGATCAGTCTACAATTTTAATGGTCGGTTTATTTTAACAGTGAGAGACAGAATAACGACAAAGATCAATTTAAAAAAAGTTATAAATTGTTTTGCATTTTAATGGAGTGAAATAAGTATTTGATCTCCTATCAATCAGCAAAATTTCTGTCTCCCAGGTGTCTTCTATACAGGTAACAAGCTGAGATTAGGAAGCACTCCCATTGAGAGAGCTCCTAATATCAGCTTGTTACCTGTATAAAAAACACCTGTCCACAGAAGCAATCAGATTCAAATCTCTTCACCATGGCCAAGACCAAAGAGCTATCCAAGGATGTCAGGGACAAGATTTTAGATCTACACAAGGCTGGAATGGGCTACAAGACCATCGCCAAGAAGCTTGGGTGAGAGGGTGACAACAGTTGGTGCGATTAATCGCAGATGGAAGAAACACAAAATAACTGTCACTCTCCCTCGGTCTGGGGCTCCATACAGGATCTCACCTCATGGAGTTTCAATGATCGTGAGAACGGTGAGGAATCTGCCCAGAATTACACGGGAGAATCTTGTCAATGATCTCAAGGCAGCTGGGAACATAGTCACCAAGAAAACAATTGGTAACACACTACGCCGTGAAGGACTGAAATCCTGCAGCGCCCGCAAGGTCTCCCTGCTCAAGAAATCACATGTACAGGACCTTCTGAAGTTTGCTAATGAACATCTGAATGATTCAGAGGAGAACTGGGTGAAAGTAATGTGGTCAGATGAGACCAAAATCGAGCTCTTTGGCATCAACTCGCTGTGTTTGGAGGAGGAGGAATGTTGCCTATGACCCCAAGAACACCATCTTCACCGTCATACATGGAGGTGGAAACATTATGCTTTGGGGGTGTTTTTCTGCTAAGGGGACAGGACAACTTCACTGCATCAAAGGACGGGGCCATGTACCATCAAATCTTGGATGAGAACCTCCTTCCCTCAGCCAGGGCATTGAAAATGGGTAATTGATGGGTCTTCCAGCATGACAATGACCCAAAACACACGGCTAAGGCAACAAAGGAGTGGCTCAAGAAGAAGTACATTAAGGTCCTGGAGTGGCCTAGCCAGTCTCCAGACCTTAATCCCATAGAAAATATGTGGAGGGAGCTGAAGGTTCGAGTTACCAAACTTCAGCCTCAAAACCTTAATGACTTGGAGAGGATCTGCAAAGAGAGATGTGTGCAAACCTGGTGGCCAACCACAAGAAACGTCTGACCTCTGTGATTGCCAACAAGGGTTTCTCCACCAACTACTAAGTCATGTCTTTGCGAAGGGGTCAAATACCAATTTCACTCATTTAAAATACAAATCCATTTATAACTTTTTTTTAAAATGCTTTTTTCTGGATATTTTTGTTGTTATTCTGTCTCTCACAGTTAAAATAAATCGACCGTTAAAATTATAGACTGATCATTTCTTTGTCAGTGGGCAAACTTATAAAATCAGCAGGGGGGGTTAAATACTTTCCCTCCCCCCCCCTCACTGTACACTTTTTGAAGCCAGCTAGTAGCTTGCTTAAAGTGACAATCAGCACTCCCATTAGGATCATTGAATGGCACAACCACTTTAAACCACTTTAAACTACAGGCAAGCCTATAATTAGGCTTACCTGTAGCTGCACTGGATATCTCCTAAAACCATCCCTGTATTTGCATGTGCCGACTTCATCGGCACATGCGCACTTAAGCCAAGTGAAGCAATGGCACGTACGTGCCGTTGCTTCAGTTGTACTGTGCCGTTCCCGGCGTCTCCCGCGCGCATGTACGGGAGTGACCTCATCACGGCTCCGGCCAATCACAGTGCCGGAGCCGCGATACCCGGAAGTAACCCCCTGGAGAGAGAGGTTGCCGGCCGGAGGGGGAGACGAGGACGGCTGCGGGGGGGCTTCGTTCTCGGGTAAGTAATTCATAATGAGCTAGTATGCTATGCATACTAGCTCATTATGCCTTTGCCTTGCAGGGTCTTTTTTTTTTTAACCCGGGTTTACAACCACTTTAAGAGCTTCAAAACAAAGCTGACTGAAAGCTCTGCAATTGCTTTTTGTCAAAACTTTCTGATCACAAAGCTCTTATAGAAGCTGAAGCCCGTGTGAAACAGTCCATACAGCTCCATGCCGAGACAAACCAGTTCTTTCCGCACTGGATAGTAGCCTTGTTTAGGGCTGCAGAGATGAGCTGATAGGTTCCCGACTCCTTTTCCTTAAAGCGGAAGTAAACCCATCCATAAAACAGTTACTTTTCTGGCATGTGCCGGAAATGTAACACTCCCATTGGTTGTGCTCTCAACCAAACTGTCAAACCATCCAATGGCTGGTGTCATAACTGATCACATGTGCAGCATCATGGCAGTTGTTGATTAAACAGAGGCAAAAATGGCAGCTTCCTTGGCTAGAAACGATAGTAGGGTTTACTTACACTTTAAAAGCTGATGTATCATATAATTACTATACTGTTTGGAATTCACCGGTAATAGGTATATATATAAAAAAAAAAAAAAAAAAAAAACACACATTCCAGATATAAAGGACCACAGAGAGGAGGTAATCCCTCTCCATCCGACACCACAAAAGGAACAACCACTTTGAAACGTCATTTATTTCTTCCTGTCAATTTACAATTGATGTTAAATGCATATGAATTTGATAAAGCACCATGTATAATAAATAATTGCCCTTTTTTAAGTTAATGTCCTCATTTTCTTTTTTTTTCAATCCTTTTATTTCTTAGTGCTGCTGATCTCCTGCAGCCTCTTCCTATCTACATGCACTCCAGCAATGGCTGCATGACATTTCTCAAGGTGTTGTCCAATGGTGACAACAGTGGACCATGTGTGTTGCAACAACCACTTGTAGTCTCTATTGGAAGCCTGTGTGAGAACGCAGAACAAATTGAGGGGGGCAGGGACAGAGTTGTCACCCCAGGAAAGTGTCCGAACAAGGACCTTCATGGCAGGGTCACCAGGCTTTACTTTAACCATAGGTGCTCAACCTGTAGCCCTCCAGCTGTGGAACTACAAGTCCCATGAGGAACTGCAAGGCTCCGACAGGTACAAGCATGACACACCAAGGCAGAGGCATGATGGGACTTGTAGTTTTGCAACAGTTGGAGGGCCCGCAGGTTGAGCACACCCCCCTTCCTGCCGCTGCCTCCCGGCCCTTTAAGTGGATCTAAAATTCAGGGGTCTCAAACTGGCGGCCCTCCAGCTGTTGCAAAACTACAAGTCCCATCATGTCTCTGCCTGTGGGAGTCATGCTTGTAACTGTCAGCCTTGCAATGCCTCATGGGACTTGTAGTTTAACAGCTGGAGGGCCGCCAGTTTGAGCTCCATGATCTAAATAGTGGAGGTGGGCATTCTCATCGTGTGACTGCTGTTGTGATTTGTCAGTCACTTGATTGGAAAGCAACCAATCACAAGTATGCATTGGACACACCTTGAGGTAAAAGGGCCAAT
This sequence comes from Aquarana catesbeiana, assembly GCF_042186555.1. Lineage (NCBI taxonomy): Eukaryota > Metazoa > Chordata > Amphibia > Anura > Ranidae > Aquarana > Aquarana catesbeiana. The sequence goes on from NC_133328.1 coordinate 96,947,748, forward strand.
CACAGTGGCCCTTTACCATGTGATCAGCTGTGTCCAATCACAACTTGCCAGTTATTGGCATTCCTGTTTCCTCACGTGCTGTCACAGTGTGAGGAAAGCAGAGCGGGTAACCGGCAAGTGTGCCTGGGGACATTTCACATTGATCAGTGCCCAGTGATTACTTATTTGCAAAAATTTATAACAGAAACTAAGAAAAACGTAAATGCCACCAACTAAGAAAAACGTAAATGCCACCAAAAAAAAAAGCGCCATTTGTGTGAAAAAAATGTCATAAGGGTACACAGGGGGGGGGGGGGGGGGGGTTATTTACTAAATAACAAATCCACAAGTGTAAAGTGCGCTTGAAATTGCACTGAAAGCGCACTTGGAAGTGCAGTCGCTGTAGATTCGAGAGGGACGTGCAAGGAAAATAAACAGCATTTTAGCTTGCACATGATTGGATAATAAAATCAGCAGAGCTTCCCCTCATTTCAGATCTTCCCCCTCAGATTTACAGCGACTGCACTTCCAAGTGTAGTGCAAAGTGGATTTGCCTTTCGGAAATAACCCCCAGTGTTGCACACGACCGCGCAATTGTCATTTAAAGTGTAACAGCTGAAAATTGGCCTGGAAGGGGGGTGAAAGTGGCCAGTATTGAAGCGGTTAAAGCCCACCTGCCAAGAAGCCTCATATGTGCCAGGTTGGGGGGGGGGGGGGGGGGGAGTGGTTAATGAAAACTGCAGACTTAGATATTCCCCTCACTTCCTGTCCTACTGCCAAAGTTTCACCAGACAGGAAATTAGAGAAAATCTCCAAGAGGGACATGGAGATAAAAATCTAGCGGGTTCTCGCCTTACCCTATTCTACAAAAGAAAACACTTTTAAAAGTGTCTGTGTTGCAGTTGGAGAGTCATCCCTCCCCCCTCATTTCCTGTCTGGTAAAAATGTCAGCAGGACAGGAAGTGAAGATAAATTTCTCCAGATATCAGTAAAAACCCCACAGGGATTCCATTCCGCTCATCCCTCGATGAATAGTAAAATAATTCAGCCATTGGGATGAAGAACAAATCCTTTATTAACAAAATGAAAAAAAATAACAAAAATTGAACACAATAATTATATATTTTAGAACAGCCTTACATTTATTACGCTTAATCAAATGTAATAGGAAATCCTCTCTCTTGTTCCTTCCTCCGATTCTCACATTCCTTCGTCACCTGTTCCACTTTCCTCTGGAGAAGAGCTGGAAAACACAAGAGATGGAAAACAAATCAATGTAAGCAGCAAGATATGATTGGTAACACCCTAGGGCAGGAGGTAGGCAACCTCAGCCCTCCAGCTGTTTTGAAACTACAAGTCCCACGAGACATTGCAAGACCCTTACCATCACAGGCATGACTCCTAGAGGCAGAGGCATGATGGGATTTATAGTTTCACCACAGCTGGAGGGCCAAGGTTGCCTACTCCTGCCCCAGGGTGACTATCCTCAGGGATGACTATGAGGACCGCCATCGGGAATGTTAAGCTGAATGGCTCTCCTCATTGATGGCACACATTAACAGATTGCAGTGGTCATGTGGAAGATGAGCCATCAAATACAGAGCAGCAGCAGGCTGCCAAGTGCTGTAAATATTTGTATTTCAGCACCGGACAATGGGGTTGATTTACTAAAACTGGAGTGCAAAATCTGGTGCAGCTGTGCATGGTAGCTAATCGGCTTCTAAATTCAGCTTGTTCAATTAAGCTTTGACAAAAAAAAAAAAAAAGAAGGAAGCGGATTGTTTTCTATGCACAGCTGCACCAGATTTTTGTACTCTCCAGTTTTAGAAAATCAACCCGAGTGTCTGTGCAGGAAACTCCAAAGTACGACCCTCCAGCTGTTGCAGAACTACATGTCCCATGAGGCATGGTAAAATCCGACACTCACAGACATGACCTAGGCATGATGGGATCTGTAGTTCCTATACAATTGGGAGGGCCATAGTCTGGAGACCCCTGAATCTCCAGTCCAACAGGGATCATTTAAGTTCTGGCATGACAGAGGAGGAAGGAAGCAGCATGGGTGTGCATGTTTTAGGTAAGTTACCACTGAACACCAATGCCGGGGGGGTGGGTTGTATTGTACGTAATGACACCAATGGAGGGGAGGAAGGTTTCTTTTTTAATGTACCCTGGGGGATGGGGGTATATTGCTGCCCCTGATGAAAAGGGGATTACCATTGAGGCCTCTGCTTTAATAACCCCCTTCCAGGGGGTGGGAAGGATCAGCAATCATGTGACCACTGTGATTGGCTGTTACAGTGGTCACATGATTGGACTCTGATCTCAGGACCGAGAGCCATTTTCAGCAGCTGATATATTTGGAATTGAAGAGTAAATGTAACCCTCCTTCATTTGGTTGTAGATGTGGCCCCTCTTATGTTGAGCAGCACTGATCTAGAGAATAGAATTTAAATCATGGGTAAATCCATTCTGTGTTTACCTCTTATGGCACCATCCCTTATTTACAAGAGAATATGGTAACCTTTCTTCAAAACCATGATCTAGTACAGGGATATGCAATTAGCGGACCTCCAGCTGTTGCAAAACTATAAGTCCCATCATGCCTCTGCCTCTGGGTGTCATGGTTGTAGCTGTCAGTCTTGCTATGCCTCATGGGACTTGTAGTTCTGCAACAGCCGGAGGTCTGCTAATTGCATATCCCTGATCTAGAGAATAGAATTTGAATAGAATTTAAATCCACTCTGTGTTTACCTCTTATGGCACCATCCCTTATTTACAAGAGAATATGGAAACCTTTCCTTAAAACCACATAACCTAGGAGTGGAGAGGGTGAATTGGGTCTTTAAAATGTAAGTTCTAAAGGCAGAAGGTTTTTTTTTTTTTTTTTTAACTCGAGCCTGATCTCGATCCAACAATATGCATGAGAGCAGAGGCTCGGTCTGCTCTCTCTCTCTCCTCATTGGCTCAGAGACAGCAGTGGGAGCCATTTGCTCCTGCTACTGTCAATCGCAGCCAGGTGGCGGTGGGAGCCCTATCTGTCAATAGAGGTCATAAACGAGCCCACATAGTGCAGACCCAATCCTCCTCTTTTCGGGTTCCCTGCTGGTGCTCCTGGATCCTCCCCCTTGCTGAGTGCCCCCATAGCAAGCAGCTTGCCCCCGGCAGGAAGGGGGTGGGGAGCAGCCAGGAGCACTGGCAGGGAACTGGAGAGGATGAGGATCAGAGCTGCTTTGTACATCACCAATACACAGAGCAGGTATTCCACGTGTGTTATTTTAAAGAAGAAAAAAAACATTTAGAATCACTTTAAGCCCTCGTTCATACCAGTTCCAAATGTCATGACAAGTCGCAACCCATTGCCGGCAATTGAACCGTTCAAATTGCCGCGACTTTGAAAAAGGCTCCTGTACCTTTTCAGATTTCATTGTGACTTGCATAGACTTCTGATAAAGTCGCAAGCCACAATAAAATCGGAAGTGCAAATCGCACTAATATGCAGCTTAAGTCGTGCGATTTCAAAGCCGCACCAGTGTGAACCAGGGCCAGGGAGGACATATAACAATGAACTGATAAAACATTAACACGTTTATTACACCATTAAAATTGCAGAAGGAAACAGCAGTTGCCAAATCAAGTTTAGTGTGGCAGGTGCGCGTTTACAGTTCCAAAATGGAGTACTGGGTCAACGCGTTTTGCAATATTCTCGCTTCTTCGTCCTGATCCATGATAACTGATGATTCTCTCTGTGATTTAGTGGATCAGGAAGCAGCCTGTTGATTATAAGGCCCCTCAGGCAGAGAAGACAAGTCCCTGTACTTGCGCAGTATGGACCACAATGGCAAGCTTTGAAAACCTCTGTGAGCCTAAAAGATCAAGATGTGCCGATAGGCATCCACTGAAGCCAGAAAGTCCCCTTACCTAAAGTGGATGTAAACCCAAATTTTTTTTTTTTTTTTTTGTATATCATAATGTAGAGTATAAGATTTCCTATCCTTTGAGCCCAGTCTTGCCACAAAGAGTTAATCCAGCTCTGAGCAATCCCCTTTTACTGTTCTGTGAGATAAATCTTGACAAACAGAGAAAAACTTTGTCAACTCCTCCCCCTTGCTGTGAGTGACAGGTGATTTACATATCTCGGGCACTATCCTAAGACATGCATTATTTTTTTTTTTTTAATTCCCACCCCCACTCCTTTCTTCAGCAGCTCTGCAAGGATTGGCTGTTCCACACCTCACCATGATTGGGCATGCTGAAGTCATGTGGTTACTTTCCCGTCTTTTCACTGGATGTTAGAGATCATAGCAGAAGTTCAGTGTAAGAAATACACAGGAGAAAATGCATATTGACAAGGGGAGTGTAGAGGTGGGCGGGGAGTCTACTGACATCACGACTCCACCTACCGAGCTCCAGACAACAGACCCGCCCACAGAATCTGCAGTTTTTCGGGTCTCATAACAGACAGAGGGGAGACATTTGACAGGTGAAGATACATGCAGGAGGCATGTATATCCTTATAGATAACCCCTATGGCAGTAGTTTACAAAGGATGACATTGGGTTTACATCCACTTTAAAGTGGATCTTCACGCTCAATCCCCCCCTACTTACCGGTTGTGGGTCCTGCACACTTAAAAGCGGAGTTCCACCCAGAGATGGAACTTCCGAGGATTGAATTCCTCATCCCCCCCCCCCCTGCCACATTTGCCACCTTTCAAGGGGGAGCGGATATCTGTCAAATCCAGGTATCTGCCTAGAAGAATTACATGCGGGGCGGGCCAGAGCTTTATTATTTAAAAAATACATAAAAAGGAAAAAAGCAAAAAATGGCCAAAAGCAGAGGGGTGGGTGGAAGGCAATATGTCACAGATGGTCGAGAGGTGGACTCCATCATGTATTTTTACACCTCCGGGAATCTGTAGACGCTTAAGGTCCAAAATAGACTGAATGTATCCATTGGTCTTTGGAACTGTTTGAATACAGGCTGAGAAACATCTCCCATTTCAATACGGGCTCCATTACACCCCAACCTCTCCAGGGCCACAAAGAACTCGCTCTTCTTTCAAAATTCAGAGAGACATTTGAGCACAAAGTGTGGAGGGGGAAAGCGCTGAAATTCCAGCTTTTAACCTCTTGACACCAACTGTGGCACCTATTCGTGTCCCGTGTCCAAACAACATCCATGAAGGCTGATAAAATTCCCCTCACCTGCAAGAGTTGGGGTTCTCCTTTACCGTGAATATGACCGGTCTCTGGACTTGGAGGTCTTTGGAGTCCAGTTTTCCTAGTGGAACTAGGTGGTAGGCCTGTGCTTGAAGCCTGCAGCTAACTGCTTCTCAGCAGGAGAAGCAGGCCCCGGTGTTTAACCTGTCAGTCTTGTCTTCTTCAGAGGTAGCAGCGTGTTACCGTTACCTTCAAGATGAAAGCATCCAAGGATGGCAAGCATTGATTGGGTCATCCTTGGATGCTTGAGGTCCCATGAGACATAGCAAGACTCTGACGGACACAAGCATGACACCCAGAGGCAGATGCATGATGGGACTTGTAGTTTTGCAACAGCTGGAGGTCCGCTAATTGCATATCCCTGCTCTAGGCCATTGGCCACCAATCCAGATAAAGCCCTTCTCCCCCCCCCACCCAAAGAGGGGGGTACTGAACAGGCAGGAAAAAAATCCATAGGCAACTGCCCTCAGAGGCTGGCGCCCCCCCCCCCCCCCCAAATTATCGAGCACCAGCCGCCACTGGGTAGAGAGGTGTTGATTTTTTGTTTTTTTTTGCCAGTGTCCACATTTACCTGGAAAGGTGAAGGTAATCCAATCATTATGGATATCATGAAATCTTGTGACGATTAAGAAATACAAAATATAGCCATTGTACCCCTCCCCTGATGGAAGCTCAATTTCCCAAGATAACAATACAACACATATTAGGACCAACATCAACCTAAGGAAAAAAAAAAAAAAAAAAAGAGTGCTATAAGTAGCTACAAATAAAAAGTGACACTCACCAGAATTCTGATCAACCCACTGCAAGGAGTCCATGTGAGCATTGAGGATTTTACAGATCTGTTGAAGCTGTAATATAAAAACACAGTATGTTATTTAAAGTTCATTCAAAACTCTAATTTTCAATAAATATCATAAAAGTTGTATTTTTTATCTTGGGTTTGTTCTTTTTTCCAGCCTGCAAACGCCATACAAAAATTACCAAGACATTAGCCTTGCCCTATAATCTATATGAGATTATAATCTCTATAAGCTAGATCATAAAAAAAAAAAAATTAAAAAAAATAAATAAAAAGTTTCAAACCCATTATTTTTAAAGAAGTATAAGTATGTGTGCTGTGTATGACATAGCCAGGTTACCCTGTACTATATCCCATCATGCCTTGAACTTTCGCACTGTGGCACAGGCATTACATGTAGGTACAATTCCAAAAACAAAGTTTTACTACCACATTAACCACTTCAGCCCCGGATAGTTTTACCCCCCTTAATTACCAGGCCCTTTTTTTTTTTGCGATACGGCACTGCGTTACTTTGACAATTGCGAAACCCAAATAAAATTGATGTCCTCTTTTACCCCCACAAATAGAGCTTTCTTTTTGGTGGCATTTGATCACCTCTGCGTTTTTATTTTTTATACTATAAACAAAAAAAAAGACAATTTTGAGAAAGAAAAAAAAAAATTATATATATATATATATATATATATATATATATATATATATATATATATATATATATACACACACACATACATACATACACACACGCACTATATATATATATATATATATATATATATATATATATATATATATATATATATATATATATATACATATACACACACACATATATACACATATATACACATATATACATACACACACACACAAATTTTTTTTAAACTTTCTGCTATAAAAACGTATCAACTTAAGAAAAGAAAAAAAAAATTGAATTTCTTCATCAGTTTAGGCTAATATGTGTTCTGCTTCACGTTTTTGATAAAAAAATAAGTGAATATTGATTGGTTTGCGCAAAAGTTATCGCGTCTATAAACTTTTTTTTTTTTTTTTTAACTAGTAATGGCGGCGATTTTTTGCCTGAACACAGATATCATGTACGTCTGACTTTTTCCAAAGAATAGTAGTTGCCTGGCCAATCTCAGGTCTTCATATTCTCTCACTATGGGATTTCCTATAATTAAAACATTGTTTCGTTCTGCAGAAATTAAATCGGGGAAAAAAAAATAAATAAAAGCAAAGGGCTCTAACCGGGTTACTGGAGTCTCCGGGTCCAGCGGATGTGTTCAGATGTTCGATGACATCCTTCAAATCCTGCGACATTCGCTTCAGTTGGGCATCAATGTTTTCTGCCAGTTTGTAACTGTTGGAGAAAAAAAAAAAAAAAAAAAAGATCACTTGAAATTCTACAGAATGCAATGCGAATTAAAAAGACATATCCTAGTGTGCAGGGAACTTTAGTACAATATGGTTATATGAATAAAGGAAGGCAGGCGACTGGCATTTTTAGGAGATCAGCAATGGCCGGCCCTGTGTTTATGGCTTAACAAGTTCACTTTAAGAGCCCTTTCACACCGAGCCGCCCATAGCGTTGGCGGTAAAACGCCGCTATTTTTAGCGGCGTTTTACCTTCGGATTAGCGGCACATTTCGGCCGCTAGCGGGCCGCTTTTACCCCCCTGCTAGCGGCCGAAAAAGGGTTAAAACCGCCCGCAATGCGCCGCAATAGCTGCGTTTTGCCGGCGGTATCCCAGCACTGCCCCATTGATTTCAATGGGGAGCAGCGGTGGAGGAGCGGTAAACACACCGCTGCAAACGAAGCTGCTGACAGGACTTTTCCTGACGTCCTGCCAGCGCAGCGCTCCGGTGTGAAAGCCCTCGGGCTTTCACACTGGGGACAATGCTGCAGCTGTTTGAGGGCGGATTGCAGGCGCTATTTTTAATGCTATAGCGCCTGCAAAACGCCCTCGGTGTGAAAGGGGTCTAAAAGTAGTGTTTGCAAACAAAAATTGCACCAGTCAACTTTAGCGCTATGCCCCACCCACTATCCATTCTGTGTCAATGAGTTGAAGTATATACAAGACGGTGAACCACAAAAAAAAAAAAAAAAAAAAAAAAAGGGGGGGGGGATTATTTACTTTTACAGACCAAAGCCATATGCATGACTGCTGGACATGAAATAAACTTTTTCTCCCCCAATCTTACGTCTTTTCTCTTTCTTCATCCGCATGCTGGAGGTAGATGGTTCCATTTTGCTCTCTGACCGAGTTAATCGTTAAAAAAATCGTGATCTCGATTCACCCCCTCTGACGATCTCTCCTGCAAAGTTTGACGATTCATATAAACAAGTGGAGAGACTATCCGCTCACTCAGCTGTCAAAAGAAAGCATCCAGGCATTCTGCCCAGTCTTTAACTTGATACATTTTAACTAAGCTTCCTTCTTAGATCAAAGGAGAAAACTTCTGTGTAAATAAATAATCCAGGCAGTCTGCCAAGTTTTCAACAACCTGTAAATGCAGGAAGTTTAACCACTTAAAAGTCTAAATCTTTTTCTGACACTTCTTTCTTAAGTTAAAATGACTTGGAACCCCCAAACATTATAGTATATATATTTTAGGAGAGACCCTAGGGAATAAAATGGCAATTGCTGCAATATTTTATGTCACACTGTGTTTGCCCAGCTGTCTTTCAAATGCAATTTTTGGGGAAAAAATACACTTCAATGAATTAATAAAAAAGAAAAAAAAAAAAAAAACATGAAACAGTAAAAGTTAGCCAAATTTTTTTTTGTTTTAATGTGAAAGACGCCACGAGAATTGTGATCTATCTTCTAAGCAAAAAAAATTGCGATTCTCATTTTATCCAGAATCGTGCAGCTCTAACAAACTGAACACTATTTTGATCTATTATGTGTGCGCTACTTAATGTTTGTACCCATATGTGGAATCTCCATACCACACATAGGGGTATCTCTGGCAAGAAATATACAGCTAAAACTTAAAAAGCCAAGTTAACCTTTCCATAACAAATGTACATATTTTTGCAGAAAAAAAAAAAAGTGCATTTATAATTTATTCCTGCAGGAGCCTGGAAAGCATTGCACCCGTGACCATTGGATCAGCGGTTAAATGCCAGGCTTCTGCAGACAAGCCCTGCAGCTTTCTGCCTGTACTTACATACGGCTTGTCTGTTGAAATCTGCAGGGCTTGTGGATGAACTGCGAGAACGCTCAACAACACCCTCGCACTTTATTCAGAACTACCCAGCCGTCAGCCGCGGTGGATGACAGTACTTGTAGTTTTGTTCATTTATTCACAGGAAACTGTGAATGGATGGCGCGGCCATGTGGGCGGAGCCCTGTATGGCTGCGCACTTTTCAAAAAGCAACAGCAGGTGCGGGGAGAAGATTCCCCGCCTGCTGTCAGGACTGAAAGGGGGAACGGGAACATGTTGCATGTTTCACCCTAAATACAGGTGGAACAAAAGGAACATGTTCCAAAAAGGTGACCTTATCCTTTAACATTTACTGCCAAATGAAGGCGAATACATGGTACACGTGATTAACAAAAACAATTAAATTACCTTTTTTGATCCAATTTTACCTTCTCCATCTCTCGATGTAAAGAGGTGATCTGAAAAATTAAAAATATATAGATTATGGATTAAACATACAGTCCTTTAGAGCAGCCAACTATACTTAAAAGTTGCATGTGTAACTCCAAAATATTAAAGGCCACAAACAAACATTCATTAGTCTTCATGTACACTGCTGCTGGTAAACGGACGTTTAGGATGAGTTGGGTGTTTTTTTTCTCAGCTGCCCCTGAACTCTCCTCTATGTTCTCTTAGCAGTACATGTACACGGGGACCTTTATACTCCTTTCTAGGCAGTTCAGTTTAGAAGGATTTTTTTGGAACGCAAAAAAAAGGCATTCAGGACGGACGTTCAGAGGCATTTGAAAATGCCAAATACCTGTAACAGTGTGTAAACACTGCTAAACGCGTTTCGTTTATAGACGTTTTTCATTTTAACAAAAAATTTAATTTTTTTTTTTTTTTTTTAACCACTTCAGCCCCGGAAGAATTTACCCCCTTTCTGACCAGAGCACTTTTTTGCGATACGGCACTGCGTCGCTTTAACTGACAATTGCGCGGTCCTGCGACGTTGCACCCAAACAAAATTTATGTCCTTTTTTTCCCCACAAATAGAGCTTTCTTTTGGTGGTATTTGGACACCTCTGCAGTTTTTTATTTTTTACGCTATAAACAAACCAAAAAAAAGCGCTAATTTGGAAAAAAAAAAAAATAATTTTTTACTTTTTGCTATAAAAAATATCCCACCAAAAAATTATAAACAAAATTTCTTTCTCAGTTTAGGCAGATATGTATTCTTCTACATATTTTTGGTAAAAGAAAAAAAAAAACACAATAAGCATATATTGATTGGTTTGTGCAAAATTTATAGCATCTACAAAATAGGGGATAGATTTATGGTATTTTTATTATTTTTTTCTTTTTTATTATTAGTAATGGCGGCAATCTGCGATTTTTCGTGACTGCGACATTGCGGCAGGCACATCAGACACTTTTGACACTATTCTGGGACCATTGTCATTTTTTACAGCGATCAGTGCTATAAAAATGCTCTGATTACTGTGTAAATGACACTGGCAGGGAAGGAGTTAAAACACTAGGAGGGCAATCAGGGGGTTAAGTGTGTCCTAGGGAGTGATTCTAACTGTGGGGGGGGCTCACTACAACATGACAGAGATCACTGCTCCCGATGACAGGGAGCAGTAGCTCCCTGTCATGTTGCTAGGCAGAACAGGGAAATGCCTTGTTTACATAGGCATCCCCCCGTTCTGTTGCTCTGTGTCACGATTGCGGGCCCCCGGCAAACATAGAGTCCACGGGGCATGCTCACAGAGTACAAGGAGGGCGCGCGCCCACTAAGCCGCGTCTTAAAGGGGACGTGCAGGTATGCCCATATGTGCAGCCATGCCATTGTGCCGACGTACATCGTCGCTGGTCGCCAAGCAGTTAAAAAACGCTTCTAGACGCAAACCTGGCTAAACGCGGCATGTAAACGCGGCTAGACAGGTGTTTTTTGACGTTGGTTTCTAGCTGTCAAGTTAAATCTTTTAGGAGAGGTTAAACAACATCCTTTATACATGAAGCCTTAAACACCATTGGATCGCTTTGGAACCACTTTATTGTGTCACGACCATACTGTTTGCTTGTGACACTATAAAGTTAGTGCTAAAGAAATCTTTTGGTGTGTGTGGAGGACATCCTTGGCCCGTAGAACATTGTTATCTGCCATTTTCCAGGACCCAGGGACTTAGTAAAAAAAAAAAAAAAAAAAAAGAAAATACGTTCTGTAAATCTCCGCAATAAATGCACCTTTCACAAAGTTTTATCCTTTCAGTAATGCTACAAAAAGCTGTCGACATAAAACATTCGGAAAGGTGCATGTATTGCATAGATGTATTCAATAGGGAAGATTTACTAAAACTGGAGACCTCAGGATCTGGTGCAGCCGTGCATGGCAGCCAAATCAGCTTCTAATTTCTGTGTGTTTCAATTAAGCTTTGACAATAAAACCTGGAAGCTGATTGGTTTCCGTGCAGAGCTGCACCAGATTTTGCCCTCTCCAGTTTCAGTAAAAATTTCCCCCTCTTTTTTTTTTTTTTTTTATATTTTGCACAGAATAAAATGTAAAGTTTGGATCACCATACAGAACGTGGCTGGGGTTTCTCCTGCACCTTCCACAATACCCGATACTCACTCTTTCCCCATTGCTGATCAGGGTCTTGTCCCAGAGATTGACTTGTGTGGCTTGTTGCAGGAAATGCTTCTCCTGATCCTCGAGCTCTAAACTCCATTTATTAATGAGGTTTTCGAGTTGCACGTAGGTCATTACGGTAGGTGCACTAAACAGGAGAGAAATCACAGAAATTAATGACTAAAACTTGTTTTTAATGTTTTTTTTTATGCCTGGGCCTTTCCTTTCAAATTTTCTGGTTTGTTTTTATCCTTCCAAATACATCGTGAGTACAGCCCACATACCTACATACACGTAAAACACAATACATTTGCCCTGGAACTTTATATGACATAACAACCAATACATACATTGAGTTGCAAAAGTATTCACCCTCCTTGGCTTTTGACCTATTTTATTACATTACAGCCTTTAGTTCAATGTTTTTTTAATATGAATTATATGTGATGGATAGTCTAATAGTCTAAGTTGGTGAAGTAAAATTTCAAAAATATATACATAAAACTATTTTTCATAAATAAAAAACTGATTCACCCCCTTTGTTATGAAGCCCATAAAAAGCTCTGGTGCAACCAATTACATCAATCTCACCAATTACATGCAATCTAAGTGTCACATGATCTGTCATTACATAGACACACCTTTTGGAAAGGCCCCAGAGGCTGCAACACCTAAGCAAGAGGCACCACTAACCAAACACTGCCATGAAGACCAAGGAACTCTCCAAACAAGTAAGGGAAAATGTTGTTGAGAAGTACAAGTCAGGGTTAGGTTATAAAAAAAATATCCAAATCTTTGCTGATCCCTAGGAGCACCATCAAATCTATCATAACCAAATGGAAAGAACATGGCACAACAACAAGCCTGCCAAGAGACGGCCGCACACCAAAACTCACGGACCGGGCAAGGAGGGCATTAATCAGAGAGGCAGCACAGAGACCTAAGGTAACCCTGGAGGAGCTGCAGAGTTCCACAGCAGAGACTGGAGTATCTGTACATAGGACCACAATAAGCCGTACGCTCCATAGAGTTGGGTTTTATGGCAGAACGGCCAGAAGAAAGACACTGTGAAACATGGTGGTGGCAGCATCATGCTGTGGGGATGTTTTTTAGCAGTCGGGACTGGGAAACTGGTCAGTGTTGAGGGAAAGATGGATGGTGCTAAATACAGGGATATTTTTGAGCAAAACCTGTAGCACTCTGTGTGTGATTTGAGGTTAGGACGGAGGTTCATCTTCCAGCAGGACAATGACCCCAAACACACTGCTAAAGGAACACTTGAGTGGTTTAAGGGGAAACGTAAATGTGTTGGAAAGGCTTAGTCAAAGCCCAGACCTCAATCCAATAGAAAATCTGTGGTCAGACTTAAAGATTGCTGTTCACAAGCGCAAACCATCCAACTTGAAGGAGCTGGAGCAGTTTTGGAGGAGGAATGGGCAAAAATCCCAGTGGTAAGATGTGGCAAGATCATAGAGACTTATCCAAAGCGACTTGGAGCTGTGATAGGTGGCTCTACAAAGTATTGACTTTAGGGGGGTGAATAGTTATGCACATTGACTTTTTCTGTTTTTTTTGTCCCTTTTGTTGTTTGCTTCACAATAAAAAAAAGAAAAATCTTCAAAGTTGTGGGCGTGTTCTGTAAATTAAATGATGCAAATCCTCAAACAATCCATGTTCATTCCAGGTTGTGAGGCAACAAAACACGAAAAATGCCAAGGGGGGTGAATACTTTTGCAAGACACTGTAACTAATATACATGATTACTGATTTATGGATCAACAGATGAGATTTGTATCCATTAATCAATAAGGCAGTAATCCTGTATATTAGTGATGGTTTGTTTGTGATGCACCTCATATACAAAATAAAACACAATACATTTACCCTGGAACTTTATATGAGGCGCATCACAAACAAACAATAAATAAACTAATATACAGGATTACTGCTTTATTGATCAATGGATACAAATCTCATTCTCTGTCGATCAATAAAGCAGTAATCATGTAGATTAGTTTGTTTGTGATGCGTCTCATATAAAAAGTCCCAGGGTAAATGTATTGTGTTTTTTGTATATGTTGATGTAGGGATGCACCTTACTAGGAAGAGAGCTGTTAGAAATAAATAAATAGAGAACCTCCTCATGGCCGCAGTCTGACGGCAACTGATGAAGTCACACACTGTGGCTCCACCCTGTGAGTTTTCCTCACTAGGACCCGCCCCTGACAACGTCCCCCTAGTGACGAAACACACAGGGTGGAGCTACGGCATGTGATGCCATCGCGCACCGTGACGGACCGCAGCCATCTTGATAGTTGGTTACACAAATGACTGGTTAATGCTTCATACCTCAGTTCGCCAAAGTGCAATACTTTATTTAAACTTAGATTTTTAAAATGTACTACACCATGAGGAGGCTCTCAGTTCTTTTCTAATATACATGACGTTCTGGAGAGGACTGCGAGCATAACCATGGTGTTGGAACCTGAAGTGATGCCTTTGGAAAGTTTTTTTTTTTTTTTTTCAATCTTGCCTGGAGCTGGATTACTGACGCTATTTGGCTGCTTAAAAAAGTAGCCAAACCTCTTTGGCAAGAGGCTGCATGATTGGAGTGTTGGCGAAGGATTCGTCTGTACACCCTTTCATCACACAGCGACTACTCTATGCCTATTTGTTTAAATTAGCTGCATCCACCTTTTGGGATCCCAGGTTTTGAGTGACTTCAAATTTCACACATGTTGATATATTCTTAAAAGGGACAGCGCTGCATTTTTTTCCCACAAGGTGTAAGATATGCCTTCATGCTCAAAGAATGAAACCGTTTAAATTGTGCTTACCTGATATTGGAACTAGGAATGGTGCTGGCAGCACTGGTCTGCGCTACTGAAGTAGTAGGGAGCTTTGCGTTTAAGGATGCTGTTAAGAAAAAAAAAAAAAAAAGGATTAGTTTGTATGTTAGTAAAAATTCTGAAGACTGGTACAAGATAATCCAAACGTATTGTGCCGACAGCCGCAAACCACTCCCCTCCCATCATCCAGAGCTTGTTCTCTTCCAGGTGAAATGACATCCAACGTCATTTTTCGCAGCTGCCCCCTCCTCCCTTTGCATCGCAGCTCCCTCCCTTCCTCTCTTTACCCGACAGCTCCCTCCCTTCCTCCCTTTAGATCACAGCTCCGCCCTCCTCCCTTTGCATTGCAGCTCCCTCCCTTTACCCCACAGCTCCCTCCCTTCCTCCCTTTACTCCACAGCTCCCCCCCCTCCTCCCTTTGCATCGCAGCTCCCTCCCTTCCTCCCTTTGCATCACAGCTCAGCCCTCCTCCCTTTGCATCACAGCTCAGCCCTCCTCCCTTTGCATCACAGCTCAGCCCTCCTCCCTTTGCATCACAGCTCCCTCCCTACCTCCCTTTACCCCACCACTCCCTCCCCCTCCCTTTGCATCGCAGCTCCCTCCCTCCCTTTACCCCGCAGATCCCTCCCTTCCTCCCTTTACATCACAGCTCCGCCCTCCACCCTTTACATCACAGCTCCGCCCTCCACCCTTTACATCACAGCTCCGCCCTCCACCCTTTACATCACAGCTCCGCCCTCCACCCTTTACATCACAGCTCCGCCCTCCACCCTTTACATCACAGCTCCGCCCTCCACCCTTTACATCACAGCTCCGCCCTCCACCCTTTACATCACAGCTCCGCCCTCCACCCTTTACATCACAGCTCCGCCCTCCACCCTTTACATCACAGCTCCGCCCTCCACCCTTTACATCACAGCTCCGCCCTCCACCCTTTACATCACAGCTCCCTCCCTTTACCCCACCGCTCCCTCCCCCTTCCCTTGCATCTCAGCTCCCCCCTCCTCCCTTTGCATCGCAGCTCCCTCCCTTTACCCCGCAGCTCCCTCCCTTCCTTTACATCACAGCTCCGCCCTCCTCCCTTTACATCACAGCTCCGCCCTCCTCCCTTTACATCACAGCTCCGCCCTCCTCCCTTTACATCACAGCTCCGCCCTCCTCCCTTTACATCACAGCCCCAAGTCAGTGCCTTCAGCCAGCTCCTTCGTATCACAGACATCCCCTTCACATCAGTGTCTTATGCCCCCCCCCCTTTCACATAACAGTCTCCCTTGCAATCACTGCCCCACCACTTCCTCACATCACTGCCCCACCACTTCCTCACATCACAGCCCCCCCCCCCCCTTACATCACAGTCTCCCTTGCAATCACAAGTACCCCATCGCTAAATCACAGCTCCCCCTTACATCACACTCCCACCTAAACATCACAGAACCCACCCTCATTACATCACAGTCCCCCTTGCAATCACAGGTCCCCCCCTCACATCACCCACTCCCTCTAAAACACAGCTCTCTTGCAATCACCGACCCCACCCCACTCATCTCACAGCTCCACCCCATCCTCACAGTCCCCTATTGAAACAAACACTGTCCCCTTTGCAATTACAAGTCCCCCCCCCCTTCAAACTCCTCCCCAACACAGCACATCGAAAGGCGGATGAAATGGCAGGTCTGCACAGAGGGAGGAGGCGGGGCCGAACCGCGACTCCATGTGTGAATGGACACACGGAGCTGTGGCTCGGCGTACCCCCCATAGCAAGCTGCTTGCTGTGGGGGGGCACTAAACAGGAGGGAAGGGCCAGGTGCGCCAAAGTGGGACCCGAGAAGGGGGGAGGATCCGGGTTGCTCTGTGCAAATCCACTACACAGAGCAGGCAAGTGTAACAGCTTTGCTATTATTAAAGAAAAAAAAAAAAAAAAAAAAAAAAAAAAAAAAAAAGGACTTTTAGTATCACTAACTACTTGCCGACCAGCCGCCGTCGTTATGCGGCAGGTTGGCTTCCCTGCACGAATCGCCATAGCTGTATGGCAGGCGCTTCAAGGGGGTATAGGGGGGTGCGTGCGCGCCTGCCGTGTGACATAGGAGCTGATGCACTTGCGAGGCGGCCGCGATGTCCGCCAGACACCTACGATCACTCCCGAGAGAGACAGATCAGTTGTTCATACTGATTATGAACAGCGATTGGTCTCCTCCTCCAGGCAGTCCCATCCCCCCTCCCCCACAGTTAGAAACACTGTCTAGGGCACACACTTAACCCCTTGATCGCCCCCTAGTGTTAACTCCTTCCCTGCCAATGACATTTATACAGTAATCAGTGGTCATGTTTAACTCTGATCGCTGTATACATGTCAATGGTCCCAAAAAAAAAAGTCAAAAGTGTCCAATCTGTCCGCCGCAATGTTGCAGCCCCGCTAAAAATCACAGCTTGCCGCCATTACTAGTTAAAAAAAAAAAAAATATTAATTAATAATAATAATAAAAAATGCCAGAAATCTACTCCCTATTTTGTAGACACTATAACTTTTGCGCAAACCAATCATACGCTTAATGCAATTTTTTTTTACCAAAATTATGTCGAAGAATACGTATCGGCCTAAACTGATGAAGATTTTTTTTTTTTTTTTTTTTTTTAATTATGGCTATTTTTTATAGCAGAAAGTAAAAAATAGTGCTTTGTTTCAAAACGGTCGCTCTTTTTTTGTTTATAGCGCAAAAAATAAAAACCGCAGAGGTGATCAAATACCACCAAAAGAAAGCTCTATTTGTGTGAAAAAAAAAGAACATCAATTATGTTTGGGTACAGCGTCACACGACCACGCAATTGTCAGTTAAGGCGACGCAGTGCCGTATCTCAAAAATATGGCCTGGTCATTAAGGGGGTATATCCTTCCGGGGCTGAAGTGCTTAAAAAGTAGCACAGTGCAGAACTACAAAAAATATGGCCTAGTCATTAAAGAGGATAAAAACCTTCCGGAGCTCAAGTGGTTAAATCTGAAAAAACAGACATAAGCTGACCTAAAACCTTATCCATATGAAAGAAGAACAAAAAAAAAAACTAAAACAAAACCAAAAAAAAAAAAAGTCAGTGTATTTTTAGCAATCACCCTGTGCGATAAAATAAAGCAGCTTGATAGATACAATGGATAGTCGCATACCTGAAGCAGTTGTGGAGCTGAGTGAAAAAAGTGATGGCGCAGAGGTCGCAAGGAGAGAACTGATAGCCGAAGCGCTGGATGTAGATGCTGCTGTTGATACTAAAAAAGTAAGAAAATAAAAACATACGATGAAACAATTTGTAAAAAAACAAACAAAAAAAAACAAAGACAAAAAACAAACAAACATACACACACATACACACAATGCTCTTGCTATAAACTCCTGTCAATCGATAAAGTCTAGCGAGGGCAGCATCAGCCAGACCACTGAACGGCAGGTACGGTGGGCGGTCCTGTAGCATGGATTAGCAGCTGGGATGCAAACCGACCACACCAACCTGTTTCTATGCTTGTGCAACCCTAATAAAAACATTAAAAGGCTACATTTACCAAGAACTATATAAATAATTAGGGTTGTACCGATGCTGTTTTTTTTGTTTTTTTTATTTATTTTTTTTAATTGGCGAGTACCGATATTTTCAGTCAGTACTCGCTGAATCTCAAGTACCAATACTTTGCGGTAGGATTTGCATCAATACAAAAAAACAAAAATTTATGCAAATCACACTGCAAAGAATCTCAAAGAAGCTGCTGGAGGTGTTGACAGGGCTGAAGCAGAAGTTCCGGGACCCCGTGTGTGTATAGGGCAGAAGTGATGTCAGCTTAGGGGCGGACCACCTCTACATTTCCTCCAGCGGCCCCGATTTGCTATAATGGACAGACTGGGACACCTATGTAGATTATTTTGAAAGCGGTCCACCGATGATAGCAAATCAGGGCCGCTGAAGGAAATGTAGAGGTGGTCCGCCCCTAAGCTGACATCACTTCTGCCCTATACACACACGGGGTCCCGGGAAACTTATGCTTCAGCCCTGTCAGCACCTCCAGCAGCCCTGATTTTCTATCATCGGCGGACCGGGACACCTATGTAGAATATTTTGCATATGGCCAGATATGTACTGTGAGTTCTAACATTTTTTTTTTAAACTGCCCACTAGATGGCGCTTTAATCCCTTTCTATAAACACACATATGCGGTGGGGGAAATCGCATGCAATTCAGACAGGAATCCCACTGCATTCCTGTTCAAATTGCATGCGATACTTTGCAGTGCGACTTGCACCCATTCATTTTATATTGACGCAAATTGCTCAGCAAAGTATCAGTTTCGGTATCGGGAGCATTTGAGCCAGTACCGATACTCGCCCAAATGCTTGGCATCAGCACCGATACCGGCATCGGAGCATCCCTATGAATAACACAACACATATCAAGGGGGGTAACATGCAATTTGAAGCCTAATTCACTTGTAAGGGGAAAACGTTCCGTAGGATTATAGTGTGTAGGAAAAAGGGTACATTTTTAACTGTGTAAAAAGTACCCCCAACAGGGGTAGAAAATCCTCTGCCCTGTAAAAGGTGCTGTGCTTGCCAAGCGAGAACAGCAGACCCCCCCCCCCATTGATCTTACCACTGAAGAGCTGTACAGGGCAGTAGGGCTGGGAAAAAAAAAATCGATTGAAATCTTGAATCGATTTGAGAGGTCAAATCTATTCAAAATTTCAGCAAATCGATTTTTTTAGATTTTTTTTTTTTTTTTCACTAGGACTGGTGCTGACACCGCACCGGTACCGAGGAGTTTTTAGGCGAGGCCGCGGCTTCGGCCTAGTCTGCGAGGCCGGACGCCACGGACTAAGCCAAAGCCGTGGCCTCACCTAAAAACTCCTGCCCGCAGCTCCTCAGAACTGGCGCGGTGTCCAAAAAGAAAAAAAAAAAAAAAAAAAAAAAAAAAAAAAAAAACTTGATTCAAATCGTTCTACAGGGAAGGAGGGCGGGAAGCCTGCCAGCACAAGTCTGACCACAGGAGGACAGGCAGGGTTGTTCTCCAAAGTACAATGCAAAGAATAAAGAAAACGGACCATGCTGGCATGGATGTGCTTCCAGTCCTAGTGTGGTCAGTTGAAAATAGGAAAGCAGGGGACTGACAGATCAAGAAGGGGTTTCACATGAAGGAACCAATGCGAAGAGAACGGGAGACATTTAAATACAAGTACATGGTAACAGAGAGGCAAAGCAGGAATATGAAATATTGGGGTAATATATACACTTTAGCAGACCTGAGGGAACGGTCATATGTACCAAGAGTGCTGACGATGTCTGCCCCTCCCCCTTCCTCCATTCACAGATGCTGTACTATAGCTATCTATGAATGAAGAAGGTAGACCTTTCATTCAATTCATCCATCCATAGAGTGTTCTTATTGATGGAAACTTTAGTACCGGTTATTTGGTGCACGCACAACCCGGTGTGATTTGAGCCCATTCAAAATCTCATGTGAAACAGGAATGCTTCCAACGCACAAGTTCCTGTAGAAATGGATGTGCGTATAAAGTGGGCGACTGAAGGAACCGTGTCAAGTTAGGGCGAAAGAACGTCACCAGCACACCGAGGATCTGTGGAAAAGGGTCCTAGGCGTTAATCAGCTACCACATCGTTACAGCAGATTTCAACGTATCGGAGTCACACAGAACCCCTTCATCGGGCCACACGCCTGATGAAGGGGTCCTGTGTGACTCCGAAACGCTGCAATCTGCTGCAACGATGTGATCTCTGATTAAAGCATAGGAACCATTCTGGAGATCCTCGGTGTGCTGGTGACATTGGCTTTGAACAGGAATTGCAGTGCAGTTCCTGTGCGATTTACATGCGGGTTAATAGTGTGAATGGAGGCTTAAAGCTTACTAGTTATGAGAAGGAGACACGTCACGCTGCTGCTAAATGAATAAAAAGGTGTTCAGAGCTAATATCAAAGTAAAAACAAAAAAAAAAGTTTTCTGGCTTTTTTACAAAACAAATGGTATAATAAAAAAAAAAGCATTCCTCAAGATTACTGTGCGATTACCTGATGCAGTCTCAAGTGGTCTTGAAAATAAAGTGGAAGTCTGCTGGGTGGCAGGTGCCTGCGCTGGGGCTAGGGTAGTGGTGGGTGCGGTGGACGTGGCAGCTGGCGCCATGGAAAATGCCGACGTGAAGAAGGATGCGCCTGTCTGAGCGGTGCTCGCTGGGTTTGCAGTTGCGGAGGCGGTGGTCGCTGGTTGGCCAGAGAAGGCGAAGCCTCCGGTGAGAGATGGCTGTGGCTGTGCCGTTGTAGTTCCAAACGAGAAACCTGCACTTTGAGTGGCTCCACCTATAGCAGGCTGGGTAACTGCGTAACTCCACTAAGAGCAGACTGCGTAGCTCCTCCAATGGCAGGCTGGGTAGCTCCTCCAAGAGCAGACTGCGTAGCCCCACCAAGAGCAGACTGGGTAGCTCCACCAAGAGCAGGCTGGGTAGCTCCACCAAGAGCAGGCTGGGTAGCTTCACCAAGAGCAGGCTGGGTAGCTCCACCAAGAGCAGGCTGGGTAGCTCCACCAAGAGCAGGCTGGGTAGCTCCACTAAGAGCAGACTGCGTAGCTCCTCCAATGGCAGGCTGGGTAGCTCCTCCAAGAGCAGACTGCGTAGCCCCACCAAGAGCAGGCTGGGTAGCTCCACCAAGAGCAGGCTGGGTAGCTCCACCAAGAGCAGGCTGGGTAGCTCCACCAAGAGCAGGCTGGGTAGCTCCACCAAGAGCAGGCTGGGTAGCTCCACCAAGAGCAGGCTGGGTAGCTCCACCAAGAGCAGGCTGGGTAGCTCCACCAAGAGCAGGCTGGGTAGCTCCACCAAGAGCAGGCTGGGTAGCTCCACCAAGAGCAGGCTGGGTAGCTCCACCAAGAGCAGGCTGGGTAGCTCCACCAAGAGCAGGCTGGGTAGCTCCACCAAGAGCAGGCTGCATAGCTCCACCCATAGCAGACTGCATGCCCCCACCCATAGCAGACTGCATGCCCCCACCCATAGCAGACTGCATGCCCCCACCCATAGCAGACTGCATGCCCCCACCCATAGCAGACTGCATGCCCCCACCCATAGCAGACTGCATGCCCCCACCCATAGCAGACTGCATGCCCCCACCCATAGCAGACTGCATGCCCCCACCCATAGCAGACTGCATGCCCCCACCCATAGCAGACTGCATGCCCCCACCCATAGCAGACTGCATGCCCCCACCCATAGAAGACTGCATAGCGCCACCCATAGAAGACTGCATAGCGCCACCCATAGAAGACTGCATAGCGCCACCCATAGAAGACTGCATAGCTCCACCCATAGAAGACTGCATAGCTCCACCCATAGAAGACTGCATAGCTCCATCCATAGAAGACTGCATAGCACCACCAAGAGCAGACTGCAAAGCTCCACCCATAGAAGGCTGTGCCATTCCACCGATAGCAGGCTGTGTAGCTCCACCCATAGTACTATTTCCGATCTGTGTATTTAGAGAGAACTTGGCAGTATTAGCCCTAGAGAGGGAGAAAAAAAAAAAAAAGTTATGTTAAATACTGTATTTAAAATTATAGTGGCGAGTTGGTATCGATATCTGTTATCAGTCACATGACTTTGAAAATAAATAAATAAAATATGTATCTCTATCTATCACATACACACGTCATCCTGCACCTCCGGGTATCGGGCGCGAGTGCACGCCGCCTCGCTCCTGCTGCGATTCTACACAGTGGGTCCCGCTGATGTCCTCAGTCACCCAGGCAGAACGGCCATCTGCCCACGTAAACAAAGCAGATCGCCGTTCTGTCAGTAAGGAGGGCATGGATCCCGCGTTCCTGCAAAGCAGAGACACAGGATCTATGCCTTCCCCCTAGTTAAAGCCCCTCCCGCACTGTAACAAAACTCAGGCTAGGCACACGTTTAACCCTTTGATCGCCCCCTGATGTTAACCCCCTTCCCAACCAGTGTCATCAGTACAGTGACAGTGCATATTTTCATGCACTAATCACTGTATTCGTGTCATCGCCCCTCCAAAAAGTGTCAGCTAGTGCCCAATCCATCGCAATAATCGCAGTCCCACTATAAGCCGCTGATTTCTGCCATTACTAGTGAAAAAAAAAAAAAGGTAATAAAAAAAATTTCCAAAAATCTATCCCATAGTTTGTAGACGCCATAACTTTTGCGCAAACCAATCAATATACGCTTATTGGGATTTTTTTTTTTTTTTTACATTTTTTTTTTCTTTTAAATCGGATGTGTTTTATAGCAAAAAGTAAAAAGAATATATATTTTTTCCCCAAAATTGGCGGTAGTTTTTTGTCAATAGCGCATAAAAAACAAAACAAAAAAAAAAAAACGCAGAGGTGATCAAATATCACTAAAAAATAAAACAAAGAAAAAACTATTTTTTTTTGGGGGGAGGGGGAATTTAATTTGGGTACAGGGTCACATGACCGCACAATTGTTAAAGTAACGCAGTGCCGTACTGCAAAAAGGGGGGAAATCTTCCCGGAGCTGAAGTGGCTAACCACTTGAAGACCAGGCTTTTTGTGGCACTTTTTTGTTTACAAGTTTACATCAGTATTTTTTGCTAGAAAATTACTTAATAACCCCCAAACATTACACTTTTTTTTTGTTTTTTTGAGACCCTAGAGCAGTGATGGAGAACCTTGGCACCCCAGATGTTTTGGAACTACATTTCCCATGATGCTCGGCTACACTGCAGAGTGCTGGAGCATCATGGGAAATGCAGTTCCAAAACATCTGGGGTGCCAAGGTTTGCCATCACTGCTCTAGAGAATAAAATGGTGATTACAATTTTTTATGTCACACAGTAGTTGCGCAGTGGTTTTGCAAACGCAATTAAAAAAATAAATAAAAAAAATTACACTACTTTCCGACCAGTTCTGGGAGGGCGTCATATGAGGTCCTTCAGTGATCGGACCCGCTGCGGCGCGCTCTGTAATAGCAGTGTCCTCGGGAAGTAAAGAGCCAATCAATGACTCTTTACCACATGATCAGCTGTATCCAGTCACAGCTGAGCACAATGTAAACAGAAGCCGGCTTTAGGCATTCCTTTCCTCACACTGACAGCATGAGGAGAAGAGAGCCGATAACTGCCTTATGAAAAAAGGACATCTGCATTCACAATCAGGGCACCGACTATCAGTGTCATGATTGTCAGTGCAGTCCCATTAGTGCTGCCAATCAGTGCCCAGCATTGCCGCCAATCAGTGCAGCCTCATCAGTGAAGGAGGAAAAAAAAAAAAAAATTACCTGTTTGCAAAATTTTATAACAAACTATGAAAAAGTTAATTTAAAAAAAAAAAAAAAAAAAAAAAAGTTTGGCCTTTTTTCATTTATTTAGCAAAGACTAAACACCCCAGTGGTGAATAAAAACCACCAAAAGAAATCTTTATTTGTGTGAAAAAAATGATAAAAATCTCACATGGGTACAGAGTTACATGACCGCGCAATTGTCAAAGTGTGAACGTGCTGAAAGCTGAAAAATGGCCTGGGCAGGAAGGGGGGTATAAGTGCCTGGAAGGCAAGTGGTTAATGAATAATAAAAAAATTAAAAACAAAAAAACAAAAACAAAACAAAAAACAAAAAAAAAAAAAAAAAAAAAAAAACACACTACGTACCCTAGTTTTTTTGTATTAGGTGAACGATGATGCAACGCCGAGTAAATAGATACCCAACATGTCACGCTTTAAAATTGCGCACAGTCATGAAATGGAGACAAACTACGGTACTTAAAAAAAAAAAAACTCCATAGGCGACGCTTTAAACACTTTTACAGGTTACCTGATTAGTTACACAGGAGGTCTAGCGCTAGAATTATTGCTCTCACTCTCACGGGCGTGGCGATACCACCTGTGAGGTGCGAATTCCGTTTACATACGCGTAATGCGTTCGCTTCTGCGCTCGAGCGCGGAGGAAGGGGGGGGGGGGGAGCTTTCATTTATTTTCACGCTGTGCCTTTAAATTTTTTTTTTTTTATCGATTACTTTTAAATTTCTATTACAAAGAATGTATAAACATCCTTTAGAAAAGAATGAAGGAAGACAGGTCCTCTTTATTGAGAGATCTGGGGGTCAAAAAAGACCCCCAAATCTCTTCTTTACCGTTAAAAGCAAAAAGAAACTTAAAAATGTATTTACTTCCGCCTGAACCGGAAGTGACGTCACTACGTCGCTACAGTCCTCCAAGGCCATAGAGGCGATGAAAGAGGATCAATTCTTTGATCACCTCTGGAACCAGCCAGCCGTAACGCCGGATCGTTTCTCGGGTGACCTGGTGTAAACGGTAAGCCCGAGAAATACCAGCGAGTTGTGGGAGGGGGATGTCCCCTCCCGCTGCGCTTCTGAAAGCGTTCCAGTGTGTATATATACACACATATACATATATATATATATATATATATATATATATATATATATATATATATATACACACACACACACACACACACACACATATACATATATATATATATATATATATATATATATACACACACACACATATACATATATTACACACATATACACACACACTGCAGCCTTGAAGTGGTGAATAGGATGGACTTGCAACATTGTTTCTATATATTTCATAGAAGCTGTACAAGAAACACAAAAAACTCTTCTTACCCAAAGGCCATTCCCCCCCGTAGGCGCTCCGGTGGAGACGGATGAGGTTGGTGTACCAAAGGAAAAGCCGGTTGCTGGTGCTGCTGCTGCCGCCGTTGTGGTTGCCGCCGGCGTGGCAAAGGAGAAGAGTGAGCTGGGCTGTGACATGGATGCGGGATTTGCCTGTGCGTTGCCAAAACTGAAACCAGCAGTTGGGGCGGCGGCTGTGGTGGTGCCGAATGAGAAGCCGGTCGCTCCCGTGGAAGCCGTGGTTTTAGCGGTTCCGAAGCTAAAGCCTCCAGCAGGGGCAGCTGACCCGAAGCTGAAGCCGGTTGACATGATGGTGTCTAGAGGAGGAGGAAGAGGAGGAGGCAGAATATAAATCCTGAACTGTCCGAATGTACAGAGAAATATTCTGAGTCTTATAAAAATCCATCAATAAAACCAAAACTACACCCCCCCCCCCTTTACACCTACACACCAACTTCCCCCTCAGTGCTCCTCATACGCCAACATCCCCCCCCCCCCCCCTGCTCCTCATACGCCGACATCCCCCCCGTAGTGCTCCTCATACGCCGACATCCTCCCCCCAGTGCTCCTCATACGCCGACATTCCCCCCCCCCCAGTGCTCCTCATACACCGACATTCCCCCCCCCCCAGTGCTCCTCATACGCCGACATTCCCCCCCCCCCAGTGCTCCTCATACGCCGACATTTCCCCCCCCCCCCAGTGCTCCTCATACGCCGACATTCCCCCCCCCCCCCCCCCCCAGTGCTCCTCATACGCCAACATACCCCCCCAGTGCTCCTCATACGCCGACATCCTCCCCTCAGTGCTCCTCATACGCCGACACCCCCCCCCCCCCCAGTGCTCCTCATACGCCGACATTCCCCCCCCCCCCCAGTGCTCCTCATACGCCGACGTCCCCCCCCAGTATTCTTCGTACACACCCACACAGTGCTCCTCATACACCCCCCTAGTATTCTTCACACACACACACTCCTCCCCCAGGTACTCCTCATACTCACCGGTGGCGGGAGATAACGTTTACCTCCTCCTCAGGCTCTGGCAAACAGCTGCGTACTGCGCATGTCCGGAAACACACCGAAAGGCCCCTTTAGGTGTCCAGAATTTTGCCTGTACAAATAATAACAGTACAATCCTATACTAGTTACTGATTTCTGACCGCCGAGTATCGTTGCGGTACACGAATGCGGCCACTTCCTATTTTACCCTTTCATTTGAATTCATTTCTGGCATTCGCCGATGTCACCCATAGAAAGGACCCCAATGTTTTGGTTACCTCGGCAACACAGATGCGGCAAATACAATCCTGGAGATGTCCGGAGGAGGAAGGTGAGTGTCATCCGGGTCCTCGGGGTGCCCTGTGCTTCTTCATAGTCTCCTCATTCCTTCCTGGCTGCAGTATGTGTGAGGTGTACTATTATGGGATGTCACACAGGAGAAGAACCACAACACCCAGCTGTCCCTCCCTGACAACCCGACCCCTCCTTATCCCCCCCCCAGGTGTCCCCCTGTATGGATGGAGGAGAGATCTACTATACAGGCCGCCTGATCCACTATGCGTTCTGCCGGAATGCATTGCACCGCACAATGACCAATAGCAATAGTGTGCATCAGGTTTCAATTTGCAATGAAAGGCACCACAGTGAACATGTTACCGCAATATGATAAACAGGGCTTTTATTCTCAGAGACTAGGTGCAGGAAATCCCCCCCTTTAGTCATCTGCCCCCCAACCCACCTCCGAGCACCGCCCCTTGTCTCTGCCCCCTACCCACCTACGAGCACCGTCCCTTGTCTCTGCCCCCTACCCACCTACGAGCACCGTCCCTTGTCTCCGCCCCTACCCACCTACGAGCACCGTCCCTTGTCTCCGCCCCTACCCACCCCTGAGCACCGTCCCTTGTCTCCGCCCCTACCCACCCCTGAGCACCGTCCCTTGTCTCCGCCCCTACGAGTACCGTCCCTTGTCTCCGCCCCTACCCACCCCTGAGCACCGTCCCTTGTCTCCGCCCCTACCCACCTACGAGCACCGTCCCTTGTCTCCGCCCCTACCCACCTACGAGCACCGTCCCTTGTCTCCGCCCCTACCCACCTACGAGTACCGTCCCTTGTCTCCGCCCCTACCCACCCCTGAGCACCGTCCCTTGTCTCCGCCCCTACCCACCTACGAGCACCGTCCCTTGTCTCCGCCCCTACCCACCTACGAGTACCGTCCCTTGTCTCCGCCCCTACCCACCTACGAGCACAGTCCCTTGTCTCCGCCCCTACCCACCTACGAGTACCGTCCCTTGTCTCCGCCCCTACCCACCTACAAGCAACGTCCCTTGTCTCCGCCCCTACCCACCTACGAGCACCGTCCCTTGTCTCCGCCCCTACCCACCTACGAGTACCGTCCCTTGTCTCCGCCCCTCCCCAACTCTGAGCACTATCCCTTGTCTCCACCGCTATCCACCTCCAAGCACCGTCCCTTGGTTCCACCCCCTACCCACCTCCAGGAACCCTCCCTTGTTTACAACCTCTACCCACCTCCAAGCATAGTCTCTTGTCTCCACCCCCTACCCACCTCCGAGCACCGTCCTTTGTCTCCACCCCCTACACACCTCCGAGCACAGTCTCTTGTCTCCACCCCCTACCCACCTCCGAGCACCGTCCTTTGTCTCCACCCCCTACCCACCTCCGAGCACAGTCTCTTGTCTCCGCCCCTACCCACCGCTGACCATCGTTCCTTGGTTCCACGCTCTACCCACCTCCGAGCAGCGTCCCTTGGTTCCAACACCTACCCACCTCCGAGCACTGTCCCTTGGTTCCACCCCCTACCCACCTCCAAGCACAGTCTCTTGTCTCCGCCCCTACCCACCTCTCCGCCCCCTACCCACCTCCGAGCAGCGTCCCTTGGTTCCACCCCCTATCCACCTCTGAGCACCGTCCCTTGGTTCCAACACCTACACACCTCGGAGCACCATCCCTTGGCTCCAGCACCTACTTAACTCTGAGCACTGTCCCTTGGTTCCACCCCCTACCCACCTCCAAGCGCCGTCCCTTTTTTTCCACCTTCGAGCACTGTTCCTTGGTTCCACTCTCTACCCACCTCCAAGAACCGTCCCTTGGTTACAACCTCTACCCACCTCCGAGCACCATCCCTTGTCTCCGCCCTCTACCCACCTCCGAGCACCATCCCTTGTCTCCGCCCTCTACCCACCTCCGAGCACAGTCTCTTGTCTCCGCCCCTACCCACCGCTGAGCATCGTTCCTTGGTTCCACCCCTACCCACCTCCAAGCACAGTCTCTTGTCTCCGCCCCTACCTACCTCTGAGCCCCGCTCCTTGTCTCCGCCCCCTACCCACCGCCAAACATCGTTCCTTGGTTCCACCCCCTATCCACCTCCGAGCACCGTCCCTTGGTTCCAACACCAGCACACCTTGGAGTACCGTCCCTTGGCTCCAGCACCTACTTAACTCTGAGCACCGTCCCTTGGTTCCACCCTCTACCCACCTCCAAGCACCGTCCCTTGGTTCCACCTTCGAGCACTGTTCCTTGGTACCACTCTCTACCCACCCCCAAGAACCGTCTCTTGTTTACAACCTCTACCCAGCTCAGAGCACCATCCCTTGTCTCCGCCCCCTACCCAGCTCCAAGCACCGTCCCTTGTCTCCGCCCCCTACCCAACTCCGAGCACCGTCCTTTGTCTCCGCCCCTACCCACCTCCGAACACCGTCCCTTGTCTCCGCCCCCTACCCACCCCCGAGCACCGTCCCTTGGTTCCAACCGCTACCCACCTCCAAGCACTAACTCTTGGTTCCACCCCATATCCAGTACCGCCCCTTTTAGAGAGTACAGAACCAAGTATTTTATGGTGATAAGTAATTTGTATGAAGTTTGGTAATGATAACAAGAAAAGCAGTAAAATAGATCCTCTGCAGCCAGCAACAATACACCCCTCCAGCAACAATAGATCCCCAGCAACACCAGACCCCACCCCAGCAACAATAGACTCCGTCAGCAACAATGGACCAAACTCCAGCAATAATAAATTCCCATAGCATCGATAGACCCCATTCCAGCAAGTATAAAACCCTACTCAAGCAAAAATAGATCCCCCTGCAGCAACAATGGACCACACCCCAGCAACAATAGATTCCCCACACAACAATAAAGCCTCCCCAGTAACAATGAAGCCCACTCTAGAAACAACAAACCCAGCCCAGCAACAATGGACCCCATTCCAGAACCAATAAATCCCCCCCAGCAACGATAGACCCCCACTCCAGCAATGAAGGATCCTCCTGCAGCAACAGTAGACCACACCCAAGCAACAATAGATTCCCCGCACAGTGATAAAGCCTATCAGCAACAATAGACCCCACTCCAACAACAATAAATCCTCCCAGCAACAATGGACCCCACTCCAACAACAACAAATCCCCCAGTAGCAATGGACCCCGCTCCAACAACAATAGACTCTCCCAGCAACAATGGACCCCACTCCAACAACAATAGACTTTCTCACCAACAATGGACCCCACTCCAACAACAATAAATCCCCCCAGTAGCAATGGACCCCACTCCAACAATAATAGACTCTCCCAGCAACAATGGACCCCACTCCAACAACAATAGACTCTCCCAGCAACAATGGACCCCACTCTAACAACAATAAATCCCCCCAGCAACAATGGAACCCATTCCAACAACAATAAATCCCCCCAGCAACAATAGACCACACCCCAGCAACAATAGATTCCCCACACAACGATAAATCCCCCTAGCAACAATAGACCACACTTCAGCATCAATAGTTCCCCCACACAGCAATGGACCACCCCCAGCAACAAAAGATCCACCCCAGCAATGTTAAACAACCCCCCCCCCCCCCAGCAGCAATAACAGATCTCCAAGCAACCACCATCAATAGACCCTCCATGAACCAGCAACAGTAGACCTCTCCCTCAACAGTGGATCCCTAGGAGGAACATAAGCTCCCCCCCAGCAACAATAGATCCTTACACAAAAACAGATCCCCATCAATGACAAAAGATCCCTCAGCAGCGACCTTCAGCACCCCTTGCTATTACATACATTCAGTGCTGGAGGTGCCGGGCCAGCACTTCGTTTCCATGCGTTCTCGCTGAAAACAAAATCCCTGAAGATAGCGCAGTTGCAATATGTCGCCACCTGGATGCCTATTTTAACCCATGAAAGCCTGTACCGGCATGCATTACATGCAGTTGCAGGCTGGTTGCAGTGTGGCTGCATTAAGTTGAATAGGTCACGTTTGACTGCTGTACTGCCCACTGAACACAATCTGTAGCTAGAACAGGTCATTCACCAGCACACCCAAAAAAACGGACGTGCACCATTTCACACGGGGCGTACTACAGCGCACATCCCTGCGGGGGCCGTGTTTACCTGCATGGGGGGTGCACAGGTGTTTTGTGCAGCCCCATTGCTGTCAACTGCATCCCCATGCTGGTAACCCTGCCCCTCCTGCGAGCGTATGCTGTAGATACGCCTCACGTGAAAATGTGCATGGCCGTTAATTTGGGCGTGCTGGTGAATGGCAACCAACATGCAACTGCCCGTGTTTGAGGTGCAGTGCTGCAGACTTTTTAAGGGTTAAAACATGCATCCAGGAAGCGACATATTGCCTTGTGTATCCCCATGCAGGAACACGCAGCCCTTGCACCAGGGGTATGCTATAGGCCAGGGGTCCCCAAACTGCGGCCCGGGGGCCATATGTGGCCCTTTGCTAGCCTTTATCCAGCCCTTGGGGCACTATTCGGCCCACTGATACCAACAACGGAGCACTATTTCTTACACCAATGCCAATGATGGGATACTATTCCTACTACTAATTAGGGGCACTACTCCTCCTCCTATTGACCACCAACCCTGAGGCCATATTTATTCTCACTGATGCGGTGCTCGGTACATTTTCTGCCCCAGGTGGGCACAATCTGGCCCTCCTAAAGTCTGAAGGCCTTCGTTTTAAAACTTTGGAGACCCCTGCTATGGGCCACGCAATGAGGTCTGATGTTGTCACATGACTGCTCCGATCGCTTTCGTTATCCTTGCAGCTCTTTTGGAAGAGGTAAGGAGTAGCGGGGACCAGTTGTTCTGTTGCCATTGAGGCTGGGATCACAGCGAACACCACAGCACGGCTCTAGCTGCATTTTAGGTCCCATGCAAATTGCAAGCCTAATGGGAAAGGTGCCAGGGGCCCTAAAAGTGTTGGATGTTTAATATCACCCCCAAATATTATCTAGTGTGAGAGCCCCTGAAATGTTTTGGCTGTTTAACGTCACCCCAATTTTATCAGACTTGTTTCTTGTAAATCTGCTGATCAGGTACTGGTTGAGTGTTCAGCAATCTACTTAAACCGCCTTGAATAGGGAAGGTGTGCTCTGCCGAGACCTGAGCTGCAGTGCTGAGTAATAACCAGTAGATGGCGAGGCAAATTGTTACACGCAATCAGGTTATCCGTCATTAACCACTTCAATACAGGGCAACCCCTCCTTCCTGCCCAAGCCAATTTTCAGCTGCTTTTGAAATCACAATTGCGCGGTTGTGCAGCACTGTACCTAAATAAAATTGTTATCATTTTGTTTCCACAAATAGAGCTTTTTTTTGGTGGTATTTGATCAACTCTGGGATTTTTATTTTCTGCTAAACAAATGAAAAAAGACCGAAAATTTAGAAAAATAAAAAGTTTTTTTTTTCGTTTCTGTTACGAAACTTTGTAAATAAGTTTTTCTCCTTCACTGATGGGCACTGATACGGTGGCACTGATGGGCACTAATGAGGTGGCACTGATGATGGGCACTAACATGTGGCACTGATAGGTAGCACTGATGAGGATTAATAGACGGGACTGATGGGCACCGATGAGGTGGCACCAATGAGGTGGCACTGATGATGGGCACTAATATGCGGCATTGATAGGTGGCACTGATGGGCATTTATAGACGGCACAGATGGGCACGCATAGGTGGCACTGATGGGCATGCATAGGTGGCACTGAAATGCGGCACTGATGGGCACTGATAGGTGGCACTGATAGACATCACTGATTGGCAGGCATTAGTGATGGGCACTGATTGGCATTGATTGTGGGCACTGATTGGCATCCCTGGTGGCCATGGGTGGCATACCTAGTGGTCACAAGTGGTGGGTATCCCTGGTGGTCCTGGCGGCGTCCCTGGTGGTCCCGGGTGGACATCCTCTGAGGGGCTGCGCTGATAATAAATCAGCGCAGACCCTCCCTGTCAAAGGAGCAGTCGTGGTGACACCCAATGAAGAGGAGGAGCGCCGCCGGGGGACCTCAGAATTGGAGGATCGGGGCTGCTCTGTGCAAAACAGTTGCACAGAGCAGGTAAGTATAACATGTTTGTTATTTTAAAAATATTTATTTCTTACAATAATTTACCTAAACTGAGTAATTTCATTTTAAGTTCACGCAAATTCCAAGCCCTGATGAGGGGGGAGGCGGGTGTGCCAGCACCCCCAAAACATGCTGGCTCTTTAATGTCATTCCAATATTATTTTTATGACCATTGGTTGGCCTTCTTACCTGTAAGACTAGATGTCCAGAGCACCCCACCCCCCCCCTTACATCAGATGTCAGGAACCCCCCCCCCCCCCCCACTCAAGAGTCCTTCATCCACCCTTATATCATAGTGCACCCCCGTTTACTTGTGCTGCTTCCAAGAAGAAGCTGGGTGGCGGATCTGGGAAGCAGAAAGTGCAGAGTTTGGAGGAGGCCTGGATGCTGAGACCAGTGGAGGGGGGGGGAGGGGGTGCTGTGGCTACACAGAGAGGTGCAGGATCTGTAGGAGGAGTTCTGTCCTCCTTTCAGCTGCCGACTGATGAGATGGGGGGACAGGGGGCAGAGACGAGTCTCTCCATGGCTGCACAGAGAAGCACAGGATCTGTAGGAGGAGTTCTGTCCTCCTCTTAGCTGCCGACTGCTGAGATGGGGAGGGGGGGTGGGAGTGGGGCAGAGACGAGTCTCTCCACGACTGCACAGAGAAGCGCAGGATCTGGTGGAGGAGTTCTGTCCTCCCCTCTGTTGCCAGCTGCTGAGACAAGGTGGGGGCGAGGATGAGGGGGGTGCCAAAGCTGCAGGAGAGGTGTGAGGGCCACATGAAATGGCCTGGCAACCAAATTTGCCCCCCCGGGGCCTTGTGTTTGACACATGTGCGTTAGATATTCTGCATAGTGTCACATTTTGTGTGCTAAGAGAGGATGCTATTTAGTAACTACTGCCAACACTGAGCTTGTGTTTGTGTCTATGCATGCCCTGACAGCCTATTATTTCTATCAGTCTTTTGTGACTTTGTGAAAGTTTATTGTAACTTTTCTTGAACCATACCTGCAGGGGCAACATGGAGGAACATCTGGGGGAGTTCTCCACCACGTCATCCATACAAGCTCTATGTGATCTGCTTCACAACCCTTCTGAAGAGGAGGAAGAAATCGAAAGCAGTGGCGTAGCGTGGGTTGTCAGCACCCGGGGCAAGGCAAGTAATTTGCGCCCCCCCCCCTAACCTGCAGACTTTTAGCTATCCCTGAGTCCCTTCAAATACAAGTACTACTGACCTACCTGATTCCTATACTGACCACTACACTGAGAACTACACTGTCCACTACACTGACCACTATACTATACTGTCCACTATACTACACTACACTGACCACTATACTACACTATACTGACCACTATACTACACTACACTGAGAACTACACTGTCCACTACACTGACCACTATACTATACTGTCCACTATACTACACTACACTGACCACTATACTACACTATACTGACCACTATACTACACTACACTGACCACTATACTATACTGTCCACTATACTATACTACACTGACCACTATACTACACTATACTGACCACTATACTATACTGTCCACTACACTACACTGTCCACTATACTACACTATAATGACCACCATACTACACTGTCCACTATACTACACTATACTGACCACCATACTACACTAACAACTATACTACACTACACTGACCACCATACTACACTGTCCACTATACTACACTGTCCACTATACTACACTGACCACCATACTACACTATACTGTCCACTACACTACATTGTCCACTACACTGACCACTATACTATACTGTCCACTACACTACACTGTCCACTATACTACACTACACTGTCCACTATACTACACTACACTGTCCACTATACTACACTACACTGACCACTATACTACACTACACTGACCACTATACTACATTGTCCACTACACTGACCACTATACTATACTGTCCACTACACTACACTGACCACTATACTACACTACCCTGACCACTATACTACACTACCCTGACCACTATACTACACTACCCTGACCACTATACTACCCTGACCACTATACTACACTGTCCACTATACTACACTGTCCACTATACTACACTACACTGACCACCATACTACACTATACTGTCCACTACACTACATTGTCCACTACACTGACCACTATACTATACTGTCCACTACACTACACTGTCCACTATACTGTCCACTATACTACACTATACTGTCCACTACACTACATTGTCCACTACACTGTCCACTATACTACACTACACTGTCCACTATACTACACTACACTGACCACTATACTACACTACACTGTCCACTATACTACACTGACCACCATACTACACTGTCCACTACACTACATTGTCCACTACACTAACCACTATACTATACTGTCCACTACACTGTCCACTATACTACACTACACTGACCACTATACTACACTACACTGACCACCATACTACACTGTCCACTATACTACACTACACTGACCACCATACTACACTGTCCACTATACTACACTACACTGACCACCATACTACACTATACTGACCACCATACTACACTACACTGACCACCATACTACACTGTCCACTACACTACATTGTCCACTACACTGACCACTATACTATACTGTCCACTACACTACACTGTCCACTATACTACACTATACTGACCACCATACTACACTATACTGACCACCATACTACACTGTCCACTATACTACACTACACTGACCACTATACTACACTGACCACTATACTACACTGACCACCATACTACACTGTCCACTATACTATACTACACTGTCCACTATACTACACTACACTGACCACCATACTACACTGTCCACTATACTACACTATACTGTCATAGGCGTGCGCAGCCTATTGCATTAGGGTGTGCACCTCAAACCAAAGCTCAAACACATGTGCGTGCACATATATATATATATATATATATATATATATATATATATATATATGGCCCAATATTTCAAGGCCTGAGCTACTAGGCAGTCCTCAAGGGTTACTCGCCACCAGTTGCCCCACCCAGCCCGCCCCGCCCCTAATTCCGCCCCTAAACACGCCCTCATAAATTATCTGACACTTAAATGTATTATGCAGAATTAAGTTATAAAAATAATTATATTCACAACAACTGCATCCGTGCCCACCAATGAAGGCTGCCTGTGTCCCCCATGCAGCGTTGTGCCCTCCAATGCAGCCTTGTGCCCAGTGCCCACCATGCAGCCTTGTGCCAACCAATGCAGCTTTGTGTCCATCATGCAGCCTTGTGCCTAGTGTCCACCAATGCAACCTTGTGCCTAGTGTCCACCAATGCAGCCTTTTTTCCACCATGCAGCCTTGTGCCCACCAATGCAGCCTTGTGCCCACCAATGCAGCCTTGTGCCCACCAATGCAGCCTTGTGCCCACCAATGCAGCCTTGTGCTCACCAATGCAGCCTTGTGCTCACCAATGCAGCCTACAAGTGCAGGGGAGGAGAGGAACAGGAGAGCCACCCAGGTGTTCAGAGCGCAGCGTGGGGAACACAGCGATAACACCTTTCATTTCAATTGTTCCCGCCACTCAACGTCATATACAGCCCCGCCCCCTGGCCGGAGAACTTTGACAGATCACCCGTCACTGGGATTGGATGGGTGATCTGTATATCAAAGTCCCGGGACCAGGAGGAGGGGCTGTATCTGACAGCGAGTGTTGGCGAACACGGCTATTGAAATAAAAGCTGTTATTGCTGTGTTCCCCGCGCTACGCTCTGAACACCTGGGTGTCTCTCGCCTCCCCTCCGTGAGCGCTGGGAGATGGACTCCCATTCCACACAGGCTGCCGGCTGCCGGCAAAATGCGAGCGGATTTTTTGAGGTGTGTGTGTGTGTGTGTGTGTGTGTGTGTGTGTGTGTGTGTGTGTGTATGTGTGTATATATATATATATATATATATATACATACACACACACACACACATTATATATACAATTCAAATCAATATGAACCCTGCCTGGCTTGTCAGCAAAAAAGTGTGTGTGTGTGTGTGTGTGTGTGTATGTGTATGTGTATGTGTATGTGTGTGTGTATATATATATATATATATATATATATATATATATATATATATATAAATAAATGCACACTTACTTTTTGCTGACAAGTCAGGCAGGGACAGGGTTCATATTGAGTTGCCTTTTTATTTTTGGTCCATCGTTCTTGTGTCTGGCTGCATGCTCAGTGCTGTCTCACTGTCTCCCCTTCACCTCACTCAGCCATCCGCATGCCGCTATCTGATTCCAGGCTGAGGCTCTGCTGAGTCCCCTGCTTCTTCCAAGGGAAGGATAAGAGAGAGGAGGCCGGAGGGGAGGCGGAGTGCAGATGTACATCACGCCGCCGCTGCCTGCGAGACCTGCGCTGCCGGAACTATAGAAGACCCATCGGCAAATGCGGCTTGATCACTCCGCCGCGGCTGTGGTCCCGGTGACTCCCTCCACCCAGCAGTGTGGCACACAGATGTTTTTGCTTGCCAGGACCACCAAAGGCAGAGGTGACATGAGCAGTAGTCACAACTAGCAATGAGAGCACAGGGATGATTAGGGTGTGCCTGGGCACACCCCGCACACCCCGTGGGCACGCCTATGTATACTGTCCACTATACTACACTGACCTCCATATTAAACTACACTATACTGACCACTATACTACACTGACCACCATACTACACTGTCCACTATACTGACCACCATACTACACTGACCCCCATACTGACCACTACACTACACTGACTGACCTCCATACTAAACTACACTATCCTGCCTACATTCTCTCTCTTCCCCCCCCCCCGCCAGTAACAAGACTCTCACTCACCTTCTTATCTTGGCCTGCATCGATCCGGAGGAGGAGAAGACAGCGGCGGCTCACATTCTTCTCTCCCCTGCGCTCTGGCTGCAGCCATGTTCAGTGTCCGGCGCCCTGTGATTGGGCGTATGGGGGGTCATGTGCGGAGGCGGGACTTCAGGAGCGATCTAGGACAGGCCAGCCCTACGCCTCACATGACCCCCATACGCCCAATCACAGGGCGCCGGCCACTTAACATGGCGGCCGGGCCGGGGACACAGGATCGAGAAATTAGGAGGAGGCAGCCAGTGACACATTATGGCGCCCCCCTAAATGTCGCGCCCGGGGCCACGGCACCCCCCACGCTACGCCACTGATCGAAAGTCATGTGAGTATATGACGATTTTATTATATATTACTGTTTGCTTTATTATTAGTAACTATGTCAGAGCGGTATCAATCTGGGTATGGGGGCAGGTGAACAGAGTGTAAAAAATGTAGCTCCTCCCACCCATGCTTCCATGTTGAACCCCTTGACCTCCGGAAGATTTATGCCCCCCGCCCCCCAATGACCTGGCCATTTTTTGTGAAACGGCA
This sequence comes from Aquarana catesbeiana, assembly GCF_042186555.1. Classification (NCBI taxonomy): domain Eukaryota; kingdom Metazoa; phylum Chordata; class Amphibia; order Anura; family Ranidae; genus Aquarana; species Aquarana catesbeiana. The sequence continues at coordinate 96,985,863 of NC_133328.1, forward strand.
TTGTGTGATAATTGCGGGGTTGTGCGACGCTGTATTAAAAAAAAATTCTGCCATTTTTTTTCCGCACAAATAGAGCTTTCTTTTGGGGGTATTTGGTCACCTCTGCGATTTTTTTTTTTTTATATAAATAAAAAAAGACAATTTAAAAAAAAATGTTTTTACTTTCTGCTATAAAACATATCCAGAAAAAAAAAAATCTTTATAAATTTATAAATTTAGGACAATATATATTCTGCTGCATGTTTTTTGGTAAAAAAAAAAAAAAAATTCCAATAAGTGTATATTGATTGGGTTATGCGAACGTTAGGGCGTCTACAAACTATGGAGGAGGAATCCTGCCTATGACCCCAAGAACACCATCCCCACCATCATACATGGAGGTGGAAACATTATGCTTTGGGGGTGTTTTTCTGCTAAGAGGACAGGACAACTTCACCACATCAAAAGGGATGATGGATGGGGCCCATGTACTGTCAAATCTTGGGTGAGAACCTCCTTCCCTCAGCCAGGGCATTGAAAATGGGTAATTGATGGGTATTCCAGCATGACAATGACCCATAACACACGGCCAAGGCAACAAAGGAGTGGCTCAAGAAGAAGCACATTAATGTCCTGAAGTGGCCTAGCCAGACTCCAGACCTTAATCCCATAGAAAATACGTGGATGGAGCTGAAGGTTCGATTACCAAACATCAGCCTGGAAACCTTAATGACTTGGAGAGGATCTGCAAAGAGGAGTGGGGCAAAATCCATCCTGAGATGTGTGCAAACCTGGTGGGGCCAACTACAAGAAACGTCTGATCTCTGTGATTGCCAACAAGGGTTTCTCCACCAAGTACTAAGTCATGTTTTGTGAAGGGGTCAAATACTTATTTCACTCGTTAAAATGCAAATTAATCTATAACTTTTTTAAAGTGAGTTATTCTGGATTTTTTTTTATTCTGTCTCTCACTGTTAAAATTAACCGACCATTACAATTATAGACTGATCATTTCTTTGTCAGTGGGGCAAATGTACAAAATCAGCAGGGGATCAAATACTTTTTTCCCCTCACTGTAGAAAGAAAGTGAGGGGATATCCAAAATTTTACAGTTGTCCTTAGATCCGGAGGTGAGGAGAAATCCTCCAAAGGGGACGCCTTCCAGGGAGAAAGCTGTTTAGGAGAATTCCCCTCACTTTGGGAGATTTCCTCTAACTTCTTGTTGTGCCTCTGAGACAGAAAGTAAATGGAAATTTACCAAATGGTACCCAGACAGCAAAAAAAAATAAATAAACATTTTGGCTATACATACACTTTAACCCTGAGCATTTTAAGTTTATAACTTAAACCTGAGACTGTCTAGATACTTACTAGAAATTTTAGGCCCTGATGAAGCAAGGGCCTGTTCGAAATGCGTTGGCTTGTCCTTTTGACTTTTTATGAATTATTCAATTCTTTATGATATATATAATTCTTTATGATATATATATAATATAATTTTTTTTTTTAGTGTCCTTCCTCATCTGCGTTTGCTGCTGGGCCTGGGGACATTGGATCTGTAAAAAAGATACAACAAAACATTTCCACTTGTAAGTATTTATTTAAAGCGGAACATCGCCTTAAAAAGAAGTTCTGCTGATCCTCCTCCCTCCCTCCTCCTCTTTCACTTTTGAAACTTTTTTTTTTTTTGGTGGGGGGGCAGCAGGTATCCACTTCTGGCAGTACCCACTCCCACTTCCACTGGAAACGCCTAGGCCAGGGGTCTCCAAACTTTCTAAACAACAGCCAGTTTATTGTCCTTCAGACATCAGGGGGGGCCGGAGTGTGGCCATCTGGGGTAGAAGATGCCCCAGAGTCAATGCAAATAATGTCTCGGGCTTGGCCGTCAGTGGGAGTAAAAAAGTTACCTAGCGCCTGTGGCCAGTAGGAGGAGAAATAGTGTCCCATAATTGATATTGGTGGGAGGAATGGTGCCCCATCATTGGTGTCATTGGGAGGAATAGTGTCCCATCATTGGTGTCAGTGGGAGGAATAGTGTCCCCATCATTGGTGTCAGTGGGAGGAATAGTGTCCCCATTATTGGTATCAGTGGGAGGAATAATGCCCCATCATTGGTATCAGTGGGAGGAATAGTGCCCCATCATTGGTGTCAGTGGGAGGAATAGTGTCCCCATCATTGGTATCAGTGGGAGGAATAGTGTCCCCATCATTGGTATCAGTGGGAGGAATAATGCCCCATAATTGGTATCAGTGGGAGGAATAGTGCCCCATCATTGGTGTCAGTGGGAGGAATAGTGTCCCCATCATTGGTATCAGTGGGAGGAATAGTGTCCCCATCATTAGGAGGAGGAGTGCTCCATCATTGGTATCAGTGGGAAGAAGAGTGTCCCATCATTGGTGTCAGTGGGAAGAATAGTGTCCCCATCATTGGTATCAGTGGGAGGAATAGTGCCCCATCATTGGTGTCAGTGGAAGGAATAGCGTCCCATCATTGGTATCAGTGGGAGGAATAGTACCCCATCATTGGTAAATGTGGGAGGAATAGTGCCCCATCCTTGGTATCAGTGGGGGGAATAGTGCCCCATCCTTGGTATCAGTGGAAGGAATAGTGCCCCATTATTGGTGTCAGTGGGAGGAATAGTGTCCCCATCATTGGTGTCAGTGGGAGGAATAGTGTCCCCATCATTGGCATCAGTGGGAGGATTAATGCCCCATCATTAGGAGGAGTAGTGTTCCATCATTGGTATCAGTGGGAAGAAGAGTGTCCCATCGTGGGTGTCAGTGGGAGGAATAGGGTCCCCATCATTGGTATCAGTGGGAGGAATAATGCCCCATCATTAGGAGGAGTAGTGCCCCATCATTGGTATCAGTGGGAGGAATAGTGCTCCATCATTGGTGTCCGTGGAAGGAATAGTGCTCCATCATTGGTATCAGTGGGGGGGAATAGTGTCCCATCATTGGTATCAGTGGAAGGAATAGTGCCCCCTCATTGGTATCAGTGGAAGGAATAGTGCCCCATCATTGGTAGGAATAGTTCCCCACCATTGGTGTTCTTGGGAGGAATAGTACCCTATTTTTGTTATTAATTGGAGGAATCGTGCACAAACCAGTAGTGAACTGGACTTACGATGGTATTTATTCCAGTGTGAGCCTAATTGGCAGCTTGTTTGGCACGTAGACCCCCGAAACGCGTTGGTTATTTCTTGATCTGTACCCATGATCTTTAATGGAATAAAGTTGTATCTAGACCTCTTAGCAGTGCCATGGCACTAAAATTTCAACCCTTCTCACAATCTTGCAGACAATCTCTTCCTGCTTCTATGATCATGTCATCACTTTGCTCATTTTACAGCTGAGACAGAAAAAGATGGGAAGGATATTTGGCATGAGTCAGAAGTCAAAGAAGGGGCAGAATTCGATGATTTTTTGGATCCGAGAGAAAAACCGGAGTAAGTCAAACTGTTCTGTTCAATGATTCTATGAATCATACGTTTGTTTTTGTTTTTTTAAGTGGAATTACAGTATAGGTAAATGCATGTTGTACATGAAGACAGTGGGGGGCCATCTACAATCCTCAGTATTGGAGAGAAGAAGTGAGCCCTGGAGGATTCCCCTACCCCTAGGCTTACCTCAACACCCCAACTAATGACATGTACTGAGCTGTTTGTCATTTAAACCCGTCGTTTGGGGGGGGGGCAAAATTGCCGTTCAAATCAACGTTGTGAATATCCTTAAAGAAACCCTATCAGCTTATGAGAGCATTGGTTAAAGCCCACTCACTGACCACCTCACAGTGCTCCCCCGCAGCTCCTCCTTATGTTGACGCCACCGCAGAATACAAAGTGGCAGATGGTGTCTGAGCTCACAGGGAATTTTAAAAAGGCCTATTTTTGCCAACCACTTGCCTATTTTATCTGCAAATGCAACATCGCCCCACCAGATCTGTCACTACCTAGCTATGTAGTCTGGGCTAGTCTTCCAACCTTGTGGTAGCAGTTTGATGAAGGCCCCCTTCTGTTCTTGCACTGTGTACACAGCCAGCTCCATAAAGACATGGTTTGGTGAGTTTGTGTGGAGGAACTTGAGAGTCCTACATGGAGTCCCAACCTCAACCCAACTGAATACCTTTTGGGATGAATTGGAATGCCCATTTTGTGCCACGTCTTCTCATCCAACATCAATACTTGACCTCATCCAACCAAACACCTTTTGGATGATTTGGAATGACCATTGTGTGCCAGGTCTTCTTATCAAATTTCAGTACAGTACCTGACCTCATCCCCACTGAACACATTTTGGATGAATTCAGTAGGGGAATTCAACCATTGTGTGCCAGGTCTTTTTATCCACCACCAGCACCGGACTTCAACCCTACAGAACACCTTTTAGATGATTTGGAATGTCCATTGTGTGCCACGTCTTCTCATCCAACATTGATACTTGATCTCAACCCAACCGAATACCTTTTGGATGATTTGGAATTCCCATTGTGTGCCAGGTCTTCACATCCAACATCAGTACTTGACCTCAACCAAACTGAACACCTTTGGGTTCTGGTCTTTTCATTCAACTTCAGTACCTGACCTTAGCCCTACTGAACACCTTTTTAGATGATTTGGAATGTCCATTGTGTGCCACGTCTTCTCATCCAACATTAATACTTGACCTCAACCCAACAGAATACCTTTTGGATGATTTGGAATGCCCATTGTGTGCCGGGTCTTCTCATCCAACATTAGTACCTGACCTTAACATTACTGAACACCCTTCAGATGATTTGGATTGCCCATTGTGTGCCAGTTCTTCTCATCCAACAATAATACGTGACCTCAACCCAACTGAACATCTTTCGGATGATTTGGATTGCCCATTGTGTGCCAGCTCTTCTCATCCAACATCAGTATTTGGCCTCAACCCTACTGAACACCTTTAGGATCAGGTCTTCTTATCCAACATCTGTACCGGACCTCAAACCTACTGAACACCTTTGGGATCAGGCCTTTTCATCCAAGATCGATACCTGACCTCAACCCTACTGAACATCTTTGGGATCATGTCTTCTCATGCAACATCAATACCTGACCTCACAAATGCTCTTTTGGCCAGACCCCTACATACTACATACTCCAAAATCTTGCGGAAATCCTTCTCAGAAGAGTGGGTGATGTTATAGTCACTAAGAGGGGACCAACTTGTTAATGGTCATGATTTTGGAATGGAATGTCCAACAAGCTCATATAGGTTTGATTGCCAAACTTGTGGACATTTGACCACAGAATAAAGTAAATCCAAAGTAACATATTTGAGGCTTCTAAACTCTTCCAGTGACAGTCATCACTAATGTCTACACTATTCTGTTCACAGATATGAAATTCTTTTTAAGCAAAGAGTTAGTTCTGAAGATATATTTTTGGGCCTGAGTCGAAAAGACCCGTCAACTGCTTGCTGTGAAGATATGGTGGTAAGTGTTTGGACCTTTTCCCAATACTGTCCAATATAACTTAGTGAGTTGATGGGGGGGGGGGGCTTCCTGTACATCTCCCGTTTAATATTTCCTTGATTTGGTGACAAAGTGTAGCCTGCAGGAGTGGCATGGGTGCCTGTGGTATGTCCAAATGTGACAGTGACAGTCTGGACCCTGCTGAGGTGCTGGAGGGCTTTGGACCTAATCATCTCCCAGTCACTCTGCTCCTCCTATCAGCATGCTCCTTGTTATCACAAGATCTAACAGCAACACTAAGGTCCTTGTAATGTTTCTTCCTCTCCTAGTCTGAGCCCTGCTGCAAGGGGACTGAAAAAGGGTTATACCGAGCCAAATCCAGGTGCTTACACTGCTTGAATGAAAAAAAAAAAACATTTAAAGATGAATAGAAAAATACAAAGCTGCATTAATGTTTTTCTTTAAAGCTGAATTCCAGGAATTCAGCAATTTTGCAAAAAGTGCAGGCACTCTCCGAGTTAAGTCCAATTAGGTGCATGTCACCTCTGGGACTTATCCCTATTACTTATATGTGACAGGTTTATTGGACTCCTGGAGGGACACACTCCAGCTGTGAGAGGAGAGAAGCACCGAGAGCAGCTCTACCCGCCTCTCTCCTCTGCTACCCATTCACAGAAGCCTTTGTATTTTGTGAATTAGTTCATGGAATACAAAGGCTTCTGTGAGCCAGAGCACAAAACACTTGTCATATGTGAATAATAATGATTTAAAATTAATCACTACGCTAATACTAATAAAGCAGCTGACATTAATTGTATGGTAACAATAAATAACAAAAGGATGGATATATGCAGCGCTAAAAGCATGAAATTATAACGTAAGAGTCCATTGTGTTGAAACAAAGTCCTTGTTCAGGGAAAAAAACTGGAACCACCCACCTGGTAAACAGAGACACAATAAGGTGAATATGATATTAATATCCTCCCACCGAACACCAACACACCGGGCCTCTTACCAAAGAGAATGGACCACTAAATTACAGATGGTCAGACAGGAATAATACATCCATAACACCACAGCACCACTTCTCTTGGATAGTAGATGGCTGGATCTTGTAGTCTCCAAACATGGTAAATCCAAAGGTATATGCATAGAAAACAAGAAGGCAACTCCTCATGATGTAGCATGACGTCACAGCTCCACCCAGGGTAGGTTGATTGGAGGGGGGGGAGGGGGGGGGTAGCGGCCATCTTTGTGGTTGGAAACACTTGATACCTATGACAGACTGTGACTTCTGACATGCCTGCTTATATTTAATGAAATGTGAGTATTCTGGCCGTTTTATATAAAATAAGTACACCCTGTTTTATATGCAACACCATGACAAGTTGCCTTCTTGTATTCTATGCATGTACCTTTGGATTTACCATGTGTTGAGACTACAAGATCCAGCCATCTACTATCCAAGAGAAGTGGTGCTGTGGTGTTATCGATGTATTATTCCTGTCTGACCACCTGTAATTCAATGGTCCATTCTCTTTGGTAATAGGCCCGGTGTGTTGGTCTGACCACCTGTAATTCAGTTGTCCAATCTCTTTGGTAATAGGTCCGGTAGGTTGGTCTGACCACCTGTAATTCAGTGGTCCATTCTCTTTGGTAAGAGGCCGGTGTGTTGGTCTGACCACATGTAATTCAGTGGTCCATTCTCTTTGGTAAGAGGCCCGGTGTGTTAGTGTTTGGTGGAGATAATTTATCTCATATTCACCTTATTGTGTCTCGATTTACACCGTTGGTGGTACCATTTTTTTTTTTCCCTGAACAAGGACTTTGTTTCAACACAATGGACTCTTACTTTATAATTTCATGCTCTTTAGCGCTGCATATATCCATCCATATGTGAATAATAGCGATAAGTATACAGGTGACAGGTACCCCATAGTTCATAGTCCATATCAGAAGTGATAAAGAGAGGGTGGCTATGCTCTTGGTTATGGTGGAACAATGGAAAATAAACATAGCCACCCTCCAACAGGAAGTCTGATCACAGAAGTTACTTTTTTTTTTTAAGTTTCAAATGATACTAAATGCCTAAAATATTTTTTTTGGGTTGAGAATAAAAAAATATTATACCTGCTTTGTGCAATGATATTGGCCCTAAACCTCCTCTTCTGGGGTCCAGTGCTGTCCTTTCTGCTCTCTTCCAGGTGCCTCTTCAGCAAGAGGTGCTAAGGAGGAACACATGCATGCGCGCTCCTGAGCCATAGACTCACACGGCGCCCTCTGCTTTCCTCCTCACAGGAGTTTGACTGACAGCAACAGGAGCCAATGGCTCCCCTGTCCTTAGTATCTCCTGTGATACCAGGAAGTGAGGGGAGTGCTGCTGGAGGCAGGACCATGCTGGAGCCAAGTAGGTTAGGGAGTGGAGCATTTTTTTACCTTAAAGGGTTAGTTCATCTTTCCCAAAAAAATTATAAAAGTGGCCTAACACCGGACCCTCTCCCCAACCCTCCACTGTACTTACCTCCCGCAATCCTGGTCCAGGATGGACCAGACGGATTCTGATTGGTCAGCCCCATCCACATGACGGTGCTGACCATTTAGAAGCCATCTGGTCCGTCCTTGCAGCACTGGACAGAGAGGAGAGAAAGCAGTGAGGATTTCAAATCCCCGGGACCAATGGAGCGGCTTGCTGAGCCCCTGACAGCTCAGGAGGCAAGTACAGAGGGGGTGGGGATGGGGTCCAGTGTTAGGTCACCTTTTGCAGATTTTCTTTAAAGCTATACTAACACTTAAATGCAGAGAATTGGGGATGCACTGAAATTTTGGCCTCCAAAAATAGGGTTTTCAGCGCTGTGCGATTCTTGCTGCAATTTTACTATGTTTTAGCTGCGATTTTACCGCACTTATGGTGTGTTTTTCATAGGTCATGTGACTCAAATAATGCATCAAAAAGGCAACATGGGTGCATTTTTTATGTGTTCTTGCTGCATTCTTAATGAGTATTTTTTACTGACCAAAAATGCACCAAAAAAGCAGGATTTGGAACACTGCCTCAAAAGCTGCCGACAATAAATTCATATTCATTTAAATATGTGATATTAATTAAAAAAGAAGTTGAATATAATACAGATATATATGTATGTATGTGTGTGTGTGTGTGTGTGTGTGTGTGTATATATATATATATATATATATATATATATATATATATATATATATATATATATATATATATACATATACATATATATATATATATATATATATATATATATATATATATATATGTTTGTTTTTTTTTTTTATTGTCAGTTTCGGTTTCTTCCAAGTGCATTCTGAATTTTCAGGTTCAGTTCCGGCACCGGATTTTTTTTTTCGGTGCACCACTACAGAGAATGCATTAAAGTGGTTTTCCGGCCGAAAATTTTACTTTTTAAATAAAAATACCCCTATAATACACAAGCTTATTGTATTCTAGTAAAGTTAGTTTGTAAACTAAGGTCTGTTTTGTTAGTTTATAGCAGTAGTTTGTTATTTTATAAACTTACAGCAGGCCGTGGCCATCTTAAGTGTGGGCATCTGAAGCCAGACTGTATTTCTTCCTGGATCTCATCCTTGCAGATCTCGCACATGCTCAATGCAGCACAAGCAGTGTAATAGGTTTCAGGTCAGGTTTCCATAGCAACGGCAGTTTCAGAGGAAGTTGCCACCCCTTCCCAGAAGGCATTGCAAACAGGAAATGATATGATGGGCCGCGGCCAGGGGAGGAGGAAGTGAAAAATGAATACAGCAGATATACAGTAGGTGTTGAGAAAAAAAAAATAAAAAATATCCAATTTGTTTACAGTGCACAATTTAGTGAGGGATGCTGAAGAGTTGTAAAAGTGGGTGGAACTCCACTTTAAGGTAGAAAAGAAAACCGTCCAAAAAAACTAAACACATTTGGACTTCAGAACCACTTTAGAAATACATATTTGAACAGAATACTTTATTTTTTAAAGCATAACAGTTTAGGCAAATATATAATTTTTTTAACTTTTTTTTTCTGTGACATCTTTACAATTCACAAATACATATATATATATGTTTTTTTTTTTATTAGATCCGTATCCAGCTTTCTGACACCAAGGTCTCTGATGTTTCGCTTGATGTAAGGAAAAAATACATAAACCTCTGTACTCCCAAATAGTAAGTAATCCTTGTGATGCATTGCCTAAGGACATTGGTGCTCAGGAATTCTATAAGATACCCTTTTCCCCACATCAAATGTTAGGCAACAGAGCTGTGGGAGGGGCCCAGCAGACCCCACCTACTACTGGCTGCCTGCAGAAAACTATAGGAGGGGGTGGGGACAAGACACCCTGCACAGGGAGCAAGAGCAGCAGAGACCAGTCTATTACAAGAAGGAAAAGGATGGGGTAGGTGGTTCACAGAGTCTCACCACCCCCTGCACTGCACTTTAAAGGTGCACTGCAGTGCCCCTTGCAGTCATTGCCCCCCCCCATCACAGTCCTCCCTGCAGTCATGACCCCCCCATCACAGTCTTCCCTGCAGTCATGCCCCCCCCATTATAGTCCTCCCTGCAGTCATGCCCCCCCCCCCATCACAGTCCTCCCTGCAGTGATCCCCCCCATCACAGTCCTCCTTGCAGTGATCCCCCCCATCACAGTCCTCCTTGCAGTCATGCCCCCATCACAGTCCTCCTTGCAGTCATGCCCCCCCATCACAGTCCTCCTTGCAGTCATGCCCCCCCATCACAGACCTCCTTGCAGTCATGCCCCCCCATCACAGACCTCCTTGCAGTCATGCCCCCCAATCACAGACCTCCTTGCAGTCATGCCCCCCAATCACAGACCTCCTTGCAGTCATGCCCCCCCATCACAGACCTTGCAGTCATGCCCCCACATCACAGACCTTGCAGTCATGCCCCCACATCACAGACCTCCATGCAGTCATGCCCCCCAATCACAGACCTCCTTGCAGTCATGCCCCCCAATCACAGACCTCCTTGCAGTCATGCCCCCCAATCACAGACCTCCTTGCAGTCATGCCCCCCAATCACAGACCTTGCAGTCATGTCCCCCCATCACAGTCCTCCTTGCAGTCATGCCCCCATCACAGTTCTCCCAGCATACAGTCATGCGTGCAGGGAGATTATGCCTGAACCTATCAGCCATAATCCCGTATTGTTTTTTTTTTTACTTTCCTTATTTCTATTACAAGGGATGTTTACGTTTCTTGTAATAGGAATAAAAGTGATAAAAAAAATTAAAGGGACAGTGTAAAAATAAAAAGTAAAATAAATAAGAAAAAAATTTAAAGCATCCCCATACCTCCCTGCTTGGCACACAGAAGTGAACGCATACTTAAGTCGCACGCACATATGTAAATAGTATTCACACCACACATGAGGTGCTGCCGCGAATGTTAAAGCGAGAGCAACAATTCTAGCACTGGTCCTCCTCTGTAACTCCAAACTGGTAACCTGTAAAAGATGTTTAAAGCGTCGCCTATGGACATTTTTAAATACCGTAGTTTGTCGCCATTCCACGAGTGTGCGCAATTTTAGCTGATTCCGGACCGCCGCACGCCGATGTACGTCCGAACTTTGAAGAGGAATATCGTTGTTATGGCAGCAGCTAGCTGCCATAACCATGGTATTCTCTTCTTCAGCCGGCGGTCTGGTTTCCGATAATAGTGGTCTCTGTGGCGGATTCACTGCGAGATCACTGTCAGCAGCAGCGGAGTCGATCGGATCCTTCTGCTGGCATGGTATGGAGACGAGTGAGGGGAAGATGGCCCCCACCCGTCTCCGCACCATTGCAGGGTGGAAGCGACGTCATAACGTCACTTAGGCGCATAGCTCTTAGGGCCTTTTTTTTTTTTTTTCAAATGACAAAATTTTTATTTATTTATTTATTTTAGTTGCATTTTTGTGTAAATATAAGATCTGAGGACTTTTTGACCCCACATCTCATATTTAAGAGGACCTGTCATGCTTTTTTTCTATTACAAGGGATGTTTACATTCCTTGTAATAGGAATAAAAGTGACACAATTCTTTTTTTTTTAAAAGAACAGTGTAAAAATAAAAGGTAAAATAAATAAGGAAAAAAAAAAAATTTTTAAACGCACCCCGTCCCGCCAAGCTCGCGTGCAGAAGCGAACGCATACGTGAGTAGCGCCCGCATATGAAAACGGTGTTCAAACCACACATGTGAGGTATCGCCATGATCGGTAGAGCGAGAGCAATAATTCTAGCCCTAGACCTCCTCTGTAACTCAAAACATGCAACCTGTAGAATTTTTTTAAATGTTGCCTATGGAGATTTTTAAGGGTAAAAGATTGTCGCTGTTCCACAAGCGCAATTTTGAAGCGCGACATGTTGGGTATCAATTTACTCAGCGTAACATTATCTTTCACAATATGAAAAAAAGTTGGGCTAACTTTACTGTTGTCTTATTTTTTAATTGAAAAACTTGTATTTTCTCCAAAGAAAGTGCGCTTGTAAGACCACTGCGCAAATACGGTGTGACGGAAAGTATTGCAACAACCGCCATTTTATTCTCTAGGGTGATAGAAAAAAAACAAATGTATAATGTTTGGGGGGTTTAAGTAATTTTCTAGCAAAAAAAAAAATGTTTTTTAACTTGTAAACAACAAATCTCAAAAAGTGGCTTGGTCCTTAAGTGGTTAAAACGTGACATGTTGGGTATCTATTTACTCAGCGTAACATCATCTTTTATATTTAACAAAAAAATGAGTGTACATATTGTGTTTTTTTTTTTTTTTGTTTGTTTTTTTAATTATTTTTCCCCTAAAAATTGCGCTTTGCAAAACCGCTGCACAAATACCGTGTCGCCATTTTATTCCCCGGGGTCTAAAAAATTGTATAATGTTTGGAGGTTATAAGTCATTTTCTAGCAAAAAATACTGATTTAAACTTGTAAACAAAAAGTGCCAGAAAAGGCCTTTAAGCTAAAAAAAAAAAAAAAAAAACCTTAAGGCTTTAGAACCACTTTAAATCTGATGTCAAGTTATGTATATATTATACACTCACCGGCCACTTTATTAGGTACACCTTGCTAGTCCCGGGTTGGACCCCCTTTTGCCTTCATTCTTGGTGGAATAGATACAACAAGGTGTTGGAAACGTTCCTCAGAGATTTTGCTCCATAGTGACATGATAGCATCACGCAGTTGCTGCAGATTTGGCAGCTGCACATCCATGGTGCCAATCTCCCGTTCCACCAAATCTCAAAGGAGCTCTATTGGATTGGGATGTGGTGAGTGTGGAGGCCATTGGAGTACATTGACCTCATTGTCCAGTGGTGAGATGATTGGAGCTTTGTGACATGGTGCATTATCCTGCTGGAAGGAGCCATCAGAACCAATATTTGTCCACTCACACTTGTCTTTCAGCCCATTGTGTTTTCTAAGAGCTCTAACAACAGTCTATAAATGATATAATATAAATGAGACTCTCTTGTGTTTTTCACAGTAAGCTCGGACTGCATCTCCCCCATGCGGTGAATGAAAAATCAGGACAGGCCAAATTCATGGCTGATACAGGAACCCTGGAGTTGACCCTCCCCATGGTACGAGACATGGACTTCATCAACTTTGCATAGTGACTCCTAAATTCATCAGATTGTACTTTGCACATTACGCTAAACTTTAAAAAAAATAAAAATAAATAAAAAACTGTTTACAACCTATAACAACATAGAAGGTAGAATAAATTCCCTAGGGGGTTTTGTATTGCAGCAAAAAAGTCCAAATTGGTTAAAAAATTTATTTATTACAAAAGATCAATAAAATTACAAAGCATAACTATTTGTTAAAACATGAGCATCAATACAACTGTGCAGTGACCATTGAAATATTGCATGATATATGTAGAAGATCATACAGGAAAAATCCCAACGCGTTTCAACCATAAGCAGTAGAGGTCTTCAGGGGGAAAAAAGTACACATTTCTAAAAAAATACAATATATAGGTAAGTACATTGAAAACCCAACAGAAATATGCTGATTCCAAGAAAATATATTAGCGATATTAATATTTACCACTGATGGCTGTAAAGCAAGCCTCCAAGATAGTATACCTAAGGATGTTGAAACAACATATTCAAGCTCTTGCACTGTCCAAAATGACTTTCAAGAGAACCTGTCACTGGTTGGCCTTACAAAAAAATCATATTAATCTGAAATCCTTAAAGTGGAACTAAAAGTCCAAAGAAATCTCACGTCTGTTTCATGGGTTACTGAATGCACAGGGGGGAAATTTCCATGGAAAACCTGTCTGTTTTTATATTACTTAGTTCTATGAGTAGTCACTACTATTTATTATTATTATTACTAAAGAAAACAAAAAAACAAAACAAAAAAAAGCTCCTGTATCCTGAAAAATACAAATAAATCCTGTTCATCTTGGTTTGCACTGTGGTTTATTAACACATAGATAGGTGTATATAAACTACTGTGAAACTACATATACCTTTGTTCTGTGCGAATGCCATCAAAATCGAATGTTACTGTGCCATTTTCTCTCCAGGTTCCACAGCGGGGGCCTCCAAACCATTTAACCAAAGGACCAGTTTACTGTCCTTCAAACTTTAGTAGCAGTAGAAAATGGCATGGTGTCAGTAAAAGTGAACAGTTCCTCATCTTTGGTATTAGGGGGAGGCATAGTGCCCCATCATTGGTGTCAGTGGAAGGAACGGTGCCCCCTCTTTGGTATCAATGGGAGCAATAGTGCCCCATCCTTGGTGTCAGTGGAAGGAATAGTGGCCCATTGTTGGTATCAGTGGGGTGAATAGTGCCCCATCATTGGTGTCAGTGGGAGGAATAGTGCCCCATCATTGGTATCAGTGGGAGGAATAGTGCCCCATTGTTGGTATCAGTGGGAGAAATAGTGCCCCATCATTGGTATCAGTGGGAGGAATAGTGCCCCATCATTGGTATCAGTGGGAGGAATAGTACCCCATCGTTGGTAGCAGTGGGAGAAATAGTGCCCCATCATTGGTATCAGTGGGATGAATAGTGGCCCATCATTGGTATCAGTGGGAAGAATAGTGGGCCCCATCATTGGTATCAGTGGGATGAATAGTGGCCCATCATTGGTATCAGTGGGATGAATAGTGGCCCATGGTTGGTGTCAGTGAGAGGACTAATGCTCTATCATTGGTGTCAGTAGGAGGAATAGAATGGTAGGTACTATGGCCCAGTGTTGCCGACAGTGGGGGAGTAATGCCCTAAGGGCTGGATAAAAGAGTGAAAAGGGCCCCATCCCGGCCCCTGGGCCACAGTTTGGAGGCCACTGTTCTACAGAATACAGAATGAATCACTAAAGTACTGCATTATAGCCACTACTAGATGGAGATGGCAGTCATAGCAGATAAGTATTTCTTTTCTAGATAATCCAGCCCAATCTAGTGCCCACATTGCTGTATTTTATGGACTTATTAAAGCTGACCTTCACCCCCAAAAACGAATAGTTTGTATCTGGCTCCAGCCCTCCCTCCCCCACAATAGATAGATTCGCACGTGTGCACAGATTGAACATAATTTCCTGTACCTTTCCCAGTCCTGGCATGTTCACACACATGCATATTCGCAGATCTGCCACGGTCCCCGAAGGATGGGCAGAGTGCTGGACTATGGAAGATGGTGGTGCCAGTAAAGGGGGGGGGGGGGGGGCAGGGGGTGACGCCAGCTGGAAGGGGACTGAGGCTCCTCCTTAATATAACCTCACCAAATGCTGAATAATGTAACTATATAGATCCCTGGTGCCTAACCTGTGGCCCTTTGGTCTATGATGTGTGGCCCTCAGACCTCAGCAGTCTGTAGTGGGAACACTGGTTAGGGTAAAAGCATTGATCTCTATTATCCTCATCTAACATCTTCCCAGCTTCCTATTGTCTTCTGCAGTATCTCCCCACCAACAATGTATCCTTTCCTCACTCTCTGACCCTCATTTCCTCTATTAAGTCTGCAGTCTCTGACAGTCCGTTCAAGTCTACTGAACATCATGTGTGGCCCTTTGGTGATGTCAGGGGCCACATCTGGGGGCCCCTAAAGCTCATAAGTTGAAACCCACTGATATATATCGGCATGCGACGGTCCGGAAGTGGTTAACCACTTCCGGACCGCCGCACGCCGATATACGTCCTCACTTTGAAGAGGGATATCTTTGTTATGGCAGCAGCTAGCTGCCATAACCCCGGTATCCTCTTCTTCAGCCGGCGGTCCGTTTTCAGATTAGAGTGGTCTCTGTGGCGGATTCGCCGCAAGATTACTTATCGGCGGCGGGAGAGGGGCCCCCCCGGCACGCTCCGGTGCCCTCCGCCGCTTACCGGAGCCGTCGGCAGCGGCGGAGGCGATCGGATGTTACCCCTTGCTGGGTATGGAGACGAGTGAGGGGAAGATGGCCCCCCATCCATCTCCATAACATTGCAGGGCGGCAGCGACGTCAAAACGTTACTTCAGCCTATAGCTCTTAAAGAGACATATTTTTTTTTTTTTTTTTTTAATGACAACATTTTTATTTACTTATTTTCATTTTTTCATTGCATTTTAGTGTAAATATGAGATCTGAGGTCTTTTTGACCCCCCAGATCTCATATTTAAGAGGTCCTGTCATGCTTTTTTTCTATTACAAGGGATGTTTACATTCCTTGTAATAGGAATAAAAGTGACACTTTTTTTTTTTCGTCCCGCCGAGCTCATGTGCAGAAGCGAACGCATACGTGAGTAGCGCCCGCATATGAAAACGGTGTCAAAACCACACATGTGAGGTATCACCGCGATCGGTAGAGCGAGAGCAATGATTCTAGCCCTAGACCTCCACTGTAACCCAAAACATGCAACCTGTAGAATTTTTTAAACGTCGCCTATGGACATTCTTAAGGGTAAAAGTTTGTCGCCATTCCACAAGCGGGGCGCAATGTTGAAGCGTGACATGTTGGTATCAGTTTACTCAGCGTAACATTATCTTTCACAATATAAACAAAAATTGGGCTAACTTTACTGTTGTCTTATTTTTTAATTAAAAAAGTGTATTTTTTCCAAAAAAAAGTGCGCTTGTAAGACCGCTGCGTAAATACGGTGTGACAGAAAAGTATTGCAACGACCACCATTTCATTCTCTAGGATGTTAGAAAAAAAAATGTATAATGTTTGGGGGTTCAAAGTAATTTTCTAGCAAAAAAAAAATGTTTTTAAAACAACAAATCCCAAAAACAGGCTTGGTCCTTAAGTGGTCAAAAGAGACAGTAAGGCCACAGATCCTTGTGTTGTATATTTAGTTCTCTGGGTCACGGCCTTTCCCCCCCAGAGGACATCCTCACCCCCTGGAGGGGGGGCGTTCTTTTTTTCGTTTCGTTTTTCTTTTTTTTTTTTAAACCTCCTTGGGGCTGGAAGCTTAGCCTGCAGTTGGACTTTAACCCATACAAAATCTGCAATGCGTAGACCTATTTGGTTTCCTTGGTTCTAGTCTTTGGACATTGCAGTACTTTTGTATTCGTACATCTCGTTCTTTGGTGACAAGGTAAAATTACATGGTTGCTTGGATATTCCCCAAGAGATCAGGCATTTGTTAAGCAAACATCTGATGAGGTGAGGTGTGATCTCAGGCTGAAATCCCACCGGGTTTAATTATCCAACCATTATATACAATACACAGAAGTCAGTACCTGTAAGAGAATGACGGCGATTGTTTGTTTGTTGTTCGAACAACATCCCCGTTGCACAATGTCTTTTGTATATTAGGGAGTGAATACACATAAAAGCAGGTTCAATAATGAAAACAAAGGAGATAAATACCGTGTTTCCCCCAAAAATAAGACCTACCCCGAATATGAGACCTAGCGTTATTTTCCAGGAGGGCTGCAATATAAGCCCTTACCCGAAAATAAGCCCTAGTTTAAAATGTTTATAAAATCCTATAATCCACTCTATTACAGTAGTATATAATGTACAATGTGCGTGTTTTCTGTAATAGAATTGCGGGGAAGAGAGCTCTGGCAGGTCACAGAAGCACAGAATGGCGCTATAACGAAGGTATTTGGCACAATTATATTTCAGAAACACACACATTATACTTTATATACCACTGTAATAGAGTGGATTATAGGATTTTACAAGCATTTTAATTCGGTTCACACTGGGGATTCCTGCCAGAGAGAAGACAGCACATTACATGTTAAGACCTACCCCGAAAATAAGCCCTACCGTGTCTTTTGTTGCCAAAATTAATATAAGACCCGGACTTATTTTTTGGGGAAACACGGTAGGAAACCTATATATCAAAAAAGACGGATTTTATTGGCACAATATGAGGCTGCTTGGTTGAGAGTTACATATTTTATTTCTCCAAAAAGTTCAAAACCATAGGATAAAAAACAAAAAGCAACACCCTCAGTAGATATTGCAACAGATGCCAAACACTAACCCAACCTGGAACAGGAATAACCGTTGATATGAAGTGTATGTAGAGCTTCACTGGCAGAATAATCAAGGAAAAATACCCATGAACAGTGTCCATAGATTTATTCTATTCTGGAAAGTCAACGCGTTTCGTGAGGGTTTCTCACTTCCTCAGGACTGGTTGGGGGAATGTTGCTGAAAAATGTCAAATAGCAATCATATAAGTACATGACATATACATTCGTTTACATAATGTGTAATGTAGCGGTACCCCCAAAGGGGCAGCTGAGATTGTGACCCGCCTGTCACCCTGTCCAGCCCGACATTCACTTCCCAATCACCATCGAGGCAATGGACAGTCCATAGGTTTGTTTTTTTGGTATTTTATTGAGGGAATTTAACTTGGATGGTTAAGGGAATTCATGGGATGCCCAGTAGAATGAACAATTGGCTGGTTATATAGCCATCAATTGGGACAACTATATACACTTGTTTACTCCAGTCTCCTCCACCACATCACTTGCTTGCAGACTGTTACTCTCTCTCTCTTTCTCTCTCTTCCTGCACAACATTTCACTTCAGGTACAGCTAGCACATGGTTAGACCCCGACACTGACCGGACCGGGCCTCAGTAACCACTCGCCCTTTGCAGACAGGGACCGCGGGCTCCGTCCTGCACCAGAATGGGGAGTGCCCTCAAAGGCATTGACAACCTAGTGCTCCATCTCCAGTTCTTCCACCCGACAACTCCTCCCCAGCTTGGCTGACCCATTGGGTATTTCAAGGAGGCCTGCCCCCTGCCAGTCCTCTTGCTTAACTTAGGCCTTGACCCCGGCCGATATTCTGGACATTCCTTCCGCAGTGGAGCGGCGTCAACAACGTCGAGAAACTGGGGTCCCGGACCACGTCATCAAGAAGATGGGCAGGTGGAAATCCGCTTGCTTTGCTCGATGCATCCCCAAACCCGCAAGCAGAAATGTCACAAGCCTTCAGCAAGCTTGCCCTGTAGGACGTTATCAGCTCAAATAAATAATTACCTCCCTAACCGAGGGTTTCCCCTCTTCTCTTGGCATACTGTCCTGCAGACCAGGGCACACTTCAGGTCTACTTTATGTTGTCAAAGCCTGTTTCCTACTGCGCATGCGCGAGTCGCGCTGTGCCTTCTGAGTTCTGAATGGTCCCTGCTGTCTTCTGGGACCTGTGTGTATCTCCCAGAAGGCAGCGGGAGGAAAGGAGGAGGGGCTGCAAATGTCGTAGGTCGTCATGGTGTCCTTACACAGAAGTGGGAGCGGATACCTGTTTTTGACAGGTATCCACTCCCCCCTCCCCTAAAAGTTGCCAAATGTGACACTGGAGTGTGTGGGGGGGGGGACGGGACAGATAAGCGGAGCTTCCACATTTGGGTGAAACTTCGCTTTAACTGAGTGCCTAACAAGTGTTAATGTGTGTATTGTGCTGCTTTTCACTGCAGATCGATTTGTTTCTTTTCCCTGCTTTGCAGGGAAAAGAAACAAAGCGGTCGTTCCCTATGTTCAGAGCTCTGTGTTGTTTGTCAACACAGGGCTCTGGGCCGTGATTGGACACAGCCGATCAGCAGGTTCCGGCCTTGAATCATTGGCCGGGATTTGCTGACAATCTCCCACTGTGTCAAATAACTGGAAAGCAGGCAGGTCCGCACACGCTCCCCCACCCCTGGAAAATGCTTCCTACGTACGGGCACGTTATTGTGCCTGTACGGGCCGCCCCGCCGCAGTACAACAGGAAGCAGTTAATCACGTGAGGACCAGCCTGTATTTACCCCTTCATTACATTTTATTTTAGTTTTCAGTGGTGTGACAGTTTGACTGACAGTTACTCAGCCATGCAACATTGTACCCTAATTAATTTAACATCATTTTTTTAGATAGAGCTGGTGGCCCATCTCATTTCCTGACTGTAGGACATCCAGCATCATCTGCCTACTATAAAACATATAAAATAAGAAAAATTTTAAAATCTTTCCAATAAAATCAGATTGAATAAAAACAGAATGAACAAAAAAAACTAATTAAATCAAATTTCTTCATAAATCTAGGCCAATATGTATTCTGCTACATATTTCTAGTAAAAAAAAAAAAATCCCAATAATTGTACTGTATATTGATTGGTTTGTGCGAAAGTTATAGCATCTACAAACTATTCCATAAATAATGGAATTTATTATTATTTTTTTTTTATACTAGTAATGGTGGCGATCAGGTGACTTATAGCGGTACTGCGATATTGGGGCAAACAGTCTGACATTAACTGACACTTTGTAGGAACCAGTGACACTAATACAGTGATCAGTGCTAAAAAAATATGCACTGTCACTGTACTAATGACACTGGCTGTCAAGGGGTTAAACATCTAGGGTGATCAAAGGGTTAAATGTGTGCCTAGCCAGTGTTTTTGTGTTTCCTATGTGGTGCTTTTACTAAAGGATGTGATGGATTTTTCTTTCCCTGCTGTCAAGATGGAACTCTGCATTGTTTGCATATGCAGAGCTCTGTCCAGCCTCTCTTCCCCACGATCAGTGGGTGCCGGCGGACATCCAGTCACCGGCACCCGCTGTTCAAGTTCTGCTGTGACTAATCATAGTGAAAGCGGCACGCTGGCGTGGCGCACAGGCCCCCTAGGTGGAAGTGCAGAATCACATACTGTGTATATATATACAGTGGGGACGGAAAGTATTCAGACCCCCTTAAATTTTTCACTCTTTGTTATATTGCAGCCATTTGCTAAAATCATTTAAGTTCATTTCTTCCTCATTAATGTACACACAGCACCCCATATTGACAGAAAAACACAGAATTGTTGACATTTTTGCAGATTTATTAAAAAAGAAAAACTGAAATATCACATGGTCTTAAGTATTCAGACCCTTTGCTGTGACACTCATATATTTAACTCAGGTGCCGTCCATTTCTTCTGATCATCCTTGAGATGGTTCTACACCTTCATTTGAGTCCAGCTGTGTTTGATTATACTGATTGGACTTGATTAGGAATGCCACACACCTGTCTATATAAGACCTTACAGCTCACAGTGCATGTCAGAGCAAATGAGAATCATGAGGTCAAAGGAACTGCCTGAAGAGCTCAGAGACAGAATTGTGGCAAGGCGCAGATCTGGCCAAGGTTACACAAAAATTTCTGCTGCACTTAAGGTTCCTAAGAGCACAGTGGCCTCCATAATCCTTAAATGGAAGACGTTTGGGACGACCAAAACCCTTCCTAGAGCTGGCCGTCCGGCCAAACTGAGCTATCAGGGGAGAGAAGAGCCTTGGTGAGAGAGGTAAAGAAGAACCCAAAGATCGCTGTGGCTGAGCTCCAGAGATGCAGTCGGGAGATGGGAGAAAGTTGTAGAAAGTCAACCATCACTGCAGCCCTCCACCAGTCGGGGCTTTATGGCAGAGTGGCCCGACGAAAGCCTCTCCTCAGTGCAAGATACATGAAAGCCCGCATGGAGTTTGCTAAAAAACACCGGAAGGACTCCAAGATGGTGAGAAATAAGATTCTCTGGTCTGATGAGACCAAAATAGAACTTTTTGGCCTTAATTCTAAGCGGTATGTGTGGAGAAAACCAGGCACTACTCATCACCTGTCCAATACAGTCCCAACAGTGAAGCATGGTGTTGGGGTGTCTTTCAGCTGCAGGGACAGGACGACTGGTTGCAATCGAGGGAAAGATGAATGCGGCCAAGTACAGGGATATCCTGGACGAGAACCTTCTCCAGAGTGCTCAGGACCTCAGACTGGGCCGAAGGTTTACCTTCCAACAAGACAATGACCCTAAGCACACAGCTGATATAACGAAGGAGTGGCTTCACAACAACTCCGTGACTGTTCTTGAATGGCCCAGCCAGAGCCCTGACTTAAACCCAATTGAGCATCTCTGGAGAGACCTAAAAATGGCCGTCCACCAACGTTTACCATCCAACCTGACAGAACTGGAGAGGATCTGCAAGGAGGAATGGCAGAGGATCCCCCAAATCCAGGTGTGAAAAACTTGTTGTATCTTTCCCAAAAAGACTCATGGCTGTATTAGATCAAAAGGGGCTTCTACTAAATACTGAGCAAAGGGTCTGAATACTTAGGACCATGTGATATTTCAGTTTTTCTTTTTTAATAAATCTGCAAAAATGTCAACAATTCTGTGTTTTTCTGTCAATATGGGGTGCTGTGTGTACAATATGGGGTGCTGTGTGTACATTAATGAGGAAAAAAACGAAGTCAAATGATTTTAGCAAATGGCTGCAATATAACAAAGAGTGAAAAATTTAAGGGGGCCTGAATACTTTCCGCCCCCACTGTATATATATATGTATATATGTATATATATATATATATATATATATGTATATATGTATATATGTATATATATATATATATATATATATATATATATATATATATACATACACACATACAATCCTTAGCATGGTGGAGAAAGGAGGTAGAGACAAGAGAAGGAAAAAGATAAGTAAGTTCAACTTCACCTTTAATATAGATTCAAAATATTTTTTACAGAAGAAGCCTTTCATGAAGCAGGAATATAGTTTTGTTAGTAGATACTTTTTCTCTACATCTCATCTGAGGACTCATCTCGCTCCTGAAGGACCTTTAATCTTCCCTCTAGTAGGATGGCCCTTTGTTTGAGGCTTTTATGAGCAGAACTGTATTCTCGGAGCAAACGAGCAAAGCGAGTGTTTAGGATGTCCACATTGGATTCCAGAACCTCCAATTTTTCTTCGGGAGATTTACCTTCCATCACATTTTTCTCCTTCGTCTCATCAAGCAGGCCTTCCTTGGTCAGTATTTCTCTTCCTCTCTCTTCCAAGATCTTCTTGGCATCTGGATACTCTACTAAAGCTTCCATCAGGTCGTCCTTCGAAAGGCAGAAAAGGTCCGAGTACCCAAGGCTCCGAATACTGGCAGTCCTTCGATTTCCCATCTTGCTCCCTTTGATGTTGAGGATACTAATCTCACCGAAACAACTCCCTGAAGTGAGAATGGCGTACTGAGTTATTCCATCCTCTCCGACAACAGCAAGCTTCCCCTCCTTGATGATGTACATCTCTCTACCGATGTCCCCTTTACGGCAGATGTAATCGCCGGGGCTGAAAACTTGAGGATGGAGTTTTAGGACCAACTCAACCAAGAGACCGGCTTCACAGTTCTGGAAGATCCGAACCTGGGACATAAGCATAAGGGTGTCAATCAGAGATGCTATTGAATCAGAAACTTAAAGCAGAACTCCAGGTATGGATTTTGTTGCATAGTTACATTGGTCCAGCTTGGCCCAATGTAAGTATACATATTCCATACCTGTGGGATCCCTGTGGAGGCCTTAAATCTCTGTAGCAGTCACAGCCACTACAGTGATTGTTGCCAATGTTCTCCAAATCTCAAGCCAAGGGAAGCGCCTACTATAATGCATAGTAACCACAGGGAGGGTGTTTGCTTGGCACAGGTACCATTCACAGTTTTCTCAATTAATGCAAGGCATTTTCTGACCGAATGAGGTGAAGATTGTAATGTTACCTCCCCACCTTGTACAATCAGAGAACACCTTATATATGCAAGGTGCTCTGTGAATGGTGAGTGTGCAATCCCTATTGGTTACTATACAGGAGGGCTTCCGCTTGGCAAGGAACCTGGAAGGCAGCAGCGATAAACTAATGGATGTGTATTGAGGAGCGCCTAGTACAAACGTTCTTATCACTTAAAAGTCTTTTAAAAACAGCTTATTAGTTAAGAGCATCAAATACAGCCAATGCATTTCGGGGAAAAAGTGTGCCACTTCTTCAGGGCTTCAGCAATATTATTAGAATCACGATGAAATGCATTAGGAGACCAATTGTGTCTCCTAAGGGCACTAAAAACAGGCAAATACCTATACCAATATACTGTAGGTATCACAATCAAATATTATCTAAAACATATAAAAGTATTTGCAGTATCCTGGAAATTTGATATGAGAAAACATACATTAGAAAATTAAAGAAATGACCCACCTTTCTCAAAGTTTCCAGATGAACATTTATGGCTATTTCCGCTCTCAGTTTGGCAGGGAGATTCTTCAACACCTCCTTTTCATCCACTGTCTTTTCGGCCGTCCATACGTAGTCAAACCATCGGATGACTTTGGCCTCCAAATCCTTGCTTACTTTTCTAAACTGCATGTAATGCTTAATGGCATCTATTTTACCCTGGAACTCAGTCCTCGTGGCATTCATGTTTGAGATCATGGAGCCCACATTACCAACAATGGTGGCGAAGATCAGAACTCCAACCAAAAAGTCAAAAACGATGAAGACATACTCTGTGTCGGTCATGGGGGTTGGGGAATTCCCAATGGTGGTGAGAGTCAAAGTGGACCAGTACAGACAGTAGACATAGGCACGAGTTAGGTAACCATGTTCAGTATCGGTAATATTCGGGTAGACCCATGTATCTGTACCAAAACCAATGGCCTTAGATATGACATAATAAATGCAGGCATTCCAATGTATAATTAGTATAATGTACAAAACTAGGTTAACAATTCTAAAGATATTGGGGTAACTAGTCCTAGTCTCCGTCTGGTCGAAGCATTCGAACATGCGTGGAAAGTGCAGAAGTCTGTTGAAGCGCAGCTCTGGCCAATGCAGTCCAAGAGCAAAGTAACCGAGATCGGTTGGAAGGATAGAAAGTACATCCAGTTTAAACTGCAAGGTATGGATGTAGTTGTCACTTAGTATTTTTGTATCTCGGACCAACCTCCCCTGTTCCAAAAATCCTTAAATAAAAAGAGAAAAGGTTGGTAAGGTTTGAATTTTTCATGTTTACATGGTTATAATGTTCACAAGATCTGACATTTTAGGAAATACACTATATTGTCAAAAGTATTGGGACGCCTGCCTTTACACGCACATGAACTTTAAAAGCATCCCAGTCTTAGTGCGTAGGGTTCAATATTGAGTTGGCCCACCTTTTGCAGCTATAACAGCTTCAACTCTTCTGGTAAGGCTGTCCAAAAGGTTTAGGAGTGTGTCTATGGAAATATTTGACCATTCTTCCAGAAGTGCACTTTTGAGGTCAGGCACTGATGTTGGACAAGAAAGGCCTGGCTCGCAGTCTCCGCTCTAATTCATCCCAAAGGTGTTCTATTGGGTTGAGTTCAGGTCTCTGCGCAGGCCAGTCAAGTTCCTCATCGCCAAACTCGCTCATCCTCGCAGTCTCCGCTCTAATTCATCCCAAAGGTGTTCTATTGGGTTGAGTTCAGGTCTCTGCGCAGGCCAGTCAAGTTCCTCATCGCCAAACTCGCTCATCCTTTATGGACCTTTGCACAGGGGCGCAGTCATGTTGGAACAGGAAGGGGTCATCCCCAAGCTGTTCCCACAAAGTTGGGAGCATGAAATTGTCCAAAATGTCTTGGTATGCTGATGCCTTAAGAGTTTCCCTTCACTGGAACTAAGGGGCTAAGCCCAACCCCTGAAAAGCAACCCCACGCCATAATCCCCCCTCCACCAAATGATGTGGACCACTGCACAAAAAAAGGTCCATAAAGACTCTTAAGCTGTCAGCATACCAAGACATTTGGAGACAATTTCATGCACCCACCTTTGTGGGAACAGTTTGGGGATGGCCCCTTCCTGTTCCAACATGACTGTGCACCAGTGCACAAAGCAAGGTCCATAAAGACATGGATGAGAAAGTTTGGGGTGGAGGAACTTGACTGGCCTGCACAGAGTCCTGACATCAACCCGATAGAACACCTTTGGGATGAATTAGAGCGGAGACTGCGAGCCAGGCCTTTCTTGTCCAACATCAGTGCCTGACCTCAAAAGTGCACTTCTGGAAGAACGGTCAAATATT
Organism: Aquarana catesbeiana; assembly: GCF_042186555.1. Taxonomy (NCBI): domain Eukaryota; kingdom Metazoa; phylum Chordata; class Amphibia; order Anura; family Ranidae; genus Aquarana; species Aquarana catesbeiana. Next base: position 97,011,588 of record NC_133328.1, read on the forward strand.
TCCATAGACACACTCCTAAACCTTGTGGACAGCCTTCCCAGAGAAGTTGAAGCTGTTATAGCTGCAAAGGTTGGGCCAACTCAATTTTGAACCCTACGGGCTAGGACTGGAATGCCATTAAAGTTCACGTGCATGTAAAGGCAGGCGTCCCAATACTTTTGACAATACAGTGTAAGAATCAATGCAGAAAATGTATTCTGACATCATAGTACTGTATAAAAGACAGTAACAACAGTTTCTAGAAACCCAACTCCAGCGAAAACTTTTTATTTCATCTTGGATAACGTGGGGAAGGGGTAAAGCCCCATCAAGTTTCTATTGACATTTTTGTTCTCGTTAGAGAGATTTCCCATAATTTCTGTTTATGAATGAAAGGAAATCTCTCCAAACACTAAAGATGACAACACATCTCCTCGAAGCCCAAATTCACTTTGGCAGCTTTTGCCTACTCACCTTCTCTTCATCCCTGTCCCTCGCTGACTCAGCACTCTGAAATCCAGTTCCCCTGACCAGGATCATTCACCCAACTTCCTAGGCTGTTATGGCCTCTGTGATTAAGCCCCTATCGGGCAAAATATCATACGACGTCGTCCCAGAACAAGAGAGCCGCTGCTGCCCGACTGTCATTTGTCAATACGGCAGGCGTGAGGTGGTTCAACATCTGTAAACACGTAACCACTAGGACCTTGTTTGAAAACAAATGCATACGCGGACCTCAGTCAACTGGGGGGGGATCTCGGAGCTCTATGTCCTATTCAACAATCTTACAGACTAAACCTTCATACCAAACAGCATGGGAATCAGGTCTAGGCGAGACTATAGAGGAGGAGGTTTGGGGGCAGTGGTCGAGCATGGTCCACAGGGGAATACTCAATACTTCCCTGGTGGAAGGGAATTACAAGGTGCTGTCCAGATGGTACCTGGTTCTGGCGAGGCTGGCGAGATCGTACCCTGGCACTTCACCCCTTTGTTTCAGAGGACAAGAGGGTACTATGTTCCATGTCAGGTGGTCCTGTCCTAAGGTCCAGCACTTTTGGATCAGAATATTCACTCTGGTCTATTCAGTGACAGGACAAAATCTACCTAAGAAATACTGAGACGGCGCTGTTTGCGGACCTGCTGGACGAGATCCATAGACATCTTCGAACTCTCATCTTCTTTATTTTCTCAGCAGCTACAATTAAAATAGCGCGAACATGGAAAACCCCAGTGGTCCGTCTTGCACTAGTAAAGCATAAACTTTCGTGGATCATGGTCAATGAAAAATTGACCAGCATCTTTAGAGACAGACAAGCCAGATTTGACAGGGTGTAGTCCCCCTGGATTAAGTACCTCCAAGCTCCATAATTTCTAGAACTGGATAGTAGGGGGCCTAGGCTGAGGGCAATGACTCCTGCTTTGGATTTCTCACCTTTATTCTTCTCCTTTTCTCTTTTTTCCTTCTTCTCCCCCCTTCTTTTTTATCTTATTTTAATTACCGTATTTATCGGTGTATAACACGCACCGGCGTATAACACGCACCCCAATTTAGGAGGGAATTTTAAAGAAAAAAAACTTTTAGGAGGGAAGTTGAAGGGAAAAAAACTTACATTTAAATGCCCTTCATTGCAGCCTTGTCAGTGCAGCCATGTCAGTGCAGCCTTGTCAGTGCAGCCTTGTCAGTGCAGCCTTGTCAGTGCAGCCTTCCCCAGTGCAGCCTTGTCAGTGCAGCCTTGTCAGTGCAGCCTTCCCCAGTGCAGCCTTGTCAGTGCAGCCTTCCCCAGTGCAGCCTTGTCAGTGCAGCCTTCCCCAGTGCAGCCTTCCCCAGTGCAGCCTTGTCAGTGCAGCCTTCCCCAGTGCAGCCTTGTCAGTGCAGCCTTCCCCAGTGCAGCCTTGCCCCAGTGCAGCCTGGGATCCCCTGTCCCTGCTTCCAGGGCTTCAAAATCGCGGTCCGCGATTTGAAAATGGCGCCGCCGGCGCCCAAGTACACAGAGCCGGTCCTCGGCTCTTTCCGGCGGCTCTCGTTTACTTTCGGCTCCACTCGTAGTCCCGAGCGGAGCTATCCGAGTAGGTTCGGATAGCTCCGCTCGGGACTACGAGTGGAGCCGAAAGTAAACGAGAGCCGCCAGAAAGAGCCGAGGACCGGCTCTGTGTACTTCGGCTCCGGCGGCGCCATTTTCAAATCGCGGTCCGCGATTTTGAAAATGTGACAGCTCGGGATCGGCGGGGATCGGCGTATAACACGCACCTGCGACTTTCCCCTGATTTTAAGGGGAAAAAAGTGCGTGTTATACGCCGATAAATACGGTATTTTTATATTTTTTTCTCCTCTTTTTTTTCTCTTTTATGTTCAATGATTTATCTTATGGATGCAAATGGAGAGTGCTGGAGCCTCTCATTTCTTGATGTCCATATGGGAGCTACAGTATCTCACAAAAGTGAGTACACCCCTCACATTTTTGTAAATACCGGTAATTTTATTATATCTTTTCATGTGACAACACTGAAGAAATGACACTTTGCTACAATGTAAAGTAGTGAGTGTACAGCTTGTATAACAGTGTAAATTTGCTGTCCCCTCAAAATAACTCAACACACAGCCATTAATGTCTAAACTGCTGGCAACAAAAGTGAGTACACCCCTAAGTGAAAATGTCCAAATTGGGCCCAAAGTGTTAATATTTTGTGTGGCCACCATTATTTCCCTGCACTGCCTTAACCCTCTTGGGCATGGAGTTCACCAGAGCTTCACAGGTTGCCACTGCAGTCCTCTTCCCCTCCTCCATGACGACATCACGAAGCTAGTGGATGTTAGAGACCTTGCGCTCCTCCACAAGCGCTCAATAGGGGTTAGGCCTGGAGACATACTTGGCCAGTCCATCACCTTTACCCTCAGCTTCTTTAGCGAGGCAGTGGTCGTCTTGGAGGTGTGTTTGGGGTCGTTATCATGTTGGAATACTGCCCTGCGGCCCAGTCTCCGAAGGGAGGGAATCATGTTCTGCTTCAGTATGTCACAGTACATGTTGGCATTCATGGTTCCCTCAATGAACTGTAGCTCCCCAGTGCCGGCAGCACTCATGCAGCCCCAGACCATGACACTCCCTCCACCATGCCTGACTGTAGACAAGACACACTTGTCTTTGTACTCCTCACCTGGTTGCCCCCACACACGCTTGACACTATCTGAACCATATAAGTTTATCTTGGTCTCATCAGACTACAGGACATGGTTCCAGTAATCCATGTCCTTAGTCTGCTTGTCTTCAGCAAACTGTTTGTGGTCTTTCTTGTGCATCATCTTTAGAAAATGATTCCTTCTGGGAAGACAGCCATGCAGACCAATTTGATGCAGTGTGCGGCATATGGTCTGAGCACTGACAGGCTGACCCCTCATCCTTTCAACCTCTGCAGCAATGCTGGCAGCACTCATACATCTATTTCCCAAAGACAACCTCTGGATATGACGGTGATCACGTGCACTCAACTTCTTTGGTGGACCATGGCGAGGCCTGTTCTGAGTGTAAGCCATCATGTTAAACCGCTGTATGGTCTTGGCCACCATGCTGCAGCTTAGTTTCAGGGACTTGACAATCTTCTTATAGCCTAGGCCATCTTTATGTAGAGCAACAATTCTTTTTTTCAGATCCTCAGAGAGTTCTTTGCTCCTAGGTGCCATGTTGAACTTCCAGTGACCAGTATGAGAGAGTGAGAGCGATAACACCAAATTTAACACACCTGATCCCCATTCATACCTGAGACCTTGTAACACTAATGAGTCACATGACAACAGGGAGGGAAAATGGCTAATTGGGCCCAATTTGGACATTTTCACTTAGGGGTGTACTCGCTTTTGTTGCCAGCGGTTTAGACATTAATGGCTGTGTGTTGAGTTATTTTGAGGGGACAGCAAATTTACACTGTTATACAAGCTGTACACTCACTACTTTAGATTGTAGCAAAGTGTCATTTCTTCAGTGTTGTCACATGAAAAGATATAATAAAATATTTACAAAAATGTGAGGGGTGTACTCACTTTTGTGAGATACTGTATGTAACATAACTCTAAGTACCCGATCAACTTTGGTGATAAGGGCCCCGATCTTGAGCTATACTAATGGCACTACAGCCTGATCTAACGTTGCGGAGAAGTTATAACTATTCCGTTCAGGCCCAAGCGGGCAATAACCAAATTCAACTGTATTTACCATTATAACTATTTTTACATTACAGCCATATGGATCAGACACTTGGTCACCTTTTGAGAGTGCATGGATCTTTCTGTACTGATATACTATTTGTATCCTAAGAAATTTGTTAAACTTTTGAATAAATCAAACAATCATTTGTAAACGCCCAGACATGAAGCTGCATGGACATGGAGGGGCATTTAGAGGCAAAAAAAAAGGCAAAAGTCAAACTCCCTTAAAAAAGTGGTGTTTTTGACACCCAGCGTGTATGAGGCCTAAAAAGTATGGGGACGCGAAATATGTATTGAATGCTGCAAGCCTCTGGGTGTGGCTGGGTATCACTGTTGGGAGATGGGGGTTCTACGGCGGGTTAGTGGACTCTACAACAGATATGATGGCCCTGTAGGGGATTCGATTTCTGGAGGAGGGCCTGGAGGAAGCTGTGATAATGAGATCTCTGAAGGGGGCCTGGGGTTTCTCCAGGAGGCTGGGGACTTTGCAGGGACACTGTGGACGACTGGACGATGCTTGGGGGTTAAGGGCAAGGTGGGATAATGTTGGGATTAAGGAAGTTATGGAGGGCTGAAGGTTCTGCAGTAGGCTAGAGGGTACTGTGTAGCACCCTCTAGTGTGCTAGAAGTTGATGTACATAGTTAGTAGTAAGTGTAGGTAAATTTAACTTGGCTGAGAGCCAGGCTGAGTAATTTAGGGAGGCTGGATGATTCAATGGACAGCATCTCTGGTGCCTCCCCCTGCTTTCTAGAACCTTGGAGAAGCTTCTAGAAGTGGTGGGCGGGGGCTAGGAGAAGCCGCTTGACATATTTATGAGGTCCTGACCAATCCCCAGCAGAAAGGGGCTGGAAGGGGGCCTATTTACCTCATAAATTATGCATATGAGTTAGACCAGCAGGGGCAGTTGGGTGGAAGATGGAAATGGAATGCTGAGGAGGCTGTCGGTGGCCCTTGAGGATGCCCCTTAGTCTGGGATGGGGAGAGGGGGGTGACCTCGAGCCTGGTGCTCGGGTGCTGGAGGAACCCTCTACAACACTGGTTCTCAACCTCAGTCCTCATGTCCCCAACAGGCCATGTTTGCAAGTTTTCCTTTATCTTGCACAGGTGCTTTAAATCAAAGTCAATGGCTTGGTAATTTGGACAGTTTTTTTCATCTAAGAGAAACTCCAAAAGCATGGCCTGTTGAGGGTACTTGAGGACCGAGGTTGAGAACCACTGCTCTACAACACACAGTGAAATCCTATCCTGGAGGCACGGGGAGCAAGGAGAGGATAGAGGGAGAGAGTCAGCACGTCTGGGAGATCTCATGAGGAGTCAGCCGGGTGGGCTGGTGAGTGCTTCAGTATGGAGAGGACTGCGGAGAAGTTAGCCAAGAGGGCTAGTGAAAGGGGCAGCTGCAGCCAGGTGGATTGGCAGTGCCTGAAGAGGTGGTGCTGGGATCAGTAGCCACAGGGAGGTAAAGCTGGACACTGACATTTTTGCTACACACTTAGGGCCTCGGGTTCCTGCCTGTAAAGAGCTATTGCTTCTACTCTGACTGCTTTGCCTGATCCTCAAAAAAGTGTGCCAGATGGAATTCTGCAAGCAAGTTAGTGCTAGAGGAAGAGAAGGAGTGTATATAGAATGCATATAGGAGAAGTTGCTCCTGAAGTTGCTTGGAAGTCAAGTGGACATCCCATCATTTCCCCATCACTATCCAAGTTTTAAACCCTCAATAAAACAAAAAAAAAAACACTGGACTGTTCTTGTGACTCCCTAGGGGGTGCGCTACGTGTACAACAGAGAGCAAGGTGAGAGGTTGTGGGCCTCAGGGGCATTGTGCTTCACCATGAAAGTTTGGGAGTCACTATGGGAGCTAGGAGGCACCGTGGGAGGTTAGGGGATCTTCAGCTGGCTGGAGGCCCTGTAGAGCAAAGCCATGACCCAGCATTGGACACACCTGGTGGTTGAGGACCACTGGTCCAGATAACTTGAGTATCATGGAAGTCCCTTACTGGCAGTTTTTTTTTTTACATATACAAAGAGCAAACATTGATGACTAACACGGTACAATACTCAACTACTGCTAGACGTAGAAGCAAAGGCTCACATGATTTATTCTTATAAACTTATTTATTAGTAGCTGTCGAAAATCACCTGTACGGAATCGGATTACGATGTCCATGATGTATATGATGTCACAAATATAGTCCAGGGTAAGCCACACTATAATATAACTGGTTTGAAGGTCATTAAAGCAGGCCCTGCCAAAAAACAAGGAACAACAATTATTTGGAGGAAAGCTATAACAGAAAAAGGCTGTACAGTGCCTTGATAAAGTATTCATACCCCTTAAAATTATCCACATTTTGGCATGTTACAACCAAAACCGTAAATGTATTTTATTGGGATTTTATGTGATAGACCAACACAAAGTGACACATAGTTGTGAAGTGACCTTATGTGACCTTGTGAAGTGACCTTATTCTAGGCTTACCTATAGTTAAAAGTCAGGAGGGAGGGTTTACAACCACTTTAAAGCAGGGTTAGGTTATAAAAAAAAACATCCCAAGCTTTGAACATCTCACGGAGCTCTGTTCAATCCATCATCTGAAAATGGAAAGAGTATGGCACAACTGCAAACCTACCAAGACATGGCCGTCCACCTAAACTGACCGGCCGGGCAAGGAGAGCATTCATCAGAGAAGAGCCAAGAGGTCCATGGTAACTCTGGAGGAGCTGCAGAGATCCACAGCTCAGGTGGGAGAATCTGTCCACAGGACAACTATTAGTCGTGTTCTCCACAAATCTGCCCTTTATGGAAGAGTGACAAGAAGAAAGACATTGTTGAAAGAAAGCTATAAGAAGTCCTGTTTGCAGTTTGTGAGAAGCCATGTGGGGGACACAGCAAACACGTGGAAGGTGCTCTGGTCAGATGAGACCAAAATTGAACTTTTTGGCCTAAAAGCAAAACGTTACGTGTGGAGGAAAACTAACACTGAACATCACCCTGAACTCACCATCCCCACCGTGAAACATGGTGGTGGCAGCATCATGTTGTGGGGATGCTTTTCTTCAGCAGGGACAGCGAAGCTGGTCAGAGTTGATGGGAAGATGGATGGAGCCAAATATAGGGTAATCTTAGAAGAAAATCTGTAAAGCCCCATACACACATATCCGATTTTCTGCTGAGTTTTTCCTTCAGATTTACCAAAACCATATAATATGAGGTCAAACCTTAGGAGTTTCAATGTGTATGCACTCAGGCAGGCCCTTGCACTACATGGTTTTGGTCAGGGGCGTTGCTAGGTGGCAAAAAGACCAGGGGCTTCAGCCCGAAGTCCGATGTTGGCACCGATGGGGGGGGGGGCCGTGAGTGGTCATGGCACGGAGTTTTTTGGCTGAGCGCTGGGGTTGTGTGGTGGGGGGTAAGCTTACTTGCTGGTTGCTGCCTGGGGCTTAGCAGTGCCCATCAATTTTGACCACTAATCTCAGCTACCTGACACACTGACCTACCTAACATACACTGACCTGACATACATACATACACCTACCTAACATACACTGACCTGACATACATACATACATACATACACCTACCTAACATACACTGACCTGACATACATACATACACCTACCTAACATACACTGACCTGACATACATACACCTACCTAACATACACTGACCTGACATACATACATACATACACCTACCTAACATACACTGACCTGACATACATACATACATACACCTACCTAACATACACTGACCTGACATACATACATACATACATACACCTACCTAACATACACTGACCTGACATACACTGACCTGACATACATACACCTACCTAACATACACTGACCTGACATACATACACTGACCTGACATACATACATACATATACCTACCTAACATACACTGACCTGACATACATACATACATACACCTACCTAACATACACTGACCTGACATACATACACTGACCTGACATACATACATACACCTACCTAACATACACTGACCTGACATACATACATACATACACCTACCTAACATACACTGACCTGACATACATACATACATACATACATACACCTACCTAACATACACTGACCTGACATACACTGACCTGACATACATACACCTACCTAACATACACTGACCTGACATACATACACTGACCTGACATACATACATACACCTACCTAACATACACTGACCTGACATACATACATACATACATACATACACCTACCTAACATACACTGACCTGACATACATACACCTACCTAACATACACTGACCTGACATACATACATACACCTACCTAACATACACTGACCTGACATACACTGACCTGACATACATACATACACCTACCTAACATACACTGACCTGACATACATACACTGACCTGACATACATACATACACCTACCTAACATACACTGACCTGACATACATACACTGACCTGACATACATACATACACCTACCTAACATACACTGACCTGACATACATACATACATACACCTAACATACACTGACCTGACATACATACATACATACACCTACCTAACATACACTGACCTGACATACATACATACACCTACCTAACATACACTGACCTGACATACACTGACCTACCTAACATACCGTGACATACATACACTGACCTCACCTACCTGACCAGGAGACAGACTTCATGTGTCCAGGTGTCCTGCAGTTCAGTTCAGCTGTAGTGTGCGGTGTGCAGCCCACTCATCATGTGGCACAGCAGGCAGCCAGAGGAGAGGAGACTGCTTGAATTTCATCGCCTGGACCTTGGAGCTCCAGGCTTTGTCCTGCACGTAGATATACAAAGTAGAGCCTGCCTCCCAGTCCCAGCACGGCCAGCAGGCACAAGGCGGTATGGAGAAGACTCTTCTGCCTCCTGCTGCACACTCCGGTGCCCATGATCAGACACACCGAGATCTGGAGCTCTTCACTCTGCCATCCGCCCCCAGCACAGCTCCTCTTCTGGTTATCCTCATCGCCGCCTCCTCTACAATAATCGGTGCAGTCACTGGCAGTGGCACATCTCGCCAGATCGCTCCTCCGCTGCCCTGATCTATCTGAGCGCGGGAAGCGGGGATCTCAGTGATGTGGCGCGGCGGATTGTAATTCCCGCCTTCTGGAGCGTGCAGCGCCTATGATGGACGTCACACGTCCCGCGGTCCCAGCATTGGACCAGTGGGATGTCCATCATGGCTCCAGAAGGCGGGACTTGTATGTCATTCGGCCACACTCGGCCGCACTCGGATCAGATCGGTCCCCGCTCGTCAGCGGCCGGCGGCGCTCGGGGCTAACAATTAAACGGTGCCTTCTTGACACTCGGGGCTTTTCGGGGACCAATTCGGGGCTTCAGCCCCCCCTAGCCACCCCCTCCCGACACCCCTGGTTTTGGTAAATCTGAAGGAAACCTCAAAATCTGGGGCTTTAGAGTCTGCAGAAGACTTGAGACCGGGGCGGAGGTTCACCTTCCAGCAGGACAACGACCCGAAATATACAGCCAGAGCTACAATGGAATGGTTTAGATCAAAGCATACTCATGTGTTAGAATGGCCCAGTCACAGTCCAGACCTAAATCACATTGCGAATCTGTGGCAAGACTTGAAAATTGCTGTTCACAGACGCTCTCCATCCAATCTGACAGAGCTTGAGCTATTTTGCAAAGAAGAATGGGCAAAAATGTCCCTCTCTAGATGTGCTAGATAGCTGGTAGAGACATTCCCCAAAAGACTTGAAGCTGTAATTGCAGTGAAAGGCGGTTCTACAAAGTATTGACTCCGGGGGGCGCCATACAAATGCCCCCCACACTTTTCACATATTTATTTGTAAAAAAAAAATTGAAAACCATTTATCATTTTCCTTCCACTTCACAATTATGTGCCACTTTGTGTTGGTCTATCTGACAGGGGTCCCCAAACTACGGCCCTCCAGTTGTTCAGGAACTACAATTCCCATCATGCCTAGTCATGTCTGTGAATGTCAGAGTTTTGCAATGCCTCATGGGACTTGTAGTTCCGCAGCAGCTGGAGGGCCGTAGTTTGAAGATCCCTGACTCTATCACATAAAATCCCAATAAAATACATTTGGTAACATGACAAAATGTGGAAAATTTCAAGGGGTATGAATACTTTTTCAAGGCACTGTATGTAAATGTATGATGAATAGAGGAACAAAAAAAGTGTATCTAAAGCTAAAACATCAATTTCAGTTTTGTATGGAGTGCTGATGGGTTAGATTCCCACGGTAAACTTTTATTGCTGTATCGGTCATCTCTATGGTGAGTCTCCTTCTCTATTTGTCCTGCTGGTTGTAGCTCACCTTTGATGCAGTTACATTTAGTGGTCCATTTATATAAAAAAAAATAATTGGCATAGCTGTTCATCCATTGGAAACTGTTCATTTGGTGAAAAAATTGGGTAAAACTGAATGTTCTCAGGGTATATTCTCTGCAGATCGAATGTAGGAAGGGGGGAAATACCACTATATGGCCATTGGCCACTGTTGGTCGTTATACGGTTCTGAAAAACAAAAAGCTGTACTTCACCTTTAATATTGCAACCCAGACTTACCTCACTATTAATAGGAACCAATTATACAGCACAGGCGCAGCTATGACATAAAGCCACCGATAATACCATTTCCCTGAAGGATCAAGCACAAATCTTTCAGATAAATTCGCTCTGTAATTAAAAATAAAAACACGCGTTAAAGCTCAACTGAACTGTCAGATGAAACCAGCTGAATAAATTTTAGGTGCATCAAAAAAAAAAAAAGTTGTACAAAATCTTACAGTTGGTTCTCTTTAGAAAGTAGCCACAGCCGGAGTAAAAATGCCTCTTCCCTGCCAGCATGCTGTAGAGAAGGACCCTTGCTACTAGTGGGGAAGCAGTAGTCTCTACGCAGGGGTCCAACACGTCCCCTGCTGAGTCAGAGACAGAGCTCTCCAATCAGCAAATCTCATGCTTCCTGCTGATTGGAGAGTTATAGCTTTGTCTTAGCAGAGCTCTAGTTGAAGCATGCTTTAGAACAGGGGGGTCCAGACTGCAGCCTGCGGGTTGGATGTGGCCCTTTGCTTGTCTTTATCTGGCCCTTGGAGTGCTATTCCCTCCACTGACACCAATGATGGGGCACTATTCCTTCCACTAATACAAGGCGCTATTCCTTCCAGTGACACCAATGATGGGGCACTATTCCTCCCACTGACACCAGAAATGGGGCACATTTCCCCCCACTGATACCAATGATGGGGCACTATTCCTCCCACTGAGGCACTTTTCCTCCCACTGATACCAATGATGGGGCACTATTCCTCCCACTGATACCAATGACGGGACATTATTGCTCCTACTGATACCATTGGTGGGGCACTATTACTGACACCAATGATGGGGCACTATTCCTCCCACTGATACCAATGATGGGGCACTATTTCTCCCACTGATACCAATGATTTTTCAAGCATTTCCTACTCCCAATGGCTACATGGTGATTGTCAGCAGTCTACAAACTTTTGTTTAGAAGTAGGTATATACAGTATTTTCTTATCTTACTGTTGGTTTGTCTTGCTTTCTACTTTTGTATCTTGATTTTCTTTCCCCTTTCCAGCATTTGCCTCTGCGGCTTGCCCTTCAGGTCCACGGAATCGGTCTAGAAAGGAATCGGGCCTTTGGTCTTGATCATGTAGGCTCCGGTGGGCCCACTCCCGCAAGACCACCACTAGGCGCACTATCCTAAAAAAAGTTACATGAAAAAGTCTGATCAGCCAGTAGATTCTGTAAGCAAAACCTGTAGATAAAGCAAGATGAAGACCAGATCAGATCAACAAGTGTGTCCATATTTTATCTATAACTAGACTACTAGGACGGCCCCCCAAGAGGACTTGTGGACATCTTACAATGGTAAAACATTCCCCCATGGCCAGCATTCACTTTCTTTTTAAGGTTATTATGTATATTTCCCTTTATGGCATATTTGAAACTCTTTGTAACTTATTTATCGCATATAGTATTACTTCATGTGACTTTTGGGATCGCTTCCATTCAACAAGTATTGTTTCATTATTTTTATATTACTGGCTGGTATAAGATCTGAGGTCTTGTCCTCAAGTATTGGGGGGTGTTTTACGCTTATATTATATCTATATTCGGTAGATGCTTCTGTGTGGCTATATACTGGTGGAGATTCTTTCTTTTTAATAGTTTTTCATGGCTTAGAGCTATTTGATATTTTTATCAAGGAAGGAAGGACAAGCAGCGCATATCTATCATTCCACAATCTTACAATATTGCACCTGAAGGGGTTTCAAAGGTACCTCAGGTACGTGACAGACCATCCAAGGGTTAATATTGCAGACCACCGAAGACCTCCTGGTACCGTGAGACAACTCAATGAACAAAAGATACAAGGAGTGAGTTCAAAAAAGTGTCTGCCTTTTATTGGGCGTGTATACAGCTTATATTTGGTTCAACTTACCAATCAAAATAGGGGAGGGGGGAGTGGTTAGTAAAGGAATATATTGATATTAACATATCAGCAATATATGGTTATACAGGCCTATGACCCCCAAAACATAAGGTTACAAAACTGAATCCTGTACCATGTACCATCCTGTACCATGGTCCATAGTAGATATGTGCGCTGTCAATAAATTAGTTTTGTTTTGTTCCGTTCCGTTTCGCATTAGAATTAATTCGTATTTCGTAATTCGTGTACGTAATTCGTGTACGTAATTCGTGTACGAATTTTCGTTGGGTTCGTTAACTTTTCGTAACAATTACGAATGTTCGTTATGATGAATTTATCATTATGAGGGGCTCCCACCATCCCTGTGCTGTCTTGAATAAAATAACTCAAACCCTTATGCAAAAAAAAAATGATCACGGTGGGACACACTGAGCGGTTGAGTTACCATGTTAAGTCAATAGCCTATCAAGAATTAGGTCTAATGGAGCCAAGCCAGGGGTAGCTAGCCGGCATCCCTAGATCTTACTGAACCGGGTCGGGGGGGTAGGGCTTATATTGCAGCAATCACCGACAATCACGCTAGGTCTTATTTTCGGGGAAACAGGGTAGGAAACACAGTTAACACATCGCCCCCTAGTGTCAACCCCTTCCCTGTCAGTGACATTTGCACAGTAATCAGTGCATTTTTATAGCACTGATCGCTGTATAAATGCCAATGGTCCCAAAAATGTGTCAAAAGTGTCCGATGTGTCCGCCATAATGTCGCAGTCCCGATAAAAATCGCAGATCGCTTTCATTACTAGTAAAAAAAAATAATAAAAATGCCATCAAGATTTTTGACACCCTAGGTGAAACCTCATTTTTCCGCCCCCCGGCTCCACCCATGACTGCACCCTGTTTTCACCAGCACCCATCAAATGTGGCCTCACCAGCACCCTATCAAATGCAGCCTCACCAGCGCCCATCAAATGCAGCCTCACCAGCGCCCATCAAATGCAGCCCACCAGCTCCCTATCAAATGCAGCCTCACCAGCACCCATCAAATAGTGCTTCACCAGCGCCCATCAAATGCGGCCTCACCAACACTCATCAAATGTATCCTCACCAGCGCCCATCAAATGCGGCCTCACCAGCGCCCATCAAATGCGGCCTCACCAGCGCCCATCAAATGCGGCCTCACCAGCGCCCATCAAATACTGCTTCACCAGCACTCATCAAATGTAGCCTCACCAGTGCCCTATCAAATGTAGCCTCACCAACACTCATCAAATGCAGCCTCACCAGTGCCCATCAAATGTGGCCTCACCCTTACGGCACATGTGAATATTTGTGAATATATGCCCTGTAATATTCCTGAATATTTAATTGTGATGTTACAATATGTATCTGACATTCTGTGGCTATATGTACCCGATTGACTTGTAAAATGTGTTTTATATTAATAAAGTTGTTTTTTTCCAAGTAAAAAAAAAATGTGGCCTCACCAGCGCCCATCAAAGAATGTTTGCTTGCTTCCATTCATTCGGGAGTCAGGACACAGACACAATCCTCCGCCGCCTCTGCGCCTCTGACACTATGTGCGAACGGAACGGCGGCTGCCTACTGATGCTTAGACTTAGTTGCTTGCTGCAGAGAGAAGAGAGTAGGAACACCAGTGGCCGGGTGCCCTAGGCAGCAAGGCGCCTTAGGCGGCTGCCTAGTTTGCCTAGTGGTAGCACCAGCCCTGGCTGCTTGTCCTTCCTTCCTTGATACTATTATTGGGGACTTCACTGATATTCTAGCAGCAGCATTCCTGTCTAATCCCTCAATCTTCCATCACTATCTCTGGCGCTGAATCTCCTTTGTTTTTTTTTGTTTTGTTTTTTTTTAATTTGACATTTGTATCCATTTTTGCACTTTAAGGGCTCATTTGCATAAACAGTATAGTTTCTGCTTCTGTGAAAAGTAACCCACCAACACCATTGACAGGTTGTTTTTAAGATAATATGACGTCTCCTGAAAACCTTTTTTTAACCAGTCAAAGCCCACCGCAACACGCATAGTTGCGCACCATAGTTGGGGTCCGGTCCAGTTCACTTCAATGGGTGGTGTTTGGTGGTGATATTGCCCACCAAACGCAGCAAAATATAAAACACCATGACCGCGGCAGAGTTGTTTAATATATACGGAGGAAAAATGTTTTCTTTAATGTTCGTTAAAGTGGACCTAGTATTAAAAAAAAGAAAAACAGATGAGAAGAAAATAAATATACCTACCTTACACTCAGAGCTGGGACAATTGGAAAGGAGGGGGTGGGGCAGTAGGGGGCGCCTGTCGTTTAAGGTGGGGGAACCCTACAGAGTGCTGGATCTTCTTTTGAGATTTGGGGTCCTTAGCATTCTCATTAGGGGGCGGGCCTGTGACATCACCCTTGCCTAGGCACCATGGGTGGGAAGTGTGGTCCAGGCTGACAACAGAGAGCTATAAGGCAATGCAGTGCGAGGCTGACTGTATTTCCGCAGCAGTGCATGCAAGGGTGACAATGCTAACCCTGCCGGGAAGTGACGAGGATACATTTCTGGCAAGGTCAAAAAATTCTGTACTTGCTGAAAAAGTCCTTCGTCTGAAAAAAATAAACCTAATGCAGCCAACAGATCTGAGGACTGGGAACTGGCAGTATAATACATTTATGAATTATTATTACCTGCATGTTCTTGAGATTAGCTACACTTTAAGTGAGATTTTTTATGGGTTTCTTTTGGCCCACCTCACCATAACATACCTGGTTGTCTCTGTGTAGTGAAGTATATGTAGCAGCACATCAAAGTAGACCAACTAGCCACGCCCCCAACACATTTTGCCCCGCCCCCAGGAACTTAATCATGGTTGTCTCGTTACTGCTGTATTAGAAAACTCGGCAATCCACAGAGTACTGTATATAATGTATATTATCATTCATATTTCCTACCTGGACAGAGCGCCTCTCCCTCTAAAAGATGCCTGTGACACCCCATCACCATTATCTTGGGAAATAACCCTTTGTAGCTCAGAAGAGGTGTCATCACAGACGGATATAGCCCTGAAGGACATGAAACATACAACAGCAGATTTAGTAAAGCTTTTGCCATATCATTATCAGCAGACAAATACTTTAATAACTTCATAACTAAATTAAGTTATTAAAATAGCTAGTTAGTGAAACTTTTTTTTTTCCAGTTTGTGAGTTAAAAAAAAAAAAATAAAAAAGATTAAATATTAATGGTAAGAAAAAGCAATTCAGGAAATGTGAAAAAAATTACAAAAAAAATGTAAAAAAAAAAGAAATGTAAAAAAAAAAAAAAAAAATTGTAAAAAAAAAAAAAAGAAAGTAAAAAAAAAACGTAAAAAAAAAAAAAGGTTAAAACAAGTAAATATGATACACCTTCCTATCTTTTTACCAATGTTAACGGCATAAGGATTAAAAATAGTCAGTGTTGATTGAGAGAGTGAAGTTCAGAAAACCTTTTTTTTGGGGTTTTTTTTTTACAGCAGCTGCTGCATTTACTGAGCAACTCACGTAATTTTGACAGCTGGGAATTGCTGACAAACGCAAGGGGTCAAGCAGCGGCAGGAGAGATGGACAGGGTCTATGTACAGTGGGGAAAATATATATTTTTTTTTTTTAGAGGAATTTTTATTTTTTTCCATTTTTATTTTTCTCCTGCTATCAATGGCCAACACGGTACAAACACTTCATCCATGTCTTTGGTGATCTCTAATCGCTTTATGAACTGTTTCTTACTTGATGAAGATCAGCCATGGAGTATATCTGAGGTGTGCTTCTTCCCCAAATGTCCAGCAACATTCATATAGAAGACATTTCCCGCACTCAAGGTACTAATACAACTCAAGGGTTGTGGGGGACCTCTGATGTACAGGAGGACAGGACTTCAGTGAGGAACATTTCCCTCAGTCAGACCAGGAAAGTTCATTCTCCTCCATGTCAATCTCAGATGGCTGTAAACAGAGGACTTCTGTGGGTTACACCTCCTTCAATCAGCATAGGAAAGTGGACCTACCACCGGTGCAATCTCTTATGTTTCCTAAGGTTGTACTTAGTCGTAAAACATTTATCACATTTAGAACAGGGAAACAGACTCCTCACTGTGTGCAATCTCTGATGGGTAAGATGTGACTTCTTTATAAAACCTTTCCCGTACCCAGGACAGGAATATGGCCTCTCCCCCATGTGCAATCTCTGATGTATCTGAAGATATGACTTCTTTTATGTCCATCAAGAGTGTTTTTCAAACTAAAACGTTTCCCGCACTCAGGACAGGAATATGGCTTCTCACCTGTGTGAGATCTTTTATGAATATTAAGAGTGGATTTATAACAGAAACTCTTCCCGCACTCAGTACAGAAAAGCCTCTTCTATGTTGGAAGGGTGACACCGTCACTCACAGTCTGAAGTTCCTCAGGGTAAGAGGAATACGATGGTCCGGCACCGTCCGTCACAGTCTGAGGTTCCTCAGGATAAGAGGAATACGATGGTCCAGCACCGTACCTCACAGTCTGGGGTTCCTCAGGATAAGAGGAATACGATGGTCTGGCACCATTCCTTCACAGTCTGAGGTTCCTCAGGATAAGAGGAATACGATGGTCCAGCACCGTACCTCACAGTCTGGGGTTCCTCGGGATAAGAGGAATACGATGGTCTGGCACCATCCCTCACAGTCTGAGGTTCCTCAGGATAAGAGGAATACGATGGTCCGGTACCGTCCTTCACAGTCTGAGGTTCCTCAGGATAAGAGGAATACGATGGCCCGGCACCATCCCTCACACTCTGAGGTTCCTCAGGATAAGAGGAATACGATGGTCCGGCACCGTCCCACACAGTTTGAGGTTCCTCAGGTTAAGAGGAATAAGATGGTCCGGCACCGTCCCTCACAGTCTGAGGTTCCTCAGGATAAGAGGAATACGATAGTCCATCTACACAGTGTAGCAGTGTAGTGCCAGATTTGCATTTGAGGTATCCGGGTTTTCTCCTGGACTATACTCTGTGATGTCCTCATCTTCTACTTTACAGTCTGGAGACAAAGTGAGATAATCCTCTGAGGTTTTCCTCATCTCCCGTCCATGTACTGTGCTGATCTCTGTAGGAGTGTCCTCCTCTATAAATGTCCCCGTTATTCCATCTGCTTCCATAGACTGCTGATCATCCCTCACATACGTCTCTTCTTCTTCTGCTTTAACCTCAAATTCTATATCGATTGGATCTCCACTTTTGTAACTGTGAGGTATAGTGTGACCTTCCTGTGTGGAGTCCTGGGAATACAGAGGACGGGACATCTCTCTGGTGGGTTTCTATAGCTGGAGGACTCATCATCCTCTTCTTTCATCTCTTCTTTAACCTCAACTTTAGAATCTCTCAGGTTTCCACTCTGATGATGATGAGGGATGGTGTGACTTTCCTGTGTGGAATCCCAGGAATACAGAGGATGGGGAAATCTCTCTGGTGGGTTCCAGTTACCAGGTGGCTCCATCATATCCTTGTGTCTTTCTGAAAGTTCCCCCTTCATGCCATACTCCTCACCCTCCTCTTTATACTCTTCTTTAACATCAATATTATCATCCCTGAGGTTTCCATTCTCATGATGGTGGGGGATGGTATAACCGTCCTGTGTGGAATCCCAGGAATACAGAGGATAGGGAAATCTCTCTGGTGGGTTCCAATTACAAGGTGGCTCCATCATATCCTTGTGTCTTTCTGAAAGTTCCCCCTTCGCGCCATACTCCTAATCCTCCTCTCTATACTCTTCTTTAACATCAATATTATCATCCCAGAGGTTTCCACTCTCATGATGGTGGGGGATGGTATAACTTTCCTGTGTGGAATCCCAGGAATACAGAGGATGGGGACATCTCTCTGGTGGGTTCCCATTACTGGATCCATCCGATGATGTGAGGGGCGGCTGATTGTCCATCATGATGTCCTTCCCAGCACCGCTCACCTATCCCATCAGCAGCTCGATGATCTCTCTGGTGACTTCTAGAATCTTCTTTTTATTTTACTGTTCTATCAGGGAGGGAGGTGGAGGCAATGTGATGGTCATATGATCTCCAGACTTCACAGGAGCAACTCTCCTCTGCTGCCACTTCCAGCAATGTCTCCTCTCTCACAGTGGGGAAAATAATTATTTGATCCCCTGCAGATTTTGTATGTTTCCCCACTTACAAAGAAATGAAGGGCCTATAATTTTTATCATAGGTGTATTTTATATGATAGAGACAGAATATCAAACTCCAGAAAAATAAACATTATACAAATGTTATAAATTGAGTTGTAGCTCGGTGAGTAAAATAAGTATTTAATCCCCAAGCAAAACATGACTTAGTACTTGGTGGAGAAACCCTTGTTGAAGGAGGTTCTTACCCAAGATTTGATGGTACGTGTCCATTTGATGTGGTGAAATTGTCCTGTCCCCTTAGCAGAAAAACACCCCCAAAGCATAATGTTTCCACCTCCATGTTTGACGGTGGGGATGGTGTTCTTGGGGTCATAGGCAATATTCCTCCTCCTCCAAACACGGCAAGTTGATGCCAAAGAGCTCGATTTTGGTCTCATCTGACCACAATACTTTCACCCAGTTCTTGTTGCTGCTCATTTGTCCTATATGGTTGTGAAGAATGTCTCTGGTTTTTGTAACCCTATAATCTGCCCTTTTTCATCTTTTATAGTAAAGACAAAATCATGACTACATACACTCTTACTTAATACCCCTGACAAAGGTGCTTAAACCAGAAACGCTTCGGTTACCGGGGATCATTATATACCAGAGAGTAACAATCTTTTTTGTCATATATACCATATAACTCATTGTTTTCTGCTTTTGTTTTATTTATGATGTTTTGTATACTTGTTTGAAGTATTTTTCATGTCCTTTTAATATCGGTCATCTTCATGATCGAATGTTTTTATGTACATTTAATAAAATATACTTTTTTGACAATACACATGTGTCTGTTGCCTACAAAGTCCCAATGAAGGGGGATTTATTTTTCTTAATCTAATAACAACAGTGGGGATACACTGATTCACTCTGTGTCAGAATAATTCTACTTATGTAATAATAAAGAACAATAAGATAGAATAAAGAAAGAATAATAAGGTTTAATTAGATATCAAATTATTGACATCTGTTCTTTGTGGGCTACTCACCTACTGCCGCAGTTGTCTGTGGGTTCCTCATCATTTTCAATTGGTGTTTTATTGGCCGACTGCGGGTGTAAGTTGGGGGACGAGTTTTTTTGAAGATTTGTCTGGCCAGTCATCCTCCATGGGAGCGTTCAGAGAACATCAGTACAAGGGGAGAACATCAGTACAGGGGAAGAACATCAGTACAGGGGGAGAACATCAGTACAGGGGGAGAACATCAGTACAGGAGGAGAACATCAGTACAGGGGACCGCCTCCTGCTGGGAGAAGAAAGATGTTAGTTTAAATAGTAAAATGTTTCTTTAACCATTTATAAAAACCCAACAACGTTACATTGGTTATTGACACATACGATTGAATCACAGGCGTTCCTATTCTCAGCCAATAACTGCAAAAAAATTAATTCCTTTCTTGCTGGCAATGATTTTTTTTTTTTTTTGCTGTAATATTCATAATACAACACTAAAGGAAAAGTGTACAGTAAAACCTTGGATTGCGAGCATTATTGGTTCCAGAAACATGCTTGTAAACCAAAGCACTTGTATATCAAAGCAAATTTCCCCATGAGAAATAATGGAAACTCAAATGATTCGTTCCACAGCCATTTATTCATAGGTCCTCTATATAAAAAAATTATAGCAATGTGATAGGTTGTGTAACCATAAAATGTCCATCCACAAATGGAAGCCTCCACAAGGAGATTAGAAGCAAAATCCAGCAGGAGCTACAGAGTATAAAAGAGAAGAGAGGCGCCTCTAAGTGTAGCGATAAGGTTACATTTAATGAAGGTACAACATTTAGCAACTCACATGGTTGATGATTAAAAGAGACACATCTAAGTATGCAGGCATCCGGAGTAAAGCTGTCCACGTAGACCATCCTCCGCACCGCCGTCTCTCGCCGCTGTCACTCTGCAATTGTGACCAGGAAGACTACCCTGCAGTAGAGCGATTAAACCGCTCGTGGAAGGGGCGACGTCGATGGCGGTGAGGAGGACGGTCTAGGTGGGCAGCTTTACCCCGGATGCCTGCATACTTAGATGTGCCTCTTTTAATCATCAGCCATGTATGTTGCTAAATGTACCTTTTATTAAATGTAACCATATTGCTACACTTAGAGGCGCCTCTCTTCTCTTTTATACTCAGTTGTGACATGACGCTACTTGTATATCAAGACATCGCTTGTATATGAAGTCAAAATTTATTTTTAAAAATTGCTCGTCTTGCAAAACGCTCCCAAACCAAGTTACTCTCAAACCAAGGTTTTACTGTATAGTTAGTGTATTTCATTATATTCCCCTTTCCTGTTTTTTCCTTTTTTTTTCCTATTCTTTCTTTTCTTTCCTATCTCTTCTTTTACCCTCTATTAATTTATTCTCCCTTCAGTCTCCTTTCCTTTTTCCTCCCTCCCTTATGTTTTTCACCTTCCCATCCCTTCAATTACATTTCCTTTCCCCTCCCTTATATTCCTTTTCTATTCCCCTTCATTCCACCCCCTTCTCTTTTCTTCATTTCCCTTTTTTATGTTTTTTTTTGGCCTCTCTTCCCTTTCATTCCCCTTCCTTTCCTTTTTATCCCCTTAACCACTTCAGCCCCCGAAAGATTTTACTCCCTTCCTAACCAGAGCAATTTTTGCAATTCGGCACTGCGTCGCTTTAACTAACAATTGCGCGGTCGTGCGACTTCGCACCCAAACAAAATTGACGTCCTTTTTTCCCCACAAATAGAGCTTTCTTTTGGTGGTATTTGATCACCTCTGCGGTTTTGATATGTATATCATGCCCCCCTGAGGTCATATCCACAGTAATCTCTAGCAACCAATCAACAAGCAGAAATCCATGTGCTGTAACATCTAGCAACTAATCAGTGAGCCGTCATGTGTGCTGTAACCTCTAGCAACCAGTCAGTGAGTGGTAATGATACACTGTAACCTCTGGCAACCAAACGCAGTAGCTGCCTGATCTAATTCAGTAAATTGATTTTGAGTCTAGCTGCTATTTATTGTATGTCTCCGAGCAGGTGGAGAGCAAAACTGTATGGGGGGGCCCCCAAGAAAGTTTTGCCCAGGGTCCAATCAATATTAAAGACGGCCCTGGCTATCATGCGATGCATACTAATAAATAAATGTATGGTAATGCGTTGTTACAATGCATCTTAAGGTTAGCAAAACACGTCATTTAACTGTATACACAACACAGCGTGAATTTTATGACCATACGGACCCCTAAAGTATAGCTAAACCCACAGGCCCTTAACCACTTCATTCTGGAAGCATTTACCCCCCCCCCCCTTCCTGACCAGGCCATTTTTTGCAATACGGCACTGTGTTACTTCAACTGAAAATTGCGTGGTCGTGCGGCACTGTACCCCAAAAAAATTGACGTCCTTTTTTCCCGCCCCGTCCAGCTCCCCACTGCCCTCCTCAGCTGTGCCCGCCTCGTCCAGCTCCCCACTGCCCTCCTCAGCTGTGCCCGCCTCGTGCAGCTCCCCACTGCCCTCCTCAGCTGTGCCCACCTTGTCCGACTCCCCACTGTCCTCCTCAGCTGTGCCCGCCTCTTCTAGCTACCCACTGCCCTCCTCAGCTGTGCCTGCCTCGTCCAGCTCCCCACTGCCATCCTCAGCTGTGCCCGCCTCGTCTAGCTACCCACTGCCCTCCACAGCTGTGCCCACCAGGTCTAGCTACCCACTGCCCTCCTCAGCTGTGCCTGCTACGTTTAGCTACCCACTGTCCTTCTCAGCTGTGCCGCCTCGTCTAGCTACCCATTGTCCTTCTCAGCTGTGCCTGCCTCGTCCAGCTCCCCACTGTCCTCCTCAGCTGTGCTCGCTTTGTCTGGCTCCTCACTGTCCTAATCTGCCTCCTCGACTGTGCCCACCTCGTCTGGCTCCCCACTGTCCTTCTCTGCCTCCTCAGCTGTGCCCGCCTCATCCAGCTCCCCACTGTCCTCCTCCAGCTCCTCAGCTGTGCCCACCTCGTCCAGCTCCCCACTGCCCTCCTCAGCTGTGCTCGCCTTGTCCGGCTTCCCACTGTCCTCCTCAGCTGTGCCCGCCACGTCTAGCTACCCACTGTCCTTCTCAGCTGTGCCTGCCTCATCCAGCTCCCCACTCTCCTCCTCAGCTGTGCTCGCTTTGTCTGGCTCCTCACTGTCCTCCTCTGCCTCCTCGACTGTGCCCACCTCCCCACTGTCTTTTCCGCCTCCTCAGCTGTGTCCGCCTCGTCCAGCTCCCCACTGTCCTCCTCCGCTTCCTAAGCTATGCCCGCCTCGTCCAGCTCCCCACTGCCCTCCACAGCTGTGTCCGCCTCGTCCGGCTCCCCACTCTCCTCCTCCGCCTCCTCAGCTATGCCCGCCTCCTCCAGCTCCCCACTGCCCTCCTCACCTATGCCCGCCTTGTCCAGCTTCCCACTGTCCTCAGCTGTGCCCGCCACGTCTAGCTATCCACAGTCCTTCTCAGTTGTGCCCGCCTCGTCTAGCTACCCATTGTCCTTCTCAGCTGTGCCTGCCTCGTCCAGCTCCCCACTGTCCTCCTCAGCTGTGCCCGCCTCGTCCGGCTCCTCACTGTCCTCCGCCTCCTCGGCTGTGCCTGCCTTGTCCGACTCCAAACTGTCCAACTCTGCCTCCTCAGCTGTGCCCGCCTCTTCCGGTTCCCCACTGTCTTCCTCTGCCTCCTCAGCTGTGCTCGCTTTGTCTGGCTCCTCACTGTCCTCCCCTTCCTCCTCGGCTGTGCCCGCCTCGTCTGGCTCCCCACTGGTCTCCTCAGCTGTGCCCGCCTCGTCTGGCTCCTCACTGTCCTCCGCCTCCTCGGCTGTGCCTGCCTCGTCCGACTCCAAACTGTCCTCCTCCACCTCCTCAGCTGTGCCCGCCTTGTCCGGCTCCCCACTGTCCTCCTCAGCTGTGCCCGCCTCGTCCAGCTCCCCACTGTCCTCCTCTGCCTCCTCAGCTGTGCCCAACTTCTTCCGACTCCCCACTGTCCTCTTCCGCCTCCTCAGCTTTGCCCGCCTCCTCTGCCGTGCCGGCCAGACATTCTTCAGCCCCCTTGTGTTCCCCCGGCCAGGCTAGAGGGGAAGTAGGCAGCCATGGCTGCACCCCCTAGGCTGCAGTGTGCTCTAGGCGGCTGTCTAGTTTGTCTAGCGGGAGCGCCTGTTCCTGCATCCGACCCAACACATTAGGTTTGTGTTTGGATATTTATATTCAGGAAGAATTTCTACCACCATCACTGGCCCAAACTACTGAACTCACCTTCATGCCGTCTTAATACTTGTCATTGCCTGGTCCTCGGAGATGGCAGTTATTCGTTTACCCATAAGATTTCCAAAAATAATCAAAGTACAAAAAAAAAGCGCAGAAGTCTAAACTGTATTCTTCTCTTTCCATGTACTCCTTTTTATGGATACATTCGATTATACATTACAGCTCTCCTAGGGGAACCTCTTCTGCTGCTTAGCATTAATTAACATCATCGGTGTCCCACCATTGGTTTTGCTTGGCACTTCAGGTTGTCTTTTAGATTTTTCTGTCTTCTTTCAACCTTCCTGACCAAGACGACTGTTCTTTATTCGTGACTCTTCTGTTTTTTTCCTCACTCTCTCCTTCCCTCCACCTTTCTCCTGTTTGTTTTCTTGTTAATGAAGGAGACTAATTACTCTCTAGAGTCCTTAATACCACACCTAGAGGAATAGTGATTAGATGTTCCTCCTATCCAGAGATCCTAGGTAGGGTTGGCTATATACCAGTAGAATTTTGTTTGAAAAAAAAACTGACATTAGTTTTAGTCCATAGTGATGAGGAAAATCAAAGGATGGAAAACATTTCTTGAACAAACAGAATTCGGAAAAAAAAACAAAAAACTGGGTTTATTGTAATGCGCATCTACAAATCGAACTTAAAATTGGCATGGCAATTGAACAGTTTTCAGGGTTTTTTTTTTCTAAGTAATAATAGTTTATTGAGCTATTTCCATACAAAACAAAGTACAGAACCGCGCTCTCTCAATGTTTTTTAAGTGCAAATGCTTATAAATGCATAATCCAAAATCAACAAACACAATCAAACATGTCTGATGTGATAATTACGTATAACGTCCACAAAGTGTATAATCAAAATAAACAAAGTGAATAATAAAAAAATTGGTGATCAAAAAAAAGAAATAAAAAAAATTCAGTCAATTCATGTGAGTCTTCCGATTTTTGGTGTACAACAAGGAATAGATCTTCCACCACCATCACCTGCCACACAGCCTACTCACCAGAATCCCATGACACACCCATTACAGGTAGTCATATACACCTATGGATAATGCCAATGGAGGATCCTCACAGCCACAGCTCCGGTCCAAGCGGATGATCAATCAGGATCCCACGGAACCCGTTACAGGTACTCTTAAACGCTTGTGGTGGAACTCAATGTAGAAATTTTCATAAACACAGCATCAATCCAATCCACAGCATCAATCCTAAATCTATTTGATTTAGGTCAGGCGAGCGTGGGGGGCCATTCAACGGTATTGATTCCTTCATCCTCCAGGAACTGGCTGCATACACTTACCACATGAGGCCGGGCATTGTGGTGCACCAGGAGGAACCCACTGCACCAGCGTAGGGTCTGACAACAGGTCCAGGGATTTCATTCCGATGCCTAATGGCAGTCAGGTTGCCATTGTCTAGCCTGTAGAAGTCAGTGAGCGGTAATGATGTGCAGTAACATCTAGCAACCAATCAGTGAGTGATAAGGATGCGCAGTAGCCTCTAGCAACCAATCAGTGAGCCTGGACCAGTTCTCTATGTTTACATTATTAAAGTATTTTTAGATAGATCTATATGTGTGTTTGTCTGTTGGAGAGCGAAATTGCATGGCGAGGCCCAAGAAAATGTTTGCCCAGGGTCTAATCCATATTAAAGACAGGCCTGCCTACATGTATAAGGTCGTTTAATAAGAGAAAATGAAATGGGAGAATGTGCACGCGAATGCTATGCTAGCTGAGAAAAATGGGCGTCTTAGGCTAGGTTCTAGCCTAAGATCCCCACTTTTAACAGCTAACATATGGCGTCCCTGAACAGCGTTTAAAAATAATATCCAATGCTTGAAATTCATCAAAATGATGAAGTCTGCGACTATGGGTTTGGCATATTATACATGTAAAGCAGGGTGGTTAGCTTCAGCATGTCATTGAAAGGAGGATACATCCCACCATTTCCTATCTTGACAGGAAGTGAGAAGAAACTCGCAATAGGGAAACAGGTAGCAATAAATTTTTTTTGGTAGAATCCAGGAGTGCCGGATCTCTCGATAATGTAAAAGTTCTGCTTGGGTTGCTGCAAATAGTGAATAGTTAGTTACACAGCAAGCTCTCTAATGTACAAGAGCCTCAGCAAGGTTCTTGTTTCAACATGGTAGAACAGGGTAGGCAACCTTTGAGAGGTGAAGATCTACCATGACAACATGAATAACAGCAAAGAGTTTTGCAGCCTTTATTTATTTTTAATTTTTAGTTAACTAGTAAGCCCCCAGAGGTCAGTAGTATGTAGGGCAGTATACAGAGGTCAGTAGTATGTAGGGCAGTGTACAGAGGTCAGTAGTATGTAGGGCAGTGTACAGAGGTCAGTAGTATGTAGGGCAGTGTACAGAGGTCAGTAGGATGTAGGGCAGTGTACAGAGGTCAGTAGTAGGTAAGACAGTGTACAGAGGTCAGTAGTATGTAGGGCAGTGTACAGAGGTCAGTAGGATGTAGGGCAGTGTACAGAGGTCAGTAGTATGTAGGGCAGTGTACAGAGGTCAGTAGTATGTAGGGCAGTGTACAGAGGTCAGTAGGATGTAGGGCAGTGTACAGAGGTCAGTAGTATGTAGGGCAGTGTACAGAGGTCAGTAGTATGTAGGGCAGTGTACAGAGGTCAGTAGTATGTAGGGCAGTGTACAGAGGTCAGTAGGATGTAGGGCAGTGTACAGAGGTCAGTAGTAGGTAAGACAGTGTACAGAGGTCAGTAGTATGTAGGGCAGTGTACAGAGGTCAGTAGGATGTAGGGCAGTGTACAGAGGTCAGTAGTATGTAGAGCAGTGTACAGAGGTCAGTAGTAGGTAAGACAGTGTACAGAGGTCAGTAGTAGGTAAGACAGTGTACAGAGGTCAGTAGTGGGTAGGGCAGTGTACAGAGGTCAGTAGTATGTAGGGCAGTGTACAGAGGTCAGTAGTGGGTAGGGCAGTGTACAGAGGTCGGTAGTAGGTAGGGCAGTGTACAGAGGTCAGTAGTAGGTAGGGCAGTGTACAGAGGTCAGTAGTATGCAAGTGTACAGAGGTCAGTAGTAGGTTGGGCAGTGTACAGAGCTCAGTAGTATGTAGAGCAGTGCACAGGACAGGGGTTAACAGGGCAAAGGACAGGGGGTCAGGTATGCACAGTACAGGGGGTATAAAACTGGGAGTCAGGAGAGCCGGTGGGGGGGGTCTGGAGGGCACAGTACTCGAGGATCTGGAGAGCATAGTACTGGATCATCAGGAGGACATGGTACTTGAGGTCAGGAGGCCACACAGAGGGGTGTGTATCTCGTGTCTCGTGTCCTGATTGTATAGATTGATAGCAGCGCAGCCATTGGCTCCCGCTGCTGTCAATCAAATCCAATGACGCGGGACCGAGTCCACTGTGCAGTTAGTTTTTGCACAGAGTGGCCCCCGATCCTAGTCTTCTGGGGTCCCTCAGCGGCGCCGGTGGCTCCTCCTCTTCTCGAGTCCCCCGCCAGAGAAGCGCTCTCCATTGGGACACCCGTGCGTGTCAATAGACGCAGCAGCAGGACGCGGGAGCGCGCGAGCGCGGGTTGTCCCAAAGGAGAGCGCTTCTCCGACGGGGGAACTCGAGAAGAGGAGGAGCCACCAGCGCCGCTGGGGGGCCCCAGAAGAGGAGGATCGGGGGCCACTCTGTGCAAAACAAACTGCACAGTGGAGGCAAGTATGACATGTATGTTTAAAAAAAAAAAGGGTTTAGTAACCCTTTAAATGCACTTTACAAAAAAATATAAGTCATGCATTACCACTTGGTCAGTCTTATATACATAGTTACATAGTAGGTGAGGTTGAAAAAAGACACAAGTCCATTAAGTCCAACCTATGTGTGTGATTATATGTCAGTATTACATTGTATATCCCTGTATGTTGCGGTCATTCAGGTGATTATCTAATAGTTTCTTGAAACTATCGATGTTCCTCGCTGAGACCACCACCTGTGGAAGGGAATTCCACATCCTTGCCGCTCTTACAGTAAAGAACCCTCTACGCAGTTTAAGGTTAAACCTCTTTTCTTCTAATTTTAATGAGTGGCCACGTGTCTTGTTAAACTCCCTTCCGCGGAAAAGTTTTCTCCCTATTGTGGGGTCACCAGTACGTTATTTGTATAATGAAATCATATCCCCTCTCAAGCGTCTCTTCTCCAGAGAGAATAAGTTCAGTGCTCACAACCTTTCCTCATAACTAATATCCTCCAGACCCTTTATTAGCTTTGTTGCCCTTCTTTGTACTCGCTCCATTTCCAGTACAGCCTTCCTGAGGACTGGTGCCCAGAACTGGACAGCATACTCCAGGTGCGGCCGGACCAGAGTCTTGTAGAGCTGGAGAATTATTGTTTTATCTCTGGAGTTGATCCCCTTTTTAATGCCAATATTCTGTTTGCTTTGTTAGCAGCAGCTTGGCATTGCATGCCATCGCTGAGCCCATCATCTACTAGGATCCCCAGGTCCTTTTCCATCCTAGATTCCCCCAGAGGTTCTCCCCCCAGTCTATAGATTACATTCATATTTTTGCCACCCAAATGCATTATTTTACATTTTCTACATTGAACCTCATTTGCCATGTAGTTGCCCACCCCATTCATTTGTTCAGATCTTCTTGGAAGGTTTCCACATCCTGCGGAGAAGTTATTGCCCTGCTTAGCTTAGTATTGTCCACAAATACAGAGATTGAACTGTTTACCCCATCCTCCAGGTCGTTTCTGCTTCCTTCCCCCCCCCCCTTTCGGCCGCCCCCCCCTCCCTTTCCCTCCCCCTCCCTCTCTCTCCTCCCTTCCCTTTCCTCTCCCTTTCCCCCCTTCCCCCCCACCCCTCCCCCCTTTTCTGATTCCCCCTATTTTCCATCCCCCTTCCCCTCTATTTGTTTACTTCTTTCCTTCCACATTTCCTTTTTCCCCCCCTTTATTCCTCCCTTCTTTCCCCTTATTTCCCTTTTTTTTTTTTTTTTTTCTTTTTCTATTTTTCTGTTTTGTCTTTTTTCCCCTCTTCTCTCTCCCTTTTTCCCCTCCCCTTCCTCTCACTCCCCCCTTACAACCAAAAACGTAAATGTATTTTGTTGGGATTTTATGTGACAGACCAACACAAAGTGGCACATAATTGTGAAGTGGAAGGAAAATTAAAAATGGTTTTCAACATTTTTTACAAAAAAATATGTGATACGTGTGTGGGGGGGGGGGGGGGGGGGGGGGGGGCGTTTGTATTCAGCCCCCTTTACTCTGATACCCCTAACCAAAATCTAGTGGAACCAATTGCCTTCAGAAGTCACCTAATTAGTAAATAGAGTCCACCTGTGTGTAGGTTAATCCCAGTATAAATACAGCTGTTCTGTGAAGCCCTCAGAGGTTTGTTGGAGAACCTTAGTGAACAAACAGCATCATGAAGGCCAGAGAACACACCAGACAGGTCAGGAATAAAGTTGTGGAGAAGTATAAAGCAGGGTTAGGTTATAAAAAAAAAATCTCCCAAGCTTTGAACATCTCACGGAGCTCTGTTCAATCCATCATCTGAAAATGGAAAGAGTATGGCACAACTGCAAACCTACCAAGACATGGCCGTCCACCTAAACTGACCGGCCGGGCAAGGAGAGCATTCATCAGAGAAGAGCCAAGAGGTCCATGGTAACTCTGGAGGAGCTACAGAGATCCACAGCTCAGGTGGGAGAATCTGTACACAGGACAACTATTAGTCGTGTTCTCCACAAATCTGCCCTTTATGGAAGAGTGACAAGAAGAAAGACATGTCACCAAGTCTATATAAGGGTATGTAATGAAAATCGGAAAGTTTTATTGAAAAATGTTTAATTAGCATGTTGATGATGAAGGGATGAAGCAGGAAGGGTGCCCCTCCTGCTAGACTCTCCTTAGGAATATACACTATATTACCAAAAGTATTGGGACACCTGCCTTTACACACACATGAACTTTAATGACATCCCAGTCTTAGTCCGTAGGGTTCAATATTGAGTTGGCCCACCCTTTGCAGCTATAACAGCTTCAACTCTTCTGGGAAGGCTGTCCACAAGGTTTAGGAGGGTGTCTATGGAAATGTTTGACCATTCTTCCAGAATTTGTGAGGTCAGGCACTGATGTGGATGACAAAACCAGAGAAAATTCCCAGCTCAACTCGCCAACTAGTCTGCTTACCGACTGAATGAACCTGTCTAACAGTCTGCATTAAAAATAGGGGTTTAGTTATTAGCACACATTTGCAAATGCAGACATAAGCTGCAGGGCCCCTTCACGGCACCCTGTATCACCTGCAGTCCTAACCCTTGCAAATTTATGAGGAGCGTCTCCAACAGTGGAAGCACATGCATTCTAATGGATAAATAGAGGGCAGGTGGACGAGAAGGCCTGGCTCCCAGTCTCCGCTCTAATTCATCCCAAAGGTGTTCTATCGGGTTGAGGTCAGGACTCTGTGCAGGCCAGTCAAGTACCTCCACCCCAAAATCGCTAATCCATGTCTTTATGGACCTTGCTTTGTGCACTGGTGCGCAGTCATGATGGAACAGGAAGGGGCCATCCCCAAACTTGGGAGCATGAAATTGTCCAAAATGTCTTGGTATGCTGACGCCTTAAGAGTTCCCTTCACTGGAACTAAGGGGCCCAACCCCTGAAAAACAACCCCACACCGTAATCCCCCCCTCCACCAAATGATTTGGATCAGTGTACAAAGCAAGATCCATTAGGACATAGATGAGCGAGTTTTGGGTGGAGGAACTTGACTGGCCTGCACAGAGGCCTGACTTCAACCCGACAGAACACCTTTGGGATGAATTAGAGCGGAGACTGTGAGCCAGGACTTCTCATCCAACATCAGTGCCTGACCTCACAAATGCTCTTCTGGAAGAATGGTCAAACATTCCCATAGACACACTCCTAAACCTTGTGGACGGCCTTCCCAGAAGAGTTGAAGCTGTTATAGCTGCAAAGGGCGGAGCCAACTCAATATTGAACCCTACGGACTAAGACTGGGATGCCATTAAAGTTCATGTGCGTGTAAAGGCAGGCGTCCCAATACTTTTGACAATATTGTGTATATATATATATATATATATATATATATATATATATACACACATGGGTGGAAAGTATTTTGGGGGGGGCCTCCATGTCCTGTTATTGGTGTCTTGGTATGCTGACATCTTCAACCCCTGAAAAAACAACCCCCTACACCATAATCCCCCCTCCACCAATCCTTACACTTGGCACAATGCAGTCAGGTAAGTACTGTTCTCCTGGCAACCACCAAACACAGACCCGTCCATTGGATTGGCAGACAGAGAAGCGTGACACCAGAGGACACGCCTCCTCCGCTCTGAGTCTGGTGGCGGCGTGCATTGCACTCGGTGATGGAAGGTTGGACGCTGGAAGTTGTTATAGCTCCAAAGGGCGGAGCCAACTCAATATTGAACCCTACGGACTGAGACTGGGAGGCCATTGAAGTTCATGTGCGTGTAAAGGCAGGCGTCCCAATACTTTTGGTAATAAAGTGTATGTAGGTTGGCATGAAAGCATTCCTCTAGAAAAAAAACACAATGACAATTATATGTATGAATGAAAGAGGTAATAGCGAATCAAAGTAGCACTACAATGTCAGAAGTAACAAAAGGTAAATAAAGGGGGGGGGGGTCACACTAATTTCTGGGTCTAGCATTGTCAGGGGAATGGGGCTGGACACCCATTTATGCCATAGTTCATTCAAGAGATGAGGTTTCTTCCTAAGTCCAATAATAAGCTTATACAAAGGCGGACTATCATTTATCAGTTGAGGCCAGGTGGTCAGAGTAGGACGAGTAGTTCCTTTCCAAGACAGAAGTACAGTCTTCTTGGCAATGAAGTACATACAGTGCCTTGCAAAAGTATTCACCCCCCCCCCCTTGGCATTTTTCCTGTTTTGTTGCCTCACAACCTGGAATTAACATGGATTGTTTGAGGATTTGCATCATTTCATTTACAGAACATGCCCACAACTTGGAAGATTTATTTTATTTTTTTATTGTGAAGCAAACAACAAATAGGACAAAATAACAGAAAAAGTCAATGTGCAAAACTATTCACCCCCCTAAAGTCAATACTTTGTAGAGCCACCTATCACAGCTCCAAGTCGCTTTGGATAAGTCTCTATGAACTTGCCACATCTTACCACTGGGATTTTTACCCATTCCTCCTACAAAACTGCTCCAGCTCCTTCAAGTTGGATAGTTTGCGCTTGTGAACAGCAATCTTTAAGTCTGACCACAGATTTTCTATTGGATTGAGGTCTGGGCTTTGACTAGGCCATTCCAACACATTTACATGTTTCCCCTTAAACCACTCAAGTGTTGCTTTAGCAGTGTGTTTGGGGTCATTGTCCTGCTGGAAGGTGAACCTCTGTCCTAGCCTCAAATCACACAAAGAGTGCTACAGGTTTTGTTCAAGAATATCCTTGTATTTAGCACCATCCATCTTTCCCTCGACTCTGACCAGTTTCCCAGTCCCGACTGCTGAAAAACATCCCCCCAGCATGATGCTGCCACCACGTTTCACAGTGGGCATGGTATTCTTTGGGTGATGTGATGTGTTGGGTTTGCCCCAGACATAGCGTTTTCTCTGATGGCCAAAAAGTTCAGTTTTAGTCTCATCAGACCAGAGCACCTTCCTCCATACATTTTGGGAGTCTCCCACATGCCTTTTCCAAACTCAAAACGTGCCATTTAGTTTTTTGCTGAAAGTAATGTCTTTCTTCTGGCCACTCTGCCATAAAGCCCAACTCTATGGAGCGTACGGCTTATTGTGGTCCTATGTACAGATACTCCAGTCTCTGCTGTGGAACTCTGCAGCTCCTCCAGGGTTACCTTAGGTCTCTGTGCTGCCTCTCTGATTAATGCCCTCCTTGCCCGGTCCGTGAGTTTTGGTGTACGGCCGTCTCTTGGCAGGTTTGCTGTTGTGCCATGTTCTTTCCATTTGTTTATGATAGATTTGATGGTGCTCCTAGGGATCATCTAAGATTTGGATATTTTTTTATAACCTAACCCTGACTTGTACTTCTCAACAACATTGTCCCTTACTTGTTTGGAGAGTTCCTTGGTCTTCATGGCAGTGTTTGGTTAGTGGTGCCTCTTGTTTAGGTGTTGCAGCCTCTGGGGCCTTTCAGAAAAGTGTGTCTATGTAATGACAGGTCATGTGACACCTAGATTGCACACAGGTGGACATCATTTCACTAATTATGTGACTTCTGAAGGTAATTGGTTGCACCAGAGCTTTTTATTGGCTCCATAACAAAGGGGGTGAATACATACGCACATGACAATTATCCGTTTTTTATTTCTGAAAAATAGTTTTATGTATATATTTTTCTAATTTTACTTCACCAACTTAGACTATTGTGTTCTGATCCATCACATATAATTCATATTAAAAAAAACATTGAGCTAAAAGCTGTAATGTAAAAAAATAGGTAAAAAGCCAAGGGGGTGAATACTTTTGCAAGGCACAGAGAATCCTCCATAGAGATCTATGGGGACATGCTGGGACTTGTAGTTCATACAGAGAATCCTCCATAGAGGTCTATGGGGACATGCTGGGACTTGTAGTTCATACAAAGAATCCTCCATAGAGGTCTATGGGGACATGCTGGGACTTGTAGTTCATACAGACAATCCTCCATAGAGGTCTATGGGGACATGCTGGGACTTGTAGTTCATACAGAGAATCCTCCATAGAGATCTATGGGGACATGCTGGGACATGTAGTTCATACACAGAGAATCCTCCATAGAAGTCTATGGGGACATGCTGGGACATGTAGTTCATACACAGAGCATCCTCCATAGAGCTTTATGGGGGACATGCTGGGACATGTAGTTCATACAGAGAATCCTCCATAGAGGTCTATGGGGAAATGCTGGGACATGTAGTTCATACAGAGAATCCTCTATAGAGGTCTATGGGGACATGCTGGGACTTGTAGTTCATACAGACAATCCTCCGTAGAGGTCTATGGGGACATGCTGGGACTTGTAGTTCATACAGAGAATCCTCCATAGAGGTCTATGGGGACATGTTGGGACTTGTAGTTCATACAAAGAATCCTCCATAGAGGTCTATGGGGACATGCTGGGAGTTATTATACTATACTGTACATGGACAGAATTTGCACTAAGCCAACATTTCTGTATTAAAAATCCTTTCTTTTTTTTTTATTGATCATTATCATGAAAATTAAAAGAAAGAAATGCTTGAAATATAACACAGTCTGTGTGTAAGACATTTATATAAAATATATGAGTTTCACTTTTTGAATTGAATTACTGAAATAAATTAACTTTTTGAGGATATTCTAGATTTTTGACAGGCACCTGTAATCAATAAA